>NW_027223763.1:7494313-7971813 GCF_028538775.1 Myotis yumanensis
GACCGGAGAGACTTCACAGCTCTGCCAGGACCTCCCACGTGAACCAGGCCGGCCCGGCACCTGCACTGGCCTGGTGAGGTGACCCGGCCAACATCAGAGGAGGCACCTGGGGGGAGGCTCCAGCCCAAGCCTCGCCCTCAGAGCTGGGGATGGGAGCAGAGGATGGCATAGCTGGGGAGGTCATCAGAGGTCAGGCAGACTGGTGAGGGACCTTGTCTGCTAAGGGACTTTACTTCATTCTGAGGGCAGAGGGGAGACACGAAGGGCCTTGAGCCAAGGAGTTACAGAAGGTGCCCACTAGGCAGGGGCTAGGGTGCCCTTGAGGCAGGGTGGGGACCAGCCCTGACCTCCAACCCCAGCCACCTTTCTGTCCCTGGACCCCTCGTTCCCGGCACCTGCTCTTGCCCTCAGCTCTGTGAGGCTGAGCAGCTGCCCTGGTTCTGAGGCTGCTCTAGGGCTGGGGAGGGGCCTGGCCTGTCGCCCCTTCTCCCACTGCCCCAGACACCCCTGGGCCCAGCACCTGCGCCCCTGTGACCAGGCCTCTGCTTTCCTCAAAGCCACCCTCCCCCACCACACACCGACGCCCTCGGCAGCCCCATTACAGAGAAAGGATGGGTGGCACCGCCATAATTTCTATTTCCTTCTAAATAGATGCTCTCAGACCTGCTCCCACAAAACCAATTAAAGCACCTGCCGGGGACAGGGCTTTGTCAGCAAATTATTTCCAGGCTCCGAGGCCCGGGAATAAATCTCCGACGGATGCAGAGGATCGGATGAGGAGGGGCGTGGAGACGCCCCGCCAGCAGGCCAGGGGAGGGCCACTTTGGGGTCCAGGCAGCTGCAGGCCGGGTCCTCCTCTGGCCCCTGGGCCCCCAGCTCAACCCCGGGACCCGCCCTGCAGGTCTGCCAGAAGCGCTGTCTCTGAGGAGCTGCACATCCTGCCCCAAGTCAGGAATCCACCAGGAAGCTGCTTGGAATGCCTTCCAGGGCCATGGGGGGGGGGGGGGGGGGGCGGTGGTGGCCTGGGCACCTCCGAGTCCTTGTCTCTATCACCAGCCTGTCCGGCGGTCCTTGCTGGCTTCCCCACCATGAGGGCCGCCTCAGTGGGGAGTCAGGACAAGGGCTCCTCACTCACTGGGACCTTGGGCAAGTCCCTCCCTGCTCTGAGCCTCAAGGTTTCCATCTGTAAAATGGAGGTGGGTGGGAGCTTGGCCAGCCCTCCCTGCTCCAAAGTTTTAGGTGCCCCTGAAACTCCGTAAGACACCTGGTTCAGGTGCAGGCTGGCCTTCTGGGATGCCCATGGATGCTCTCCTTGGACAGGCAAAGGCCAGGGGCTGCCATCGACGCCCCAGGAGCTCACAGAAGAGAGGATGGGGTTGAGGGAGCCCTGGACAGGGAAGTAGCAGTGACTCCTACACAGCGGGTAGAGGCTTCCTGGGGAGGGATCTCTGGAGCTGGGCTTTGAAGTATGAATAGGAGTTCACTGGGTTGAGGTGCCATTCTCCCAAAGTAGAAATGAGTCTGGTTCACGTAGTATTTCTGTGAGAATTAGGAAAAGGCACTCTGATGTCCCCTTTACTTCCATCTTTCAGAAAACTGTCCTAACCTTAGAAAATCTACCACATTTATAGTGTGAACAGTGAGTGCCACCAGGACAGTGTGCAACTCTGATCATGGCCTTGTGGTTCTAGGAGAATCGAGCCAAAGGGGCAAGGAGCTGCTCATCCCACCAGCCTTGAGAGGGACCGAGGCAGGACAGGGGCCTCCCGCCAGCAGAGGGGTGCGGGGGACTGCCCCAGGGGTGCCATCAGATGTATCACATCCCCAAACATTGTGGATTCAGAACTTTCAAAGGTACCAAGAGGGCTCCCCCCACTTTAAACCACAACCCTCAAGGACCGACTGACACCATCCTAAGTCCCCACCCAGCCCGGCCACAGAGGACAGTGGAAGAAACTGAGGCAGCTGGACAGTCACCGAGGGACTCCGTGCCTGGGTCCCAAGCCCTGCTTGTCAGCTCCGTGTGTGAGCTTTGATGTGGGACAGTCAGCCAATGTCCAGCACTAGCACCACACCTGCCCGTGCTGAGGGCCGGATACATGTGGCCGTTCTTACCGTCATGATAGCAACTCTCTCTCTAATAGAACTGCCAGCTCCTCGGCTCCCGGCTGCATCCCCATCACCGCCCCCCCCACCCACCCACCTGGGCCCAGGGGCTCTGCAAGGTCTTGCTGTATGGCTGAGCCTGCGAGGTTAGGTTCTTCATCGTCGCCATCATCTGCCTGAGGAGACTGCGCACAGAGAGGGTAAGCCATGTGCTCAGTCACACAGCTCCTGCACGTGGGACAGAATTCGCACACAGGTCCCTCTGATGCCAAAACACAGGCCTCAAAGGCGGTCAGGCCTGGACAGAGGAGCTGCCAGGCACCAGAGGTTGAAGCTGGGCAGGGCTGAGGGGGCCTGGCGGCCAGGAATTGTTTTGTTTTGTGTTTTTAATAACTTTCCTAACTACAGAGGTGACTATAAAAAGCAGTGCAGCAAATATAATAAAAAGAGCTCAAACAGCCTGGGCTTTTGGCAACTTGTGTGACTTTGTGGCACGTTACTTAGCTTCTCTGAGCATCGGCTTCCTCACCTGCAAAGTGGGGGTCCCAATCCCCCCCTCAGGGGGGCGCGTGGAGGATAAAATGAGGTTGTAGATGTGCATCAGTGGGCAGCCCACCAGGGAAAAGGGAGGATCTGCTCCCGGAATAAACTACTCAGGGGGCAGAGAGCTGAGAAGCCAGGTGGGATGGGGCAGCGACCAGATCACTGCCACTTCCCCCTGGGCCAGGGGGCACAAAGGGAGGGGAGGGGGTTCCAGAGGCCACGGGGTGAAGCTGGAACCAGGGAGGGCCCAGCTGGGGGGGAGCTGGAGCCGCGGAGGGAATACAGCCACAGGGGGGGGACACCCTGGTCTCTCCCTTCTCCTGCCCCCCAGTTCCCACCGGTGCCTCCCACTGGCCGTGTGAGGGGCCTGGAAAGTCCTGCTGCAGGGAGGGCCCGCCACAGGGCAAGTGTCTGTCCTCATCCAATCAGCTATGGCCAAGGGGGCGGAGTCACCTGGCTGCCCACCCTTCACCTCCATGGGTGGGGAGTTCAGCCCTTGGACCTGTGAGCTGGGCAGACCCTACAAACCCTGTGCAGAAATCCAGAAATCTTCAAATATTGTTCGAATTGTAAATAAATATTTGACGCTTCTATTTCGGTTGTCCCTACTGTTACTTTGAACATAAATGCGACAAGCGGCACTCCCTGATGGGCCTTTCACTCCCCCCCCCCCCCCCCCCCCCCGCCCTCAACATACATGGGTCAATATCTGGTGAGATTTTCTTAAATGATTGTTCTGTACAAGGAAGACAGAATTGAGAGTTTCTGAAACGAAAGGGGACTGGGCCCACCGTGGGCCAGCCCTTCTGTGCTATTTTGCTTTTTTTTTGCCTTTTACATATTCATCTGATTATTAGCCAGGACCCAGTAATTCATAATGCAAAACCATGCAGACAGAGGCTGGGCTTCATCGAGTGACCTTTGACCTCCATTGGGAGGAAGGAGTCTATTTAACAAGAAAAGACGGTGAAGCAGTTCGTGGCAGACAGTGGGAACGCTGTCTTTTCTTCCCAATTTTTATTATAAGATTTTTCAAAACAGGAAAGTTGAAAAATCTCTCAATGAACAGTTGTATAGCCTCCATCTAGATGCAACCGTGATTCATACTTTGCCCATTTATCTCTTTGTCGCTAGCTCTGTATCCTTATATCTCTCTGTCTCTCTCTCTGTCTCTCACTCGGGTGTATCCGTCTCTCTTTATATGTGTATAGAATATATCATACGTCATGGTATATTATATAGACATAATTGTTTTCTGAGCCGTTTGGAGTGGCAGACATCATAACCTTATCTCCGAACTAAGAAAAAGGACATTTTCTATGTAACTACAATGCCATTATTATACCTAAGAAAATTAGCAGTGATTCCAGAGGTCAAATTTCAGGGAGACTAATTGCTGTTAATAAGCCATTTCAAGGAATCTATATCATAAAAGGCCTGTGGTCATGATGCCCTAACGGTGTCATGACCAAACTAGCAGCGGCTCTCATGGCGGGCGGGGTGGGGTGCCGGCAGCGTCCGCGGAGCGTGCGAGGTGTCGAGGGGCGGTGGACATGGCCCTGATGGCAGGCGAGGCCTAGGGGACCCTACACACGCACGATTTGATCGGGCGCTGGGCCTCTGGTAAATAATAATGTAAACGTGCCTTGCGTAGTGCCTGGCACACAGCAGGAACTTAGCAAATGTCAGCATCCCCCCACCACCAACTTCCATCGCCACCACTTTCGAAAACACGAAGGAGCCCTGGCCGGTGTGGCTCAGCTGGTTGAGCGTTGTCCCATGTACCGAAAGGCCCCTGGTTCGATTCCAGGTCAGGGCGCGTGCCCAGGTGGTGGGTTCCGTGCCCGGTAATGGGAGGACGCATCAATGTTTCTCTCTCCCTCTCCGTTCCTCTCCCTCTGAAATCAATAAAAACATATTGTTTAAAGAATTAAAAACACTCAGTGATTCCAACGGGCTTGGCTCGGTGTGAGGCCGCCTCAGAACAGTGTGGTCAGCCCCGCTCTCCCGGCAGCCACAGAGCAGACACTGGAGGCAAGAGGAAAATTGCTGGAAACAGAAGACAGAGTCACAGGGCGCTGAACTTGGCCTCACCATTCTCCCAGTCACGGCACCAGGCAGGGCATCGGTGCCAGCCAACGCCGTTCAGCCACGACGGGCAGACGGAGCGGGGCTCCTGGCCGGGGCCCCTCCACTTCCCAGGGCCAGAGCGGTGTTCTTTTTTTTTTTTTTTTTTTTAATTGTTTTCAAAACAGATTTCATGTGGTCCCAAAATGAGACTATGATTGTAAATTAAAGTGTAATTAGCCTTTACGCTTTTATATTCATTAACTCTTCTCTGTTAATGATGCTGGGCTCGAGCAGAAACCCTGCATTATGAAGCCACATCCAGGAAATAAAATAGTGATTTAGATAATGGCCACAATGTATTGCTACTTACACATAATTAAACAAATGCTCCATTTAAACTTGGAAACATGACTGAATGTTGATTAACCCTCGCCCAGCAATTCTGCTCGGAACTGGGGAAGGGGAGGCACCGTGAGCTGGTCCGGAACAAAGTGTCTGGGCAGCCTCGCCGGGCCAGCCGCGTCCTCCAGCCGCTTCTGCCTGCCCCGGCCAGTAGCCGTGTCCACCGGCCACACCTGTGCAGAGCGGGCACAGGTCTCGGGCCAGGGAGCATGGCAGTGACCAGTTTGGGACCCGTCACAGTCAGTGAAATAAGCCAGAAACAAAAATGTAAATGCTGTACGATTCCAATTCCATAAGCATGTAGCGTGGCCACATTCACGGAGGCAGGAGAGCTGTGGCTGACAGGGGCTACGGGAGGGATGGGAGGTAGTGTTTGTGGGGACAGAGGGTCAGCGTGGGAGGATGGGGAAGTTCTGGGGATGGATGTGGTGATGGTTGTACGACAATGGGAATGTACTTGATGCCACTTAACTGTTTGCAACAAAATAGTCAAGTGGCCGGTTTTATGTACAAAATTGTACAAAACGTCGAGGCTCACATTCTCAGAGATTAACTCATTCGGCCCAGCCTGCGGCGTAATGAGACCAGCCTCGGGTTTTGTGGGGAATTTTTAGACTTTTAAAAATTATAACGAAGAATTGTTTAAGATGTAAGTCATTCAGACATGGATCAAATAGAAAGTAAAGTTTCTGGTTCTCAAACTCATTCCCAAGAAAAGCACTAAATAAATTTTCAGTTGTCATGTTTCTGTGTGTACCTTTTCCAGGTAATTGTTGCCTTGGGGGGGGTCCCCCCAGAAGCGGCCCCTGAGATAAGAACTGAAGAGCAGCCGGGGCTCGGGTGAGCGCAGGACAAACCAGGAGTAGAAATCACACACGGAAGGGAACGATGAATCGGGAGCGTGACCGTGTCGGTGACTTACTGCTGGTAACACCGCATGAACGTCCTCGTGCATTTGCCAAATTATTTCCAGGGGTAAACTTCTAGTTGTGGAATTGCTGGGTCAAAGGGCATGGTAATTTTTAAGGCCTTTGATGAACACTGCCCACTGCCCTCCAAAAGGCCGCTTGAGCGGCTTCGGGCCGCCGGCGGGCTCTGAAAGGCAGGGCCTGGTGACTTCTCTGCTCTCCCCTGGGATGGACACAGATGGGATTCTGTGCTGGTGACCATCCTCACCAGCCAGGTTCCAGACGGCATCTGTCACATGAGAACTGTTCCCAAAACCAAGCAAAGGAAACCCCTACGTCAGGAGTGACCTGGGAGGACGGCGTGGCCCTGAGAGGCAGCCCCACCGACCTCTCCTGAGCCGGACCGGCTGCAGGTGCCCCCCCTCCCCGCCCCCACGGTGTAAGGCTGGAAGGGAGCCCAGCGGCTGCAGGGACTGGGGAGGCAGGCAGCTCAGGCCGCCGAGCAGGATTCAGCGATATACAGGGATCACGGGGTCTCTGATCCAACAAGCCTGGTGAGGGGGAAGTTGGGGAGATTAGGGGACCCCTGACCTAGGCCAGAGGCAGAAGAGGTTGCCCTGCAGAGCCAGCATTTAAGGGGTGAGGAGTGTGTGCGCAGAGGGAGCGGCCTGTGGGAAGGCACCGCGTTGAGAAAGAGAGGAACTTACAATCGTATTAAGGAGGCTGGGCCACATCCCAAGGGCAATGGGGAGCCACGGAGGAATTTTTGGTTGTTTTTTAAAATATATTTTTATTGATTTCAGAGAGGAAGGGAGAGAGAGAGAGAGAGAGAGAGAGAGAGAGAGAGAAACATCAATGATGAGAGAGAATCATTGATCGGCTGCCTCCTGCACACCCCACGCTGGGGATGAGCCCGCAACCCGGGCGTGTGCCCTGATCAGGAATTGAACCGTGACCTCCTGGTTCATAGGTTGACGCTCAACCACTGAGCCACGCCGGCTGGGCCATGGAGGGATGTAGAGGTACCGCCCTGCCCACCGTGTGGAGAATGGACCGGAGGGGCTGCGCCTGGAGGCAGGAGTAAGCTCAGGAACTAGGCTTCTGCTTGCACCTCCTGTTACACCATGAAGACTGGTTATTTCTTTTTACGAGTACAGATTCCTTTTGTAAAATTGTTGGGGTGACATTGGTTAATGGGATCGTGTAGGTTTCGGGTGCACATTTCTATGGTACATGACCTGCATATTGCATCGTGTGCCCACCACCCAAAGTCAAATCATCCTCCCTCACCATATACTAGGCTCCCTTTCCCCTTCACTTCCCCCCGCGCCCTTCCCTCTGGTAGCCACCATACTGTTGTCTGTGTCTGTGAGTTTCAGTTCTGTATCCCACATATGAGTGAAATCATATGGTTCTTGATTTTTCTGACTTATTTTGTTTAGCATGATATTCTCAGGGCCCAGCCATGTTGTCACTCTTGGCAGGGTTTGGCCCAGCCAGTGCTGCTCAGTGGTTGAGCCATGAACCAAGAGGTCCCCGGTTCAATTCCAAGTCAGGGCACAGGCCCAGTTTTCCAGCAAAATCCCCAGAAGGGGGCGTGCAGGAGGTAGCTGATCTGTTTCACTTACATTGATGGTTTTTTTTGTTTTTTTTTAAAATATATTTTATTAGTTTTTTACAGAGAGGAAGGGAGAGGGATAGAGAGTTAGAAACATCCATGAGAGAGAAACATCGATCAGCTGCCTCCTGCACACTCCCCACTGGGGATGTGCCCGAAACCAAGGTACATGCCCTTGACCGGAATCGAACCCGGGACCCTTGAGTCCGCAGGCCAATGCTCTATCCACTGAGCCAAACCGGTTAGGGCTACATCGATGTTTTTATCTCTCTAACCCTCTCCCTTCCTCTCTCTCTAGAATCAATTTTTTAAAAACATATTTAAAACAACAACAAAAAGGCAGTTTCATCTTTTCTTACGGCTGAGTAGTATTCCATGGTGTGTATGGACCACATCTCTATCTAGTCATCTATCGAAGGACATTTCACTTCAATTGTTTTCAAGACTAGTCATCATTTCTTAACCTGAACAAGACCATCCTCCTTAATAGTAGGAATCATGCTAGACATCAAAGCCTGGGCAAGCCCACAGCCTAAAGTGAGGGCAAAATAAAAAACGCACCATTTCAAGTGTGTGCCCAAGCCATTGTGTCTGCTCAAGCCGTTCCCTCTGCTGAACTTGCACCGGCCCCACCCAAGCTCCACCTGTTTCAACCCTCCCGCCATGGAAGCTCCTGCAGGAAGTCCTCCGTGACTCCCTGGCTGGCAGCGGCCTTACTTCCTCTGAGCTCCTAGCAACTTTCTTACTGGGCTCACCTGAGAGCCTGAACACGTTCACCACACGTGTTACAGCCACTCCCGGCGCAGCTCACCTCTGCCCACCTCCTGCACCCCAGCCACTCGCCAGGCCCTGCCGAGAATAACCGTGGCGGCAGCTCACCTCTTCCTCTCTGTGTCCCTGCACCCAGCACTGGGTCTGGCACCAACGGGCATCGTCCATTCATCCATCCATCCATTTGCCGAACACATATTGGGCGCTGCTCTGTTCCAAGTTTGTGCCGGGTGCTGGTCACCCTGTGATGAATAGGGCAGACCCAGCCCAGCATCTCAGAGCTCACGGTCTGCTGGGGGAGGCAGGCCTGGGGGAGGTGCTGGGGGGGTGGGGGGGAGAAGCCAGCCTTCCTGTATGGTTCCTGTATGTGAGGTTTGCCTTCCTGTATGGTTCCTGTATGTGAGGTTTGGTGATGGGCGTGAAGCAGTGACCTTGACTCTCTGAAGGTCACGGTACTTCGATGGGAGACAGGCCGGCCCAGGGTGCCCAGGCATGGATCGTCCAGCTCTCTGTCCTGCCCGCTGGCCCTGCTGACCAGCTGCGGCCCTGCCCACCTCCGCGGCGGCTGAGCACACAGAGGCGCGGCTCCTGGCCCAGGGAGGCCCTTTCTCTGACCCTCTAGCTGCCCTCCGGACCTCACTTGCCCAGCCCCGGCCAGTGGTGCCAGGCCCATCCCGTGATGAATCCATCTCCACAGCTCACGGGCTCTGCCTCCCAGCTAACCCTGCCCGCCACAGGCAGTGGCCGTGCTCCTGGTGCAGACCCTCAGCGGGGAGCACCTGGCACTGGGCTCCGACGTGAGTAGACGTCGAGGCAGCGAGGACACTGTCATCTTGAGAAAAAGGGACACTGTGGCCGCGCATGCAACAAGGAGGCAGGCACTGAAACGACCACCTTCAGCCCCTGAAGTCAGGGACTGTGGAGGGAAGACACGGAATAGCTACTGCTGTGGCCCAGCGACAACGGGGAAAGCCCCGGGTGGCTGGGAGGGACGGCTCCCCACACACGGATGAGGAAAGCTGGACTTGGCCAGGTGAGGACTGTGCCTAGGCGCCCCAGGAGGTAAGGGTGGAGGGGAGGCGCCCCAGGAGGTAGGGGTGGAGGGGAGGCGCCCCAGGAGGTAGGGGTGGAGGGGAAGCGCCCCAGGAGGTAGGGGTGGAGGGGAGGCGCCCCAGGAGGTAGGGGTGGAGGGGAGGCGCCCCAGGAGGTAGGGGTGGAGGGGAGGCGCCACAGGAGGTAGGGGTGGAGGGGCCGGAGTGGGCCTAGTAGTTCTTCACGTGGATAGCCAAGCTAAGGTGCGTCCTAGGGCAGGCCCTCCCCCAGTCTGACTGGCTCCTGGGAAGAGGAGAGACGCAGAGAAGCCGGCCAGGGGCAGCAGATGCGGAGACCAGAGAGGCAGCTGCCAGCCCAGAAACACACGGACGCGGCCAGAAGCTAAGAGGCGAGGATCCCGCCTGGACGCTCAGCAGGAAGGTGAGCCTGCGGACACCGGGGTTTGGGACTTTAGCCTCTGCGCTGAGCAAGGCCCTTCTGCCGCTTGAGCCTCCCAGGTCCTGGTCCTTCGTCCCATCAGCCCTAGGAAACCAACACGGAACGAACTGAAAACCAGCGCTAGTTTGCCCGGCCCACGGCAACTGGAAAGACGGGGTTGTTAGGCCTTTATAACGCCTGGGCCCAGCGAGCACCCGCCTGCGGGAGTGGGTCCGCTCCCCGCCTCCCCCGCCCCAGCACCCCGAGGACCTGGGCCGCTGATGCGCTGTGTCTCCTGCCTCAGCTCCCCCGGAGCCCTCAGATCCCTCAGAGACTCCCCAGAGATCCTTCTGCCCCTGGCAGGGCTCCTGCGGGGCTGGGAGCCTGCCCTCCACGCAGAGAGGAGGGTCAAGGCCCAGAGGGGAGCCGGTCTCCCCACAGTCCAAGCGGGGTTTCCTGGTGACGTGCAGAGCTCAGTGCGCTCCGAGCATGACTGAGGGGGAGGGGGCACATTACCAGGACGTCCAGCGGCCCCTCCCCAACAGATGGAGGGGGCTGAGCTGAAGCAGCAAGCACCCCTGGGGCCTGGCCATGCGGGGCGGGGGGTACTCCCCTCACAGAGGGTCCTGCACAGGCTGTCCCTTGAAGAGGCCTCTCGTCCCCTCTCTGTGCCCCTCCCGCCCCACCCTGTGTCTTCCGGCTCAGTGCTACCCATCAAACCAGCTCAGCACCTGGAAGGCAGGGTCCTAGCCCCAGAGCTAGACGGGTCTGGAAGGGGTCCAGGTAGGAGACTAGGGCAGGAGGTCAAGAGGCTGGGCTGTCTGGAACTGGGGTGCAGGCCTGTGTGTGTGTCTTATGTGCACACGTGTGAGTGGTTATGCATGTGTGCGCACCTGGACATGTGTGTGCACGTATGTGCATGTGTGTGTCCATGTGCACGTGTGTGAGCGTGTACTGGACTGAAGCAGAGGAGCTCCATAAATCCAACTAAGCTCGTCCCAGATGGCTTCCCGCCCCAAACTTTTGCCCAGGAAATTCACTGAAACACGGTCCCGCCTCAGTCCTTCCCCCAATCACCGCTGATCCCAGCGATCCCAGCCTCCAGTCCTCCTTCCGGAAAGCCTTTCTCAGCCTGGTGCTCGCCAGCTCGTGACCGACTTCCAGGTAGAGTAAAGGATTAAATGGAAGGCACAATAAGAAGTGAAACAATTAGAATTTCTGCCTCATTATCATGGTAATCTTATCAGTCGGATAATGAGGTATTAATGGAGATTTAATGTGCATCTCATAACAGAATCCCTTGGAGAAAACACACAGGGAAATTGCTGTAAATCCACTTAATGATGGAGAAGTCCCAAAACACCATATTCCAAAGGATGAAAAATGCAGGATGCAAATGAGAAGGAATCAAGGTCAATAACACCACGGGGACGGGCCTAATGGCAGATTTGGAGATATATGTAATAAAAATTGCATGTTGCTTTTAAACCTCACCCTCTGTTGTTTTCAAATGTGCATCCCTAGTAATGAAACACAGAAGTGCAGCCACAATGATTTGTATGTTTTGGAAACCATAGGGGGGATGGATACATGTCTTGGAACCCATCAGGCCCCCCGCGGGAGCCATGGGACCCGGGTGCTTTACCAAGAGGCCTCCAAGCCTCGGGAGGGGGGGCCCAGGAAGAGCCCCTCGGATGGCGCAGAAGGAAGCAGCCTGAGTTCAAGGTCATTTGGGAAGCACCAGCGGGAGGCAGACACATTCACTTCCCCTCCTTCATTCGACCCACATTCGTCGGACGCCCGCTGTGTGGCTGGCCACAGGCAACTCAGAACAATGAAGGACAAGCACAGATGCAAGCCGAAAGCGAAAGCTCCAATTCAGAGAGCACCTACTGTGTGCCACCCCAGGCACTGCTGAAATGCCATACTTGGATGCTCTCATATAATCCCAACAGCAACACCAGTCCTGTTCGTAGCAACTAGTAAGATTCCCATTTTTCAGGTGAGAAACTGAGGCTCGCAGAGATTTAAGTTGTCCCAAGTTGCATGGTGGCCTGAACGTCACCATTCCTAGATTAAGTTGAACCATATGAAATTGCTGATGTTCAACAGTTTAGCATCGACAAAAAGGGTGATTTTATATGGTTCAAGCTAATATATTATTATTTCCTGGTGAAGGAGCCTTTCTAGATATGGGAGCCTCCAACTGAGGCAGGAGTGGGGACAGAAGCCAGGCACAGAGCTGAGGGCCGCAGAACGCCAGGAGCAGCCAGCTCCGTGGCCTCCCAGGGAACGAGGAACAAGAGCCTGCCCTGCTACTGAACCATTTCCCACACGGGCTCTGGGGCTCAGCCCGGGGTGCTGAATAAATGGGGGCGGGGAAGCCCCAAGACATCATCCTGTAAATTAAAAGCCCTTTGTGATTTGGAAAATGCTAAGCACATGTTGGCTGTTTGGTTCTTATAATTTATTGATGATAATAAATAACCCTTGAGCCTCCCAGGCGTTTGCAAGGATCCGAGGTGAAGGTGGTTCTATTTTTAGTTTATCTGAGGGAACTTGGAGGAGGAGGGTTTCATGGGGCTCTGAGTGCAGCGTGACTAGCAGTCCCAGTTTGCCTGGAGCTGTCCTGGTTTTAGTCCTGCAAAGGCAGCGCCCCAGTTAACTCCTCAGTCCTGGGCAGACAGACGGTGGCCACCGGATCCGAGCGGGGGCCTGCGCTGGGCACGCAGCCTCTGTGCCCGGTCTGTGCCAGGCCCCAGGGCGGCAGAGGACTAAGCTTTTCCTTGTCAAGGGCTGTCTAGGGACCTTGGCCTCTGTCTTAGTGACAGCCCCTGTGTGTACACGAGCATCGGAGGAGGGCAGGGAGCAAGCCTTCGCCACAGCTACTGGCGGGATCCTGGACCAGCCACCCAGCACCCATCAACCATCTCATTCCCCTCAGGAACCCTGGCAGCCAGAGGCGCATGAACCCACTTTACAGATGAGGAAACTGAGACGTGGGCTGGTGAAGGGACTTGCCCGAAGTCACAAGCAGCGGGCGAGCACCCGAGGGGCTGGAGAAGGATGACCAGACCCGGCGTGAGGGCAGAAGCGGCCCCTGGAGAGGAGGTCAGTCTGCGCCCGGGAAAGGGCGGACGAGAGGCGTGCTGCGGAGTCTTGCAGCTGTGTTCCGTTTAATCACAGACTGCAAATTGAATGCAGTGAAGACGGTGTTGCCTCTTTGAATTTCCCCCAGGCCCTGTTTAATGAATAAATAGGCATGATTTGTAATTAGCTTATCCGTCGTGCGATTGCTTCTAGAGCACCTGAAGTGAGTTAAACGTGCCCCCTGCAATCTTGTCGACAATATTAATTCGAGCCGCAAACCTTCTGGTCTGCGGTGCCTGTGACCGAATGATCACGCATGGCGCCGCTGTGGACATATTGAGAAAAATCGGGGGTTTTCGGCCTGGGAGGATGAAGACGCAGCGCCCCCATCATTCCCGCCTCCCAGCGTGGGATCTGGAAGCTACCAGCCGCTTTGTTTTCATCAGCAAATGCTAGATAACCCTCCAAACGATCTCCCCTCTCCCCCAGCCTTTAAAGATCCCACAGCGGCGCCCAGGAAAGGCTTCTGGTCGTGGCTGCCACCTCGCCGAGGTGCCCACGGCTGGGGACAGGGGTCCCCCCACCACTCGGGCTGCCTGTCTTTTGTGCCAGCTGTCATCTGTGTGCAGGGGCTGCCTGGAACCTGCCCGGGCCGCTGTGTGAGCCGCGAATTCCTGCCAAGCGAGCGAGTGTCCTGTATCATTTATCCTGTCACTGGGGCTGCTTAGCACGGTGCGGCCCGGTCTCGCTAACCATGTGGCGGCCCCAGAATTCCGAATCCTGACGTTCCCCTGCTCGGAGCTGGTGGGAGGGCCGTCGGCACAGGTAGCGGCGGGATCGCCTGCACGCTCTCCAGCGAAGGGGTTGGCATCCATCTTCATCATGGGCTCAATCTGTGCGCAGGGAGGAGGCGGCCGCCCCGCGGGCCTCTCCGCCCGTCACCTGGAGGCGGGCTCTCGCCTGTTCCTCCGAGTTCAGGGCCGCATTTGTATTCCGCCCGCCCTGCTGCTTTCTCTCGGGGTCCGGGAGGGATCCCCAGCACCGGGCCCGCTGTCCTCGGCCCCCCGGGGGAGTCCAGGTGCCAGCCCCTTACCAGGGAGGAGGAGAAGGTCGCCCTCCTTCTGAATGAGGGGAGTCGGAGGTGGAGACCATCCATCCGTCCTTGCCGTGGCCTTGACACGAAGAGTGGGCCTAGCCGGGTGGAGGGGTGGGGAAGTGGGCTTCTGCTCCAGAGACTCAAATTCGGTCTCATCTGCTGATGCCCAGTATGTGCCAGGTCCCCGCTGGGCACTGGGGAGGCCGCCGGTGTCCGGCCCTGCCCTCCAGGGGCTCACACGACCAAGAGGACGATCTGCCAGGATCAGGATAATAATGCACCGGCCGGGCACTGTCCCCCACCGTCTGCAGGGCTCCTTCTGTCCCGAGATTCCCCCACAATCCCGTGGGCCCGCTATTTTGCAGGGTGCCACACAGGAGCCCATTGCAACTGCAAAGAAGGGCTCCTGATCTCCCAGACCGGGCTCAGATCCCGGTTCTGCCACCTGTTTCCCGTGTGGCTTTGGATAAACCGCTCACCCTGTGAGCCTCAGACACCTCATCTATACAGTGGGCCTCATCCTGCTCCCGCTCACAGGGGCGGAGCCTGGGAGGTAATGCGAGCGAAGCACTCGCTCTGTGCCTGGCACATGGGAATGGCCCCAGGTCTCGAGGTGTATTGTGGCTGTTACCCTTGGTGGCACCTCCCTAGACAACGGGGTGCAGGGGCCCCCACGGTGCTCAGCACTGTGTCCAGCACAGTCTCCCAGCGTTAGAGACGCTCAGTGCCCTGTCTTGGTTACTCATTGGCTGTGTGACTCAGGGCTCATCTGTCATTGGGCTGCCATAGGAAAGCTTTGTAGGGGCCTGGCCGGTTCGGCTCTGTGGCTACAGTGTCGGCCTGAGGACTGAAGTGTCCTGGGTTCCATTCTGGTCAGGGCACAGGCCTGGGTTGTGGGCTAGATCCCCAGTAGGGGGTGTGCAGGAGGCAGCCGATCAGTGATTCTCTCTCATCATTGATGTTTCTATCTCTCTCTCCCTCTCCCTTCCTCTCTGAAATCCATAAAGAATATATTTTAAAAACATTTTACAAAAGAAAAGCTTTGTATGGAGACAATAGTGGTTATTACCTGCTGCATCGCAGGTGGGCCGAGAGGAGCTGGTGTGTTTGTGGGTCTAGGGCACATGGACGAGCTGGGGGCCATCTAGGCTGACCTGGCGAAGAGTTCAGGGAAGAGCTGGTTGGTACTTCTGTGCCAGGAGCCTCCCTCCCTCCCTCCTGGGCGTCCTGACCCCTCCTCCTGGGAGGCCTTCACGGGCGGCCTTCTCCACGGACGGTTTGTACCCGTCTTGGCCACAAGATGTCACCCAAGGAACAGCAAAGCAGGCCTGCAGGGAAGCGGCCGGCCCGACCTCAACCCAGGCAACAGCAAATTCCGAATTCCAGCCACAGCCCTCTCATCGCCCTGCCTTTGGGACGCCTCAGGGAAGAGCCCCCAAGGCAGGCAAGCTGCGGTGGGTCCAAATCCCAGAATTTCCTTCAGAACACGGCACTGGTGTCCCCGGAGGACACTGGGTGGAGACCCCACCTGAGTTAGTAAATAAATAGGGGTAATAATCCTGACTTCACAGGGTAGGCTTAAACCCCGTGCCTGCGGAAGAGGCGGGCGGGGAGGGGGTGAGGTGACAACCACTCGGAGAGATTTGGGTGCAGCCCGGGCTGAGAGCCTCCCCGCCTATGCCTGGGGCAGGGAGGCAAGGGGGGGTGGGTGGGAAGGAGGGGTATGGGAGCCGGAGAGGTGACACTGGCTTATCCTCTGCAGGGCCCTAACCAACTCTTCGAGTGGCCACCACCTGGCGCCTAGAAGTGGGAGAGGAAAGGCCTGACCCTGGCCCTGGTCCCCAACCTACCCTGGGGCAGCCTGCAGCCCAGATCTGGGGACCCACAGCGGGCCAGGGAGCACAGCAGGAGCTGCCAAGGCCCCAACAAGTGTCCTGGGGTCTTCAGACAGACTTGAGGACCAGCTGGAGCCTGAGAACTGGGCGTCCTGGGCCCCCAGCCTGACCCTCCAGGAGGCCGGGTGCCGGGCCTGGGAGGGGTGACCCCAGTGACCAGGCCTCTCTCTCCCCGGGATGCATGGTACAGGGCAGGGTGGTGGCCGGCGCAGCGCCTGGAGAGAGGGGTGCTTCAGGGGCCCAGGCCCCACCCTGGCGGCAGGGCTGGGTTGTGTGGGGTCTCCACCACCCAGCCTACCTGGTGCAGATCTCCGGGCGCAGTGTCTTCCGGGGAACGTGAAGAGCAGCCCGGCCACAGGCCACGTGCAGTGTCTTCCGGGGAACGTGAAGAGCAGCCTGGCCACAGGCCACGTGGAAGGAGGGAGAGCCCCTGTCCAGGCAGGGGTCCAATTTGAGAAGAACAGAGTGACACCCCACAGGGGGCAGGTGCGCTACTGCCTGCCCCGCACCCATCCCCACCTGCAATCTGCTGGACATCTGCCATCTGGGGCCCGACAGTCCCCAAGGAAAGCATGGGCTCCAGGGAGGGGACTGCTTTGTGGACGAGGTCCTGGGATGAGGCCTCATTGGGAAAGGAGGGAAGGATGGGGGCTGGGGAGGCTGAGGGGTGAGGGGCAGGCGAAGGCCTAGAGGTGGCAAAGCATGATTTTCCCTGGGGGACAGGGAGAGTTTTGAGGGGCTGGAGAGGAAGAAGGGACAAAGGCATTAGGCTGAAAAGCAAGTAGGAACCAAAGTAGAAAAGAAGATTTGAGGCAGAAGAGGGATCTGATGGGACTTGGTTAGTTCTATGTGCACCTATGAGACAGGGCCGGTCGGCATGGAAACCAGTCCGGAGCCGCAGTGCTAATGGAGGTGGGGAAGTGGCTGTGGAAGTGGAGGCACTTTCAAGAGATGTTTCTTCAGGAGGTTCTTCCCGAGGTCCGGGTGCCCCGGGGTTGGGGCAGGGAAGACCACGAGAGGTGGGGCCCTAAGGCTCGCAGCATCCAAACCCAGAGGGGGGCTTCAGGAATCCCCCGCCAGCGTCACAACTCGTGACCACAGCATAGAACCTGGGCGCACAAGGGAGACGCTTAGTTAATGGGTCTAGTGATCTCTGTGCTCGCAGGTTGTCCGCGCGTCCTAGGCTGTCCTGGGCGGCTGGAGGGGCGGCCGGCGCCGCCCTTCAGTGCCGGTTCTGCGGGCTGGTGTCGGAGGGGAGTGCCACTCCAGGAACTCCTACCAGTCACAGTTCAAGTTCATTCAAGAAGGTTGGAAAGCAGCTAAGTGCCTAAAGTTGCGTTCACTGGCCAGAGACCCAAGTTCCCCCTCAAGTCAGCCCAGTGGCAGCCCCGTCTTCTAGGAGGGGTTCCGAACACCCCCAGTCCTTCTGACCACCTCCACGGCCTCACTGCGCCGGGACTACATCCCTCCGTGGATTGGCATTCACAGGACCTCAAGGCTCTCCACTAGTATCTACCTTCCACTTCAAAACTGCTCCTCATTTCCCTCTAGCTCAGCCGTGGGCAAACTACGGCCCGCGGGCCGTCCGCCCGTTTGAAATGAACAAAACTAAAAAAAAAAAAAGACCGTACCCTTTTATGTAATGATGTTTACTTTGAACTTATATTAGTTCACACAAACACTCCATCCATGCTTTTGTTCCGGCCTCCGGTCCGGTTTAAGAACCCAATGTGGCCCTCGAGTCAAAAAGTTTGCCCACCCCTGGTCTAGGATCTAATCTAGAGTCTAGATTATGGCAACTGCATACAGAGTAAGTCCACCAGACGCAAAAGAACTAACGAGAGGGCAAACACTTTTCCTTAAAGCAGCGGTTCTTAACCTGTGGGTTGCGACCCCTTTGGGGGTCGAACGACCCTTTCACAGGGGTCGCCTAAGACCATCGGAAAACACATATATAATTACATATTGTTTTTGTGATTAATCACTATGCTTTAATGATGTTCAATTTGTAACAGTGAAAATACATCCTGCATATCAGATATTTACATTACGATTCATAACAGTAGCAACGTTACAGTTATGAAGTAGCAACGAAAATAATTTTATGGTTGGGGGTCACCACAACATGAGGAACTGTATTAAAGGGTCGCGGCATTAGGAAGGTTGAGAACCACTGCTCTAGATAATGGCAACTGCATACAGAGTAAGTCCACCAGAGGCAAAGGAACTAACAAGAGGGCAAACACTTTTCCTTAAAGCAAAGCAGGACGGCGAGGCAGGCAGAGGACGCCGACTCCACATCGCTTTCCTGTCTCTGCCATCCACTCAGTTCTGAGAGAGGGTCCCGCCTTCCTCGCCACACCCACTCACATCAGAGAAAGTTCTTACAAGCCCCCTCACTTAGAACACCTACTTGGCCCAAACTGCAATTCCCAGGGCAGCAACAGGGAACCGTCAGACACTCGCACTGGGCAGGATTCTGCCCGCAAGAGCTGGGCTCCGTGCTGTTTGGGCCGGGGTGGGCGGTGTGTTTGTCCTATTGCTTGTGCACCTCAAAAACATGTCTACTGAAAGTCCTTGTTAAACTAAGGCTTCCAGGAAAAGCCACGCATCATACCTATTGTCAACCCCTCACAAAGCCTCTTCTCTCCCTACAGCGATTCGATTGCCTGTAGAGAAAAGGCTTTCAGAAGCAGGTTTGTAAAAGAAAGAGAAAGCAATAGTTGTGACTGAGATTTGACCTAGAGTGGAGTGTTCACCAGGTTTAAAAAGAAGAATTTTACAAGATAATATCTGTATTTCTATCACTTAACTTTCTCCAGAAGCAGGACCTGAACACAAAATACAAACTAGAAGGTTAGTTTAGTTCTACAAGATTTCCGTGAACTGAGCCGCTCTCTCCTCGGTTGACATTCGGTATCTGTAAATTCCAGGGGATAGTTGGTGGCTACTGAGTGTTTCCGAGGGGTGACTTGGCACTTTCGCACTAACCCTCCGTGTAAAAGCAGCTCTGGGGTCAGCGTGGTAAGAAACATCCAAAGAACAGAACCGCCTCTTTCCTGAAAGAGCAAAGTCAAGTGATTCCCTGCCTCACACCCCGCCCGCCAATCCCAATTCAGACGTCAGCCCTGAGAAACCTGGTGGTGAATCAAGCCAGTGACGGGGACGGGGAGGGGTCCCTGCTCCGGAAGGTGCCCGCAGGCACTCTCCTGCCCCGTCACCAGCTGGGCCGCGTGTCTCTGCCAGTCCCCACCTGCATCTCAGAGGTGCACCTCTGATGCCGATCTCTGGGGCTCTACTCTCACCGCTGGCGCGAGCCCTTAGAGCCCCCTCTCCTGCCTCAGGGTAGCCCTGCACCCCAAACTCAACACCTTCTGTTCCACAGAAAAGAGCCCTGCACAGTGTCCACATCTTCGTATTTATTTCCATGGTGATAACATGGAACAGATTTAGCAGCCACGGAGGGAAAAAAATCTCTCACTGACTTCCGAGTTAAATCCCATAACAACGATGTTCAACTATTGCGAGTTTTCTGTTGACTTAACATTTATTGAATCAAATGCTGAAGAAAATGGACTCCCTCTAGGTCTCAGAAACCGTGTTTGACAGTCTGTCTTGTAAAGAATTTATGACGGGATTTGACTTCTCGTTCCTGGGCACGTCTGAGCCTTACAGCCCAGGAAGCACACGACCGAACACTCCAAAGCACTGTAGTACTAGTTTAAGTCTGACCGCTCCCCAAAAGGCAGACACCGCCTCCCACACGCCTATGCAGCTTGTTACCTGGGTGTTTTAAAATAAATGAATGAGAAGCGGTGGAGGCATAAAGAAAACCCAGCTTCCTTCGGCACAACGAGACGTGGAGATCTGGGAGGGAGGGAGAACGGCTCCAGGTGTCCGTCACAGTTCCCTTAAAAACGCCTGGAAGCACTGTCAGTGACGAGGAGCTCAAGGTATGGGACGAGTTTGTTATACAAGAAGCTAAACATGATTAGAAACACAAAGTGAAACCAGTCGGTGGGGGCCAGGTACAAGGCTTGTGCTTAAAACTTTGGTTGCCTCCTTGGCCAATTTCTCAGACACCAAAACCAACTCCTGACTAATTATCAATATACAATCAAAACAAAATCTTGAAACACATACTTTTCTTCAGAAGAGGGAGTAAAGGCACAGAAACCAGCCAAAATAGATTTTTTTCTGTAAGAATTGTATGGTTGATTAAAATAGCTCATCACTAATAAAACTTGGATCTCTAGAGCAGACAATACAAATTAGTTGTTTTAAAAAATGACATTCACTGAATTCCTGGTCTGTGCATTCAATGTGAATCATCATCAAAAATATGACGAGCGGGTGGCGAGGAGTTCCAATGGGGGTTCTGTACTATGTTCCGTATTTCAGAGGAGAAGTACCACATGAAGGGTTAGATACGACGGCTCCTTGGGATGAGTGTATGGCGGTTAGAGATCTCTCTCCTGAGCTCAGAGATGTGCAGTGAGAAATGTCTGGGCGACTTACTCATGTCGGATACCTCTCACCAAAGGCAGCCCTGGCATCAAGCCCCACACCTAGGAAGTTCAATAACCTGTATTACACTTTAATAAATATTTCTGTATATTTTTTTGTTTTCTGATTTTAAGCTCAGCTTAAATTTTGTCAAGGAAACCATTTCACAAGAGGGTACATCACAATCTACTATCAGCAATATTCCTTGTTTATTAGAATCTGAAGATGTCCATATTACATCAAATATAAATATATATTATATTTACATTTCCTTCTTAGCTTTCAATTTAGGTGAGTGTATTTATAGATAATGCCACGATGTCACCTTTAATCCTCAGGGCAGCGCCCATTCCCTCCACGGACCCCTACAGGGGCGCACAGCATCCTGAAAGGGGTGCACTGCTCTTTTTTGTTCAGTAAAAGGAAAGAATGGGTATCCAGGAACGGAGATCTAAAAATGTTGTAGGAGGTTCTGCTTTGTTTCTAGGAGGTTTAGTATTTCAAATACCTGAAAAATGTGGTCCCTTTTTACAGTACTATTCTCTATCTGGGGACAAGAAAGGATAATATGCAATTCAGAAAGGAAGAGCCCAAAGGAAAGAGAACCTGCTAGTTAGTGCATTAATCTGTTTAGTAAAGATCTGTTTTAAAATGTCTGAATGCTGTACAATATGATACAAAACAAGCTCCCGCCTGCAGAGCAGCTGGCACATTTTCCTAGAGGCCGGTTTGCCAGCCGAACAGTCTGCTGCCTGGGTGGCCTGGGTCCTGGTCACTTTCGGTCATCGATAGTTTTAATGAATTCCACCGCTGCTGTGAACTGCATCCACCAGTAGGACTCCTCTCCGGACAGACAGCTGGCATAGAAGCTACTGATATACTGGACCGTGGACAGCAAACAGGGTGGGTTTGCCTAGAGAAATGAGAAATAATAGAGTCAACTGGTCAGATGTACAGTTCTGCAAGAATCTTTCAGTTACTATTCTCAAATGTTTGTCTCTGAAAGAGACACCAGTCCTTCTGAAAACAATCCCCGAATTCCCTTTTTGGAACTATTTTGTAAAGCCTAGCCACTGTGAGCAGCAACAGTCCACTGCCGAGGCGAGTGGGTTCTATTCCAAGCTGAACTGTCTAGAGCTTTCTATGCTTGCAGGTCACTGAACCCCACTGGTCCCTAAGGAGGTTGAACCACCCCAGGGGACCTACTCAATATCCCAGGCTTCCAGCGTGTTTGGTGGGAAGTAAATGCTAGAGGCAAACTGGGTGGTAAGTGCAGGTAGAAGCAGCTGAGAAAGAAAACACGACAAGATAACACGCCCTGTGCTGCAGGAGGTGACACAGGACACCTGCTTTCCACCTTCACGTGGCGAGAAAGGACCCAGGTGTGTTACGTGGTTGGGAAACAGGCCTCAGCCTGTTCCTAAAGCAAGCTTATGTCACAGTGGGAGAGAGAAGGCAGCGGCCCACGGGAGGAGTTATGAAGGCTACACACGCTGATCCTGGGGTTCTGACTCAGAGTTGAGGTTGCAGAAATACTGCAAACATTAAGAATTAATGAGATATGAGTCAAAGATACTTTAGACATCAACAGATGGGCTAAGCTGACTGGAAACACAAGTGATGCAGCCAAACTGCATGGTTCCCCCAAAATGTTCAGAATAACTTTTCAATGTTATTGTTTAGATGATGAAATTTTATTTTAAAGACAAAAATGGACAAAATAAGTCAGGGTTTTTTGTTGTTTTTTTTTGTTGTTAATCCTCATTTGAGGATATTTTCCCATTGATTTTTAGAGAGAGTGGGAGAGAGACAGAAACATCAATGTGAGAGAGACACATCGATTGGTTGCCTCCCACACACACCCTGACCACGGCCAGGGATCAAGCTTGCAACTGAGGCATGTGCTCTTGACTGGAATCAAAGCCGGGACCCTTCAGTCCACAGGCTGATGCTCTATCCACTGAGCCAAACCAGCTGGGGCTGTCGGGCTTTTTGAAATAATACGGTACAATTACAAAATAAGAGGCCAAAGGAAGAGAGATCTGATTGGCAAATTTAGTAGTTTATGTGACAAGTACTACAAAGAACCAGGGTGAAAGAAGATGCAAAAGCACAATTTTTCTTTCCCTCGAAGTTATACACTGAACCCCAACCAAGGACTTTGGGCCCTGCTTCAAAACGCTCTCCTAGGAATCTGACCCCTCAGCCCTTTCTCCTGAAAACCCTGCCTTCTGGACAAAACAAACCTGGACCTTAGACATTTTCTTTCTGGACACACAGAGCTCGAGGCCTGGGAACAGCCACATGTCTAACACCCTGGGACACGCGTGCCCCACCCTGCTCGATGCCAGATGAACTCTTCTCACGACCAGCGGGGAGGGCCCACCTTTATCAGCACAAACACCAGCACCGGGACGAAGTCGTCCGCCCCAGGGACAGAGTCCTCGTTGGCCAGGCTCAGCAGGTTCATGATGGTGGAGCACATCCTCAGGATGCACTGCACCTTGTCCCGGGGGGTCTTGTAAGCGCTGATAGTTCTGATCTCCGACTGCGCAGATGGCCACGGCGCCTCCCGAAGATAAACCTAAGCGAGACCACAGACAGGCACGCAGGGTTCTAATCTGCCGGGAGCACAGACAGCGACCACAGCCCCTCCGGAGGCAGGGGGCACGTGTTGCCTCTCCCCCTCTTCAGTAAAACAAGATCTCGGTTCCTTCACCGTCCACTAAAGATTTAAGCTTAATTTTTAAATAATTTGCTTTGCATTTTAAAGTAAAAAAACTTAGATATCCTCTAATGGAGGAAATGGCATACAGTAACACAGAACCTAGAATTCATAAAATTCCCATCTTTCTTAAATAGCTAGGCTGGAGCTTCTCTACTGGAGCAGTTGATTCCAAAAGCACAAACAAGCTACCTTTAAAAGAAAGCAATTTATTAATTAATGTGTCTTTGCTGCAGTAGTTTTAGAAATAAAGGATTCCAAGAAATCAAAGACAATTAAAAATTGTATGCTAATCAATGCTCCATTAGTGGAGATTTTAATGAAACAACCAGGAAGCTCGCATACCTGAAATTCCTGTTTTGTAAGAGCTGTATGGCAGGTAAAAACTCCATCATCAATAACTAAAAGGTAAATTGGCGTCATATTCAGGTACAACTAATCTCCCGGAGCAGCGGTTTCTGCGGCCCGGGGGGCCCTGGCTCGCCCTCTCCTCCACCGAGGTCCCTTCCTCACCAGGAATTTTAATCCCCAGAGGATCTTTGAGAACTTCAGTTAGAATGAAGTTCCTCTAACGCAAACGGTGTGACATATTTCATTACATTCTGTTTCCTTGAAACACTGGCAACCTGCACACAGTATAAAGTGCAGCTCTAATTCCCAACGCCTCCCGTGCTATGAACCTGCGTTACCTCCGGGATCTGAAGCGCTCTGTGGTTGGCAGTCACCACTTTCGACAATCTCTGGATATGTTCATGAAGAACCCTGGAAACCCCCAAAACAAATATGTAAATACATGTCAGAAAATAAGGCACACTGAGTCATAACTGATTCTTTAAGACATTTAAACTGTTTTAGACTTATTTCTAGATACAGATTACAATTACAGTTGAGACTCTCTCTTAGCTGTAGGTATTCTGTCTTGTTAAAAAGTCACATTTTGAACAGGATCTGCTCGGAAATGCTGAGTGAGCGAGGTGATGCAGTCAGAAGTCCTTCTTGTCCAGACCAGACAGCATTCAAGGAAGAGAGGAGAGGAGCGCTCAGCCCACAGACTGTCTGACACACTAATTAGCAAGCAGGCTGTGACGAGGTAGAGGATCAAAAGCCAGAAGCCAAAGATGCTTAGACGGGGAAGGGACTCAACACACAAGCTCTCATTTCACAGGGAAAATAATTCGGCTTCAACAGGCGAAGCTTTGATTAAACCAGCTTCCCCGCTGCCGGCGTTCTTCCCAGAGGGCGTGCGCGCTCCCTCTGTAACACCTGCAGAGGTGCCGGGGAGGGGAAGGCAGGCACCCCCTGCTTCAAAGTGCTCTTTGCAGCCAACACAGTTTGAATGTCCCTACTCCTTACCCCACGCTGGAAGCCAAAGACTGGTGCTCTGGAGAGAAAACAGGTCCCACTTGGTGTGTTAAGGACAGGGGCTCGGGTGGGCTAACAGCTCTGAGACTATGAGCAAGTGAGGCAGGCTGGGACGATCCCAATCATTCAGAGGACAGTGAACGCTCCCAAATATACACGCAATATCTTAAAATTTCCATGAAAAAGAGAAAACTTACAAAAACCACCTATGACCACCCTGAGATGCTATTACAGGGACCCTCGAGAGTCCCTGGTGCATTAAGTCACTGCTACAGCTAGGGAGCACAGTGGGCGCCTCAACGCGCTTGAGGGAGAAACGGGTTGTAAAGCAATGCTCAAGAGAATGCAGGAGAGGTCCGGCGGTGAGGCTCGGTGCTTTAGCACAGGCCCATGAACCAAGAGACCCGGTTCCATTCCCGGTCAGGGCTTGATCCCCAGTAGGGGATGTGCAGGAGGCAGCTCTAATCAATGATTCTTTCTCATCTTTGATGTTTCTACCTCTTCCTCTCTTTTCCTCTCTGAAATCAATTAAAAAAATGTTTTTAAATGGATAAGAGATCCATTCTAAAAAAAAAAGAAAAAGAAAATGCAGAAGAGGAAAAACAAAAATGCTAAATCCAGGCAAACAGCAGTGCCTTCCAGAAAGGCCAGACCAATGTGTACACCCTTCAGCCCGAGTCTCCACATCCCTGAAAACTGTAATTCTGACGGGTGGAACATGCATTTCTCTATTAGATACCGGTCTTATGTATAGCTCTGCTAAAGTATGGGCTAGCTGACGTCTCCCTACGTGGTCCAACACAGGCCCTACACAGAGAGCACTCACTGGTCACGGAGTATGTCCCCATCCTGATTGGGGTAGAAAGCAAGCTTGAAAATGCGATTCATCACGCTTCGCTCGATGGCCAGCTGCGCGTCCTGAAGCTGCTCCTCGCTCGCATTTTGCCAGATGACGTCCTGGGCCATCGCACCGTAGAGGAACTGCAGGAAGTCTTCTACCTGAGCAGTTTTATCATCAGCTGCTGTGAGTTTCTGAAAGTCTCCAATGCAAAATAATAATTTTAAAAATACACTATCTGAATAATTTTAAAAAGGAAATTGTAGAAATAATTTTAATCACTAGCTATGCAGATACTATGCTCTTAAAGCCAAAAGTGTCTGGGCATGATTTATTTTAGGAGAATATGTGGCCAAATCATTAAAGTCGGGAGAAAGGTAAGATATAAAAGTTTAAGAATAAGGAGTGTGTTATAAAAATTATATGCTTTGGTTTAAAAAATGAGAAAAATTGTGTGGATCCAAAACTTGACCAATTTTATCCATTTTTAAATAAACTACAGATATTCAAACCAATAAAAATAAAATTTACTTATTGAGAACCCATAAAGTGACTGGGAACTTACGGAAATGCTCTTAGACATGGAGGTATTCAAACAAACTAGCAAAACAAAAATGTCCAAATCTTCCCAAAGCTGTGGCCGAAGAGATGCTCACTTGAACGTCTCCAGTTACCTTGAATGAACTCCCTGATCTTCTTTTCTTTGCTCTCAAGCAGCAACCTCACACAGACGGTGGTGAAGTATCGGTTGGCCACCTCCTTGTCCCGCAGCACCCTCTGCAGCAGCCTTTCCAGGTGAGCCTGCGTGGTCTGCAGTCCTTGCCGACAGCGGGTGAGGTAAGCAATGTAGGGGGCCCTTTTCCTGAAAGGAAACAGGCTTTGCAGGACACTAGACACATACAGTGCACGCTCTCTTTGGAAACTAAGAGTCCTAATTTTTCTTTAAAAAAATAAAAAGATTACTTCATAGGTTTTGGTTTTCCACGTTAGCACGTCAGGCTGCAGACAACAGTCTGGAAGACGAATTCTGCTTCCAGCTCGAGAACAGAGCTGCGTGTCTGTGAAGAACAGCACCTCCTGGGCTGAGCACTTAGCCACCTAACTACTGAACACGGCCGAGTCCCTCGCACTGCTGGCCTATTTTATATCGGAGCACAGTCTCCACGCTGGTAGGGCCTCGCTCCTAACAGGAAACTGATTGCTAGAGAAAACTGAAATAAGAACAAAATACAGGTTCTATACCACTAGGTCATTAAACATGCCACCAATTATTGGCATACAGTCTATATGTGACCATCTTAGAGCACCTGTGCCCTCAGCCTCAAAGCCACTTCACTTCCTAAGCGTCTAAATTATGTGTTTCTCCTCAACTGTTAGCAAGGGGCTGCCCAGGGACAAAGGGAGCAATTCCTGGGCCTGCTCCTGCCTCCCTGGTCCAGGGAAGCAGTCTTCCCTCTCACCCTACAAAGGGGAAGTGATACCCTCGTTACACCGGCCCCACCTCTGCTAAAGCTCCTTGGTGCAATGCTGAAGCAGATGGCACTTCTCTGTGTGGAAGAGCTGCTCATTCATCACCACATTTCAGACTAACAGCCAAATGTGTTCCTCAGGAATCTATGTCCAGTGAGCAGAGCCAAGCACTTTCACGTAAGCCTAGATTCGTCCCCAAGATAAGGGCGAGAAGATACTACTTGCTGCTGAAACAAGGTCTGAAGCGAAGCTGCATGTTACCTGTAGTCCTCGGCGATGGAGGCCAGCAGCTTCCTGCAGGTCCTGTTATCAAAGCGGCACACACAACGCATTGTTTCCTGCAGCTGAGCCATTAAGTTCTTATCTTGTAAATTAATTGCTTCGGCTATTTGAACTTTTAAGAAGCATACAATTTCATTCTCTGAACAAAAAAACAAGAATTCTGTTACTGCTGAGAAAATCCTCGTGCTCACCTAAGGGGCTGTCATCCCTCAGCCTCTGGGATGTCGATTCCGCTTTAGCACGTGTCAGTAGAACTAAGTTGAACTGCCATGCTCAATCATTGAACATTTAATGAACCAGCAGTAATCGAGTGCCCTTACTGATCCTAACATAAATCTATTAAGTTAAACCATATGGAATTGCTATAAAGCTTAAATACAGTTGAATACTGGCAATTTCATATGGTTCAACCTTCAAATACAGGAAAAAATAAATGGTCATATAGCAAACTTACCTTCTGGGTCTGTGTGGTCTGGTAAGCCATTCCTTGTTGAATGGCTTAGCACTGGGAAAGCAACTGAATCCGCAGAGCAAAGAGCAAGCCTCAGTTTCTTTTTTGCATCTCTGAAAAAATGAGTTGAAAATTCATTAATTTCTATATCCAGATAGGATCACATTTTATGAACATTTGCTATGTAAGTTAATATGCTATCTCAGGAATCAAATGTTGTAAGTGGTCATAATCAAAGAAGATTTTAAACTTACTGACATCTCACTTAAAGGAACAGGCTTTCTAGTGACCCGAGGAGCAAGGACGTAAGTGTTGTGGGCAAGATGTGCTATGAGAGGAGGCACTAGGAGAGTCAGAAAGGCGTACCTGGGAGACACCCCTCACACTCAGAATGCCGTCTACTACAGCTCTCGACAAATGTTGACCGGCCACTAGAGAGCTCACAAGCTGGCAGGAAGCCCTTTCTTACTGTTCTGTTGCTGGAGACAAAAGCTGCTCCTTTCAACTTCCAACTACTGAGGCGCCGACCACCACCAAGGGCAGAGCGCCCTGCAGTAAGGTGTCGCCCTCCACAGCAGTGCAGCTCTGTTCACACTGAGAGATGCCACCAGCATGCTCTCATCTGCTGGTGGCTGTGGCCCTTTCTGGTCCCGCAGGGCATCGACCAGAGCTTCCTCAGAATGTCCAAAGCTGCCATCCAAAGGAAGGAGCTGAAACCCCTCAGCGAACAGGCCACATCTGCTCCTCCTGCAGGATCCCCACTGTCCACTCACCTGCAGCTCCGAGTCTTTCCCTATTGGCTTGCTTCCTATAAAATGAGTAACTTACAGACTAAGCCTATCATCTGTAATATTCACCCACTCTGCAGTCTCATAAAATATATAATGGTAAAGTCATGGCTGAAAAATAAAAATGGTCTGCCACTCCCTCCAATTTTACTGTAGGGCAAAAATTACAAAGCTTCATCATGTTTATAAATAAAATGATGTATTAGGGTCTTCTTTAAACTAATTGGAGGTAATAAATGTGAAACAACACTGGCCGTGTATCAGTGACTGTGGAATCTGGGTGAGGAGGAGGACAAACTGAGGGCTCCTCAGGCTTATGGGACAGCTCCCACCCCGCCCTCACCCTCCCCAGCATTTCTCACCGGGGCTGGGAGCTTTACATGGGCAGAGGCTCGGCCACCTGTTTCATTGTAATGGCTTATGTGGTGCCTGTGAGCACACAAGGTTTGCTTTTATCCCTGAACTCAAGCCTCTGATATATGACATCCACTCAGGAAGCCAAGTCTTCTCAGGAAATAGCCATTTCATTCTTATCTCTCTGCTTTATACCTTTATTAAGTGACACAATGAATCACATGACTGAGGTGACTGCAATGGTGATGAAAAGTCCAACCCCAAAGTCCTAAATCCTGTAGGAGGAATACCTGTAAGAGTAGGCTGAGTCCTGAGGGTGGGCCACTTGGCTCGCGGAGTCCGGGAGGTCATCGGCTGAGATGTTTTGCAGTGCTTCATCTCGAGGAGAATCGTGTGCACTTTCCCCGTCACCCATAGCCTCTAAACAAAGCCCACCCCAAAAGGATAATAAGCAGCTTAATCTGAAATGTTCTGGCAACTTAGTGATAAATTAGCATTGTGCTTTACAACACGATATTTATAGCAATGATAATATATCAAGAGACCACTTTTTGAGAAGAGAATGATTCTACTTCTTATACCAATCCTAATTGAAAACAATGAAAGTCTTTATTTAATAATAATAATAATCCTATATAATAAAAGCCTAATATGCTAAGTGTCCAGTCGTCTGTTCAACCAATCAAAGCGTAATATGCTAATGATATGCTGACCGCTCAACTGCTCGCTATGATGTGCACTGACCACCAGTGGGCAGATGCTCCGACAGGTAGGTTAGCTTGCTGCTGGGGTCCGGCTGACCGGGATTGAGCGAGACAGGCCGGACACACCCTGGAGCCCTCCTGCGGTCCCTTCCCAACTGGCCAACCTCCCACGTCCCTCCCTGGCCTCGATCTTGCACCAGTGGGGTCCCTCGGCCTGGCCTGCATCCTCTCACAATCCGGGACCCGTTGGGGGATGTCGGAGAGCCAATTTCGGCCCGATCTCGCAGGCCAGGCCAAGGGACCCCACTCTAGTAATCATCATCATCATCATCATCTGACCTTGGCTGGTATGGCTCAGTTGGTTGAGTGTCATACTATGCACCAAAAGGTTGCCGGTTTGATTCCTGGTCAGGACATATGCCCTGGTTTTGGGTTCGATCAGTTCCCTGGTAGGGGTGTGTGCAGGAGGTAACCAAATGATATTTCTCTCTCATATCTATGTTTCTCTCTTTCCCTCTCCTTTCCTCTCTCTCAAAAAAATAAATAAAAACATATTTTTAAAAAATATTACTACTCTATAATCGGAATCACTGAACCACAGAACTAAAAGGGGTCTCAAAAATCGTTTTACGTAACCCCTCATTTTATGGGCATGGAATCATCCCATAGAAGACAGCTGCAAACCCCTTGGCCAGCTATGGCTCCCCAAGGCTTCTCCCGCTGCCCAGGAATGAGTTGGGGGTAAACTCACAAATGCAGCCAGGAGAGATCTGTGGTGGAACCACAATTGTTTTTAACAGATCAATTTAGATAAGATATACACTTATAAAATCAAAGGAATAAAAAGTTCCTTAGTATAATAAAGATACTGTGCTTGTATAGGAAAAATATCTTTATTCTTAGAAAATAATTTCAAATGCTTTAGGAAAAACTTTTCTGTTATTTTAAGGCTTTTCAAAATAAAAGCTGGGCTAAGTTCACCTCTCCCAAGTCCCCCTTAGTGTCTCTTCTTCCAGTGCGCATACAAGCATAAACACATGCTGTGTAGAAGTTATGCTTTATATACTTCTGTTTCCTCTCCATTTATTTTGAGAATTACATCATATTTTTCAGACAGCTATTCAAAAGTAGCACTATTAATTCAGATCATCTTTATCACTGTGATACAAATGTTACTATTCAAATCTTTACCACGGTTATCACCTGCATTGTCATAGTTGGCCATTGCTCCTTCACTGGGGCTGGTTCGCTTAATGGCGTTCCTGTATTTGTCCAGAATGTCCTCAGCGGCCTGAGCTTGTGCACTGAGTCTAGGGCTGGGATCATCTGCAGGGAAAGGAGAGTGAGAGAATTAGCTCCCTTCGGTTTGTACCAACTCTGATGTTAGTACGACACCAGGAGCATAATCCCAAAGGCCGATTAGGAGGTAAGACTTAAAAAGAGCACATATCTCAGTGTTAAGAGGCACCATGCAACTGCCTACTCCTCCCATTGCTGGGTCTGAGAGCCTTGCCAAAGCACGGATTTGGGAGAATTAGATCCACTTTCTCATCATCGCCAGAATTCCACATGACAGTGTCAAAAAGTTCAGTGCGGACTGAATGGATGATGGGTTTCTAAAGTGCTTACACTCAAACCACTGGTATTAGCAACTCATGCTAACAGAACTTCCCACAATGCAATTTTATATGCAGACTTCATTTACTCAGACATCTCCATGCTGGAGGAACAAAAAAGAAGTATTCAAACTGAGAATTAAAGCCTTTTAAGTAATAATAAAAGTTGCCTTCCTCCAGTCTTCCTGGATTTCTCTCTCTACACCAGATTTGAAAACTTCAGATTTTCATATGCTATCTCACTGGATCTCACCATGACAGTGCAGCTGCCGGAACAGAGCACTTTTGTGCATGCAATGGAGTCAGAGGCACTCCCAGAGAACCTAGACATTGCTGGGGAGTGCTGGAATTGTACCTGGGTGCACAGAGAAAAAGCTGATCACAATCACAGCACAGCACTGTTTACTGACAGGACTGCCATCCTGTCGGCAAAATCAGCACATCGCAATGTTTTCCTGTAGTCAAGGTAATTAACAGTGATCAAAGCAAAGAACTGCTACAGATCTATGGGACACAGAAAGTTCCAGAGTGAAATGTAAACTCCTGCGATAGATCTAGGCCAACCAGGTGGCTACCATAAATGTCCACATTCTGGTAGAATCCCATTTTTTAAAAAGTCTAAAATCACATAAAAATCACTAGAATTTCTATGTGTGTGTGTTAACAGCAGCTACCATTTATTGAGCACTGACCACATGCCAGGCACTGTGCTAAGCACCTTATATGAGCAATCTCGATCAATCATCACAATAACCCCATAGGGAGGTACTACTATCACCCCGTTTTATAGAAGAGGAAATCGAGGTATAGAGAGGTTAAGTACTTATGCTCATAGGCTCTTCTTTTTTTTTCCATAGAAAATATTTTGTATTTCTGTCTCCGTAAAATTGTAACAAACTGTAAAGAGAGGATTTCCAAAGTAATGTAATCTTTCTGCTATAATGACATTTGGATGCCAGATCAGGGTCATAATCTGATCTTCAACATGTAAACTGAAAAATCTTTATCGTTACAAAATCATTTTGTGGAGGGGGAGTACTTTTTGCTATTGGTTTTCAGTGCTGTTGAGACTCTTTTGAAAAAGGGACAACAGAATCTGGCTAACTATAGTGAAGCCATAATGTTGCCTATTGACTTTATTTCTATAATGCCATTCTTAAAATTTTTATCCTAAGAAAATAATGAAAACAAACAAAAAATGCTACATATATGAAGCTGTGAGCAGTATTTTCATAGTAAAAGTCGGGTACAATTTAAATATCCAAAAGCAAGAGAATGTTCACACTGCAGTAAAATCAGATGATAGATTATCTTAGAGTCAATAAAAACTACTAAAAACAATCAGTTTAGTAGAAACTGGGAGAGGGCTTATGAAATAACATGTGTTAAAAGAATACAGTTACATACATAATCTGATTAAATCATGAAAAGCCATGTACAAACACAAAAAGATTGGGAGAGAACATGGAAAAAAAACAAGAATAGTTAGGATGGTGGTATTATGAGCAGACTGTTAAGAAATTTCCTTTCATAGCATTTTAAAATGGATTTAATAATAATTTTCAATGGGTCATTAGTTAGGATTGGGTAGAAGTTTTTGCACCAGTAGAGAAGTTAAATGGCTTGAATTGAACACAAAGAAAATGAAATACTTTACTTAAAAAAATTACTGTACTCTACCTAGCTTCCAGTTTAAGAACCAAGAAAAATACTATATTGCCCAAAGTCAAGTAAAAAACAATTTATAACTTCTCCAAAATTATCAATTCAACATTGTAAAAACATGAGATTTCATGAAGACATTCCACTCTGCAAACATTGGTAGTGTCCTAACACTAGGAAAATGGTAAAGAAAAACAAATATCTTGCCAGAAAGAAGCTTTTCCAACGTGTCTCAGTCAGACTGTAGGTTCCTGAAGAACAGGGGTCAGGTGTGAAATGACTTACTACCCACACCACTTAGCACAGTGTCTGGCATGAGTCAGATGTTCAACGGTATTGGCTGACTGAATAAGAGGGGCTTGACTGCTCTCGGCAGGGACGGTGGCCTGGAAGCACAGCGCCTGCTGTTCAAAACCCTTTATCCAGGAAAGTCATGCATCAAAGCAGGGATGTGTGCTAGGCCAAGGAGCTACATCTAAATTTAACAGAGGTAGACATCAGAATGCCATGCATTACAATGAGATTCTACCTGTACTATGCTGAGCAGCTCTGAGGAGGATGTTCTTTGAAACCTATCCCATTTTTAAATAAAGCTCTTCATTTTAACTTAGAATGTAATTTCAAATCAAGATAAAGAAAAAAAGAGGTGAGAAATGAATGTCCCTGTAGTTAATTTACAGTCATTGGAAACAGTACACAGCTATCAAATTCAAGTCTGAGTCCTTAACACTACTTTTCACAATCTTTCCTTTCAGGGTGCACAATCATAATGTGCCAACAGCAAGCTGCAAAAATACAAATGCTGAATAAGAATCCAACCCCTAGTTGTATTTACCTTGGGTTAGAGAGCAATGGTAAACTGATTCAAGCTGTAAAAATTGGTAAAGTTTATAAATTTATTTTATTCTTTGAACAAACACCTTATCATGAAAAAAGGAAATGATTAGGTAAAACAGAATTTCACTATGATCCTGAATAATCAAGAGCTACAGACAAAAATAAATTTAGAGTTCCATGATCAATGTTAGCGAAAATTATTCAATCAATGATCCGAAGAGATGGCATGCACCGAGCTAAAACCATCACCACTTTCCTAAAAGGCACTGCGTGGCATCATGCCACTCAGATGTCAGATTGTGGGGTGTGTAGAGGCCCAGGACAGGGGCCTCACCATAAATGGACGTTATGATAATGAGGATGATGATGGTGGTGGCGGTCTACAGGAAGAGCACACAGATTCACTGTGGCCGCCAACTGGAAACCACAGAGCTATGAAGAACACACTCCCCACTGTACACACACAGACACACTCTTCTAAAAAGGCAACGCTTATGGCACCCAAGAAAAAGTGTTATGAAATATGTGCTCTGGGAATGAAGGAGCCAGGAAGTCCATGGGTCTACAAACCTGTGAGTGTTGAGAATCTGTCAGGCCCCAGCTCATCTTTGTCTTTTTCTTGTTTTTCTTTCTTTCTAAATGGTATGGGAGCTGGAAATTAAATAAAGTCAGTAGTGTGACATACAACATACTGCACTACTCGGCAGACAGCAGTCATTCTGGAGTTAACTGGTGTGCCAACATTTCTAAGTGAAAGGAAGGTGAAAAGTTTAAAAGCTAAGAAACCCCAAGTGTCAATTGATAATCGTTCTTAAAATAGCATTGAAGATTCTTAAAGATGCGTTCAGAGTCGTTGGCCACAGGAAGAATGATTTAACGGGAATCTATTGGGACTAAATCAAAACCACTGCCTCTTAACCTCCGCTCAGAAACAACACATTCAAAACTCTGAGCCATGCTCTCCTCGTCCTCAAGTGGCTGGAGTACGGCGTGAAGGCGGCCCCTCGGCTCCTGAGCGCCCAGGGCTGAGATCGGAAGAAGTCCCTAACTGCAATCCTGGATGATCTCTCCTTTCAGGAAGAGATGCTTTTGCAAACTCAAATCTCAATGTCTACTGGTATGATGACAGGCTATTCACAAAAGAAGCGAACAATTTTATACAACTGCCTTCCAAAATAAACACTCACTAATATTCAGGGTGTAAACAATCTCAAAGCACATAAACATTAAAAACTTAAGTTTATTCCAGGAATATAAAGGATGAATTTCAAATTTTCAGTTTAATTACTGATAGCATCCCTTTTTTCCTGCAATAATTACTGGCAATACATATGTCAAAAGTCCTACGTGTCTAACATCAGGGTACATGATATTTAAACCACCGCTTGCATGACTTCCATTTATGAAACCACTACCACTTCCTGCAAAGAATAAGCTAAAACTCTGCCTTAGCATCCACCTGCGCAAAAACAGCTAGAAACAAGCCCAGCAAACCTCAGGGAGAGAGGAGCTGAGATGCGGGCTCGGAAAGAGATTTCAGGGATTTGCTTCTGGTTGCTAATATGGCATTCTAATATGTTATAAAATTACCTTTAGGCATGGCAGAAACAAAACGTTTTCTCCACCAAGGTCTGTTCCTGTCTGATTTCTCATCATCGCTATCTTTGCGTTCTTCAGTCTGTAGGAAAATTTTGATGCTTTATTTGGAGTTGGGCAGCAGGCAAATTACTATGAAAAGGATTTCAGTTAGTCTGTAAAATACAAATACCCCTCAGGTTTGTCTTAAAAGAAAAACTGTTCTTATTGCTGTAGAGGAAGCTTCGGAACATGGAAGTGTACCTTTTAAGCCAGACAAGGATCTGCTTGAGGGTAGGCACTATCTCATCAGTGAGTAAACTGAGAGCCATAATGGAGCCTTGCATAGAGGAGGCACTTAAGACAACCTTAAGAGTAAGTGCAATGCAAATAAAGTCTAGGAGGGTAGTAGAGATGGTAGCAGTAGTATTAACAATAAAACCCAGTCTGTGCTGTGTGCCAAACACTGAGTGTAAGGATATATGTTATCTCATTTAAACCTCACAATAGCCTTAGGATATAAGTACTATTATTAAGCCCTTTCTGTAGATGAGAAATATGAGGCTAAAAAAGGTTATCACTCATCTTCCCCAAATTTATATAGCCTATGTGTGGCACAGCGGGGACTCAAGCCTAGATTCTGACCAACTTCAAAGTTCATGTTTTGATCATCAGTTATGTTATCATTAAGACCACGTATCAGTAGCCCATCATGTACCTTAAACAAGTCATTTAATATCTGTTTATTCACTGACAAAACTGGAACTAAAAATATTTTCTCTAAGGGCATCCTTGTAGATGGGGTGTCAGAACCCAAGGAGAGAGATGAGGGCATCCGTGGGGAATGGTTTAGCAGAGGGGATGGCATATTGATTACATACATGAGGACTGATCAAGTAAGTATATGCATGAAGAATTATGAAAACGGGTTTCTATCACAGAAGGGAGTTACAAATATGGGAAGGGAGAAAGATGAAATAAACTGTTGTTTTTAGAGTAGAATGAAATATATAGGTGTATGTTCATGGTTCTCTACATATAAAGAGAAAGATACACATATGTTAATGTGTATATGCACATGTATATTCACACACACTCTCTCCCATGGTTTTGTCTACTGTGAGGTCCTGGGAGTAGCAACACTCCTACAGCAAAGAGCACACCTAGTATCCAGATCTTGGTTTTTAAATACCATTTTCTACGAAAAGGAACAAGGGTTCCTTGGAGAAACGGCTAGTCCAGGACTAGGACAGACACAGTACAATATAAGCTGATAACGTTTTGTGCCAAAAGGAAAGAAATACTCAAAGAATGATGGCAGCATATCAAAAGAACCTCTGAGAGCTTGAAGGGGCTCCCACTGAACAAATCGGGGACAAAAATAATGACAGTAACAAACCCATTGAGTAAAATAGAAAACTATGGGACCATCAGTATAATTAATAAGTAAGTAAATTAAAAATTTGATGAGGAACAAAATAAAAAATAATACCTCATTGAAAAAAATAATAGCTAACCATCTCGGAAATTGGAGGTTTAAATTAAATTTGATATAAAATTATTTGGAAAAAGTTAAAGGCATCATAAAAATGCAACACTACAAAAACAAAGTACTAAAGGTTTCCTATGGATTAGGTTGTGGATATACTAGACAAATCATCTTTAATGATGACTACTGTCCATTCTTAACCCTGGATGTATATAATCCATGTTAATTTCAGATATTAAGAGAATTAGGCAGACAGACATTAAAGCTGACCACACCAGCAAATTCTCCGTGGCCTGTGTCCCATACCTCTCCTCTTGAGGAGTCCTTACTCGGGGATGAAGAGGACGAATGAGGTGCAGCCACCAAAGAGGTAGCACCAATGGCTGCGGCTGGAGGGAGCTCTCGCTCTTCATTCCCTGGGCGGCGGTTCCAGCTGGGGTCACTCATGGGTCTCCGGACGGAAGATACTATGTCAGAGCTCCTGCTGCGAACTAATCTCTCAGGGTAAGAATGCCGCTGCTTGAATGCCTCCATTTCGGCTGGAGTTAAACCATGGGAACCAAAGTTTGGCAGCCTGGTCTCATTTCCTCCCACAGCTCCTTCCAGGATCGGAGGGTCTGGTGGTGGATGCGAAGGCCTGGCATAGTGCACTTTTGGCCTCACCACAGCAGAAGCCCCTGGAACACAGGGGGAAAGTTTGCAACTGAAACACAACTGCTCTAACCAAGGCATTATTAACAATGGGCTTTGGTTGCATACTTCTGACTTTGATAAGACAAGAGTCAAAAAGCTCACTTGATGACGATTTCACAATATATACAAATATTGAATCATTATGTTGTACCCTTGAAACGAATATAATGCTATATGTCAATTATATCTCAATTTTTAAATAGTTCACTTGACTAGTTTACCTTCATGTGAAGACAGTGGGTCAAACATGGCGAGCAGAGACTCTGATTGAGAAGGGGGAGAGGTCAGGTGGTGGGCGCCTAAAACAGACAAAACAGACCAAGTCAGAACTCAGGACTCAATGAGAGTTTCAACAGTGAAAATGGTTCTGACAGTTTCCACACTTTTCAAACTTTTTTCATCAATAAGAGCTTGAGTGACATATAAGGGGAAAAAAAAGAATCTAATAAAGATCAAATTCTGATTACTCCAAATTCATTTTATGTTTTTCTACATATATGGATTTTTTTTAAATTTTGTTTTATTGCTTAAAGTATTACAAAGAGTATTACATATGTCTCCTTTTTTTTTTTCCCTTGACCTTCCCCCGGCCTCCCCTACCCCCGTTGTCTTGTGTCCATTAGTTATGCTTATATGCATGCATACAAGTCCTTTTTCAGTTGATCTCTTACACCCCACCCCCACCCTCCCCGGCCTTCCCCCTGTAGTTTGACAGTCTGTTTGAGGCTGCTCTGCCTCTGTATCTATTTTTGTTCATCAGTTTATAATGGTCTTTATTATCCATATAAATGAGTGAGATCATGTGGTATTTTTCTTTCATTGACTGGCTTATTTCACTTAGCATAATGCTCTCCAGTTCCATCCATGCTGTTGCAAATGGTAAGAATTCCTTCTTTTTTACAGCAGCATAGTATTCCATCGTGTAGATGTACCACAGTTTTCTAATCCATTCATCTGCTGATGGGCATGTAGGCTGTTTCCAAATCTTAGCTATGGTAAATTGGGCTGCTATGAACATAGGGATGCATATATCCTTTCTGATTGGTGTTTCTGGTTTCTTGGTACATATATGGATTTTAATTACATTTAAGTGGTCTATCTGCCTGCTACTTTTGATGGCCAAATTATATCCCATAGTTAATGCAAAGATCACAGAGGCAGATGTAAATCTTCAAAATTTTCAGAATGTCACAACTTCCCTGAGGTTCAGCTTCTGCCTATAAAAAGAGGGGCAACACTACCTACAGAAGAATAAAAAGTTGGAAAATTTAAAATTCTAATACTGCTCTCAGCAAATGACAATTTATAAAATAACTCATATTAATATGAATACTACTGGATGGCTCAGTGGTTGAACGTTGACCTATAAACCAGGAGGTCACGATTCGATTCCCGGTCAGGGTACATGCCTGGGTTTCGGGCTCAATCCCCAATGTGGGGTGTACAGGAGGCAGCCGATCAATGATCCTCTCTCATCACTGATTTTTATATCTCTCTCTCCCTCTCCCTTAAAAATAGATAAATAAAATACAATTTCTAAATGATATGTTCTATTTCTCCAAGTTATTTCACATACTTTAAAGCATTTAAAAAATAACTACAGCCCTAGCTCGTTTGGCTCAGTGGAGAGAGCATCAGCCTTCAAACTGAAGTCCCAGGTTCGATTCCGATTAAGGGCATATGCCCAGGTTGTGGGCTCAATCCCCAGTGTGGGGCGTGCAGGAGGCAGCCAATCAATGATTCTCTCTCATCATTGATGTTTCTATCTCTCTCTCCCTTTCCCTTCCTTTCTGAAATCAATAAAAATATATTTAAAAAATAAAAATAAAAAATAACTACATAAATTCTAATAAGTGGTTATATCAAAATTCATTTAGCCATTCTCATTTTTAATGATTAGGTTGTTTCTAAATTATTTGCAAATATTAATGTTATGAAGAACATCTCTGTGCATAAGACATTTTCCATACATGGAACTATTTCCTTATGACTGATTCCTCAAGTGGACCAAATCTGGCATGTGAACTTTTAAGGTCTTACATACGTATCACCAAATTATGCCCCAAAGTGCTATCACAACTGATATCATCACCAGCAATGTGTAAGATTGCCAGTTTCACCATGAATGTGACTGTTTAAAAAGTCATCTCATTTTCCCTTCTTACCATGAGTTACTTCATCCATGTCTGGACTAGTGACAGAATCTTTACCCCCAAAGTCAGAGCTGCACTCAGATCTCAGGTCTTCAATCTTATTGGGAATATCCTCAGAGGTTGCACTTATGCCTTTAAAAAAGAAAGCAAAAAATAAACAGCAAGAAGAATAAAATAACCACACAAAAAGTATATGAGATTTGGAGAAATGTAAATATTCTCAAATTTTTGTGCCCTAGTTCTATACATGTGAGTTATTGCTTAAATACATTTGCCTGGACTTGTGCAACATAACCAGAATTATCACATGCTAGCTAAACACAGTAACGGAGCTACCAAGAACAGAGAGAGCTATAGAGGGAACACATCCACACTGTTTGCCAGTTACTTCAACAGGCTCTCTAAAGCTACACATTAAACTCTCAGATTTAAGGGCCCATAGAAATAATTTTGTTTCCTGAAAATTACTCAGCTCTTAAATAAAACATATCTCTTTGCTATCAACTTTACAAATGGAGATGTGGGAACACACCTTGAAATCCTTATTCCTTAAAACAAGACAGACATACCCGACACAACACTGAGGCCTGGTGTGCTGGGGCGGGAACTGACCTCCCTGACATCCGTATCATCAGATGTGCTACCCAGTCCCGAACAGCTCTCCAATTCCTGCAGACGCTCCTCCTGCTTTAGATCGGGGGCCTCTAAACAGAAGACGTGAGGTGTCACATTAGTGATTGTTAGCAAGCCAGTTTTAGCTTGTGACCCAGATGATGAAAGCTACCAGGGTATGAATGAAATCAGTGTAAATAGATTTCTGAGTCTGGACCAGTTAGCAAAGTTAGTAAGATCAAGTGTTAAGAAAGTCAAGGTTGTTATTTTCATCCCCAATCTAGGCCAGTTAGTTGTGCAAAAATGAAAACTTCTTCCAGGTCACTAATCTCACAGTGTGTGTTCTTGGTTAGCAAGTCAACTAAACAAGAGAATATGAAATAACCTAGCATTAAATCAACCACTTTCTAAAAAACAACTCCTATGGATGCTCAACAGGTAGTGAGCCAATCCTGCTGTCTCCTTATGTAAGCTTAGCATGTCTGAATATGTTAACGTTATTCAACATATATAGGATCACTTTATTACTCTTGAGCCAAGCAGATCAGACAGAATGTAATTCAGACATAGTTATTTATATTTGCGTTCTGGTAGTTGACATTTAGTTGAAGGCAAAGATTTATCTTCATAATCAGGGGGGAAAGTAGAAATGCAATACGTAAGAAAAAACAAAGTACAAAACACTTCATATACATTTATAATAATTGTGCACAAAATAATTTGCAGTACTCCAGAGTCTGAATTTCAGCACATTTCAAAAATACATTCGATATCTTTAAAGGGTCAAGTTCTCCCCATGTAAATCTAAACATGCTTACCAGGTATCCAACCACTCAGGGCTCCTATTTGTGATGAGTTCATGGGAGAGACTGGACTCAATCCACACAGAACCCTGATGAATTACTAACAGTTGCTTCCAAAAGAACTGAACAGTCAGACAGCACCTGCCATCTTAGCCCATGCCATTCAAAACTGCATTTTTTGGTGAAAGAAAATGCCTTATGCTAATTTTCCATGTGACATTCTTAGCAATTGGATTGCCTCATATTTGTCAAAGGTATATCTGACAAAATGTCCATCATAGAGAAATTAGAATACCTTACATTTAAACGTCTGTGCAAATCAAAATGCAAATGACAGCATACTAACCTGAGTCACTTGGCAAAACCTCTACACTCCAAGCTTCGCTTGTTGTCTCTGATATGGTAGAACCAGTGCAGGGGTCAAGAAGCACTGACCCTGACCCTGGCAGGCACAGTAAACTGCCTAACATGTTCTCTGCTGCTGCACCTGTATAACCAGTGGGGAGCAAAGGGTTAACAAAGGTCCTGATGGAGAGCGCACCCATAAGGAGAAAAGCCAAACACTAACGCTCACAGAACCTCTCTACTCCAGCCACAGAAAGGAGCCAAGGTCAGAGCAATTTCAATCAATAACACCACTGAACACGCACATTTCCCCTGTGGTCACAGTGACACGAGCTCTTTTTCACCCACTGCCTCCTGTGCACCTTGAACTCTCCGTAGAGAAAACACATTGTTGGGTCAAGTCATTCCAACTAGCTTTCACCTTGGTTTTTCAGCAGATTTTGTGTGTGTCCCTAATAACTCTCTCAAATTTATAGTCCTACAAGGATTAAAACCACTCAGACATTTAACCACATCGAGTTACACTGGCCGAAATATGTTCTCTTCTGGCACATTAGCCACATATTCAGAGCAATAAAATGTATTTGCAGGAAAACACACCACCTCTGTAGTACTTGTTTAACTGCAAATGCAGCTTATTGCTGAAATACAGCTTACTGCCAGAAAAAATACTAAATACTTAGCATCTGGAACAAAGTAATATAGAAACCAATTAAGAAATCTATTTACACTACTTAAAAATACATACAGGATTAAACATTACTGTACACCTGTGTTAAAAATACTCAAGTTCTGCCCTGGCTGGCAGATAATTTTTTAAAATTTATCTTTATTGTTGAAAGTATTATAAATGTTCCCCTTTCCCCCCCATTGACCCCCTCCACCCTGCCCCTACCCCCATGGCATAATTATAAATATAATATCTGAACATAATTGGGGAGGGGATAAAGGCAGTGGGTGGGAGAAGAGATGAAACAAGCTAGCCACGTGTATGAGTAACTGTCAGAGCTGAGTGATGGGTACACAAAGTTTATGACACTATTCTCTCTTGTACTTGTTTGAAATGTTCCATGATTTTTTAAAAAATGAAGAAGGTATCTTTCAGAACTCAAAGAAGGGTGAATTTTAATGTTTGTAAACTGTGCATCAATAAACTTGATGTAAAAAAAGAAAAAGACAAAACTAGTTACTTTTCCACCCTCACTGGTTTGAAATGCTCGCCCAGGTTGCGGGCTCAATCCCCAGCAGGGGGCGTGCGGGAGGCAGCCAATCAATGATTCTCTCTCATCATTGATATTTCTCTCTTTCTCTCCCTCTCCCTTCTTCTCTGAAATCAATAAAAATATATTCTTTTAAAAACTAGTTACTTTTTGGAACTGAATTAATACTTCCAGAAGGAAACTCAATTTTTAGACTCTCAGTATCATATTATTCCGAAAGATTTTATGGCTATAATCTGTCAGAATTTTCATTTTAAGGTAGGTGTTTCGTCTCTAAAGAACATCCTAATTATAGACTAAGAACATATACTATGCCCTACAAACAAGACTGGACGAGAAGCTAATTCAAAAGACTGGTTTTTCTCTTTTGGGGGTTGGGGGTGAAGTTAAATGTAGACAGAAAAAACATACCTATATTTAAGTAAAGAAAAAATACACGAATGCCTGGCTATATGCAGCTGTCTCAGTTTCCCAGTTAGGGCTAACACACACACCACATTTGTCAGAGCACTGAAGTTCCCTCCCATGAAGGCTGGTGGACATGGAATAAGCAATATTCCAGAGACATTAAATAGCAATTACCTGCAATTTCTTGCAGACGATCTTCGTCAATGTTAGGGTCAAAATCACTTCCCAAGACATCTGTGCTCCAGGTCTCACTCACTGTTTCTGATATGTCCCTATCATCCGTCAGTCCCATCATGTCACGGATTTCAAACTTCCTCAGCTTATCATCGAGATTATCCTGTGTTGTGGCTATCAGAAACAAAATTAAGCATTTAAAAAATGGTAGCACAGCTATGATTTCTTAATCAAATTTGAAGAACTTTATGTCTTCGAACTTCATTTTACATATTTTATAATTAACACGGGGTACATAGTACCAAAAAACACTAAATTATTCCCCCATAGACGTAGGCTTTTTAAAAAACTCCCCAGGTAATTTTTATACACACTGAAGTCTAAGAATCAGTCTCAAACCCAGTTGAGGGCATCCCGGAAGGACACCAGGGATCTTTAAATAAATCCAAAGGCCCTTTTCCAATTAATCTTCCTAAAGCACAACAGGGACCCAGCTGTTCTTCAATCCTTCCCTCATACTATTCCCCTCCTTGGGAGTTCCTGGATAAGTACCCGGTTTGCCCCCTCTCTGACTTGCTTATACCATGCCTTCACCTAGAATGCCTGATCTCCAGCTTCTGCCCGTGCAATGCCAGCCAGGCTCTAAGGCTAATATTTCTTTCAATAAGCTTTTCCTGCACTTTCAACCGCTGTATCTCGCACTCAGAACGGCCACAGCAACTCTTATGATACTTCTAATCATTTGTGTACCATTCTCTCCCTGTTCCAGATACCTTGAGACCTCAGGTTTTACCAGTATCTTTGTATCTCTGAAAATTTTAATATTACAGAATTCAAGAAATTCATTTTAGTTATTCTATGTAATTCAAGTCTAAACAATTCACTTACCAACTAACCACTTCTTTAAGAACTGAAGGAACTATGAGTAAGTGCAAGTTTAATGCTCATTATATAATCAAATGTATTCTTACTGCAACAGCCAACTTACATGGCAGCTCATCATTCACCTGGCAACCAGGGAAGTTCTTGCCCCTCGAGCGGCTGTGTCCACTCCAGCTTACCTTGCTCGTGCTCCAGTAGCTGCAGAGCGTCAGCCCCGTTACTCCCCGAAGGTCCTGCTCCCAGTTCCGACACAGACTCTCCTTCCAGGTCAAGAGAGGACACTGAATTGGAGCGATTGGAAGGACCTAGAGAAATGTTTCTACTGTAAGTGAGCCATCATGCAATTTTCCATGCCTTGATAAGGCACTAAAGATAAAGACTAAATACTGCTTTTTAATACTGCTTTTATACCTTAAAAATATATATGCCCTTTAGGCCAGTAATTCTGCCTCTAGAGAATTATCCTAAGGAACAGTTCAAAAACTCATCTAAGGTTGCTTATTTCAGGGCTTCTTATAAGTGGAAAGCAGAAGCAATCTACATCTTTAATCATAGAAGAATGTTTAAATAAACTATGAAAGAAAACAGCCATTAAACACCACGTTATTTAAGAATGTTAAATCATCAAGGGAAATGTTACTGTTATATTGTTAAACAAAAAAAGGTTACAAAACAGCACAATCTTAATCTTGCTACAAATGAACCAAAATGTTAACTGTAATTAACAGAATGATGAGATTACAATGATTCCATTTCTTTTCAGCATTTTCTAGAATGAAACTGTTACTTATGCTTTGAAAAATTAGAGGAAAGAAAAAGTTACATTTTATGCTTATTTTAAAATGTTAGTAAAGTTGAACTTATTCATTAAAAAAGTTGCTCTTGCCCTGGCCGGTTTTCTCAGTGGTTAGAGCGTTGGCCCCCAGACTGAAGGATCTCGGATTTGATTCCAGTCAGGGGCACCGCCTCGGTTGCAGGCTTGATCCAGGCTCGAGCCCCGGGCCCCGGTTGGGGTGCATTCAGGAGGCAACTAATGGATGCTTCTCCCTCTCTCTCTCTCTCTCTCTCTCTCCCTTCCACTCTCTCTAAAAATCAATGGGGGAAAAATGTCCTCAGGTGAGGATTAACAAAAAAACAAAAAGTTGATCCTAGCATATGGAATGACATAGTCTTACTTCCTAATCTTGCTTTTAAATTTCTTTTTTATTCCTATTTTCATTTTATCTTACTGCTTCATAAAAGGTGTGAGTGTGTGAATATGCAGAACATTAGAAGTACACACAACATCCTGAAACACCAGTGAGTCCATTCTTTTCCATTTAGACATGCATCGCATCCCTCTAAAGGAGCTCTACTCGCTTTGGTATATATCAGCGTTAGAGAAACAAAACTTGGTATTATTCAAGTCCCAGTGAAGACTCAGACCTTCTCCATTTTTTATGACCATCAGTCTCTTGCAATCTTTCTCTAACGTTTTTTTCTTGCAATCTTAATTTTATTCAAGAAAGAATCGTACAGCCAACTGTTCAAGATCATTAGAGGAAAACTTCATTAGTCTCCTCAGTCAGGGGCACAGATGGTGTAATTATAATTTATAAGGCTCCTTTAAAGAACACAAAACAAAACATTACTTGAATCACACAACTCCTTGAATGAAGTAACCCTTCACCTTCAGATATTCCTTCCAGATTATCACTGCAGAGGGAAAAGCGCAAGGTTTTATCAGGTTTACCGTGGAGTTTGTTTTCATCGACAGGGACATCTCCTTGTCCTCCATCCGAAAGTTGCATGTTTAGGACCTAAAAAATAAAATGCCATTGGTTTGTCACAACAGAAAGAAAACAAACTACAGCAAATGCATATTTAAGTTTTTTTTAACCTAAAATTATTTTTTAATTAAAACCAATCTACAAGGTTCTGATCAAGCTTTAAGTACCGCTAGAAGAAAAGTGTAAGTATTGGTGAGAAGAACTGAAACTTTGCCCTTCCATCTCCCGACGGGTGCCAGAGTTTGAACAGGCCTAGAGAGTGGTATGAATTAACTGAACAAAGGGATCATTTCCCTGCGTAGGAATACGAACTGCTGTCTTCAAGGCTGCCACTGAACTGGGGTTTGGGGACAGGTAACATGGTAAGGTAAAGGCACAGAACTCGCTGAGTGACATTCAGCTGTTCGTTTTTTTCCTTATTAAGCACTCCCATGGTTGTTATGTTTTTTATTACATTCTAGGCGTCCTAAAATGTTGATCCTGACAGTTTTTGTAGCTCATTCTTTGTGTGTGTGTGTGTGTGTATAGGGACAGAGTATAGGACTTTGACAGTTCTCTTTCCTATGAGTGATGTCACAATTCCAAACATAGCCAACGACCGTCATCCCTTTAACAACCCTGTAAATGGTCCCTTATTCCCAGGCCAGGACTAGTTTTCTTGAATAGTAAGCACTCACTTTTGAATGTAATACGTTGCTTTTTTGCGGGGGGGGGGGGGGGGGGGGGGAGTCTCAATATATGAGGAGGGGTTCTACCTTTACCTTTAGAGAGGCAAGATTTCTTCTTTCCCTTTGCCCCTGTCCCAAGCTCTTGTTTACAAACATCTTAAAAATGATTCCCATACCCTCAATCCCATTTCTTCAAAATATTTTACACTTTTAGTTTTTTTTCCACAATTATCTCTTCCATTTCTTCCTAACTGGCCAAAGGAAAGAAAGTATTTCTAAAGAATGTTCAGCTCTTTAAAGCAGGAATACCACTGGAATATCATTAGATAGAAAATAAACATAAATCACTTCCTACAGGTCACTGGAAAAGTCTCTTCAATTTCCATACCACAATTTCCTGGCTCCCTGGCTCTTCTACTATTAGGAAACTACCTTTAGGTGTGGCCTGGCCACCGACTACAGTGCCATAAATGCACCAACGTGCAGGGCCTCCAGCACTGTGCACAGGAAATTTAGCACTAGACGGTACGTCCTGGTAGGCCCACTGACGATAATGAAAAATATTCATTCAACGCATAGTGATTGATAGAAGCAAGGGGCCATTAATTAGAAGAACAGAATCTGCATTTCTAAACATTTGTGGCTATGATTCAAATGTAACAATACATGCATACCTCATTTTCTGACATCATCCCTGGAGTAAGCTGGGGACCTGTCCCTAAGGAAATGACCAGCACTTCCTCGGGCTGCACCTCTGGGATGGTTTCTTGAGATGATCCTTCATGGTCCATATGTAAGTCCATTAGCACATTGGTGCGGCTTCTGCTCCGAGTTGCTGATAAAAAAAAGTTAAATTAGTCATTTTAGAGAAAAAGATAAAATGAAGAAAATGGCACACTAAATACAAAAATATTTTTTATTAATGTAGAACATTTGCACATGCACACACACAAAAGGAATGGTGAAAATATGAATAAGAAAAAAAACCCTGTATCTTCCCAGTTACTCTATTGATGACTAATACTTATTCTCCTTTAAAACTGATCACCAGAAACAATGACCCATGTTCACCTGACAGGGAGTGACACACAGATGACCACACCTGCAGAACAGCGAACATGTCCCCATCAATTTAAGACTTGGGATGACAAGAACAGCATAACCTACCTTATTTCTTATCTGTTCAAGACACTTTCAATTATTTCTCCTATAAAATGATTTAACTGCCACAGATCTCCCATACTAATAACTCAAAAGCATTAGAAAACTTCATATAGAAATCTGATAGCCATATAAAGTAATGTACATTAGTAATTAATTAGGTAACTAGTGAAAAACCAGAATCCGTTTTTGAAAACACACTGTTTTCCTGAAATGTATTAACCTTTTTCCAAAGATAAAGGAGAGATTCTTCTATGTTTGAATACAAGTTTCCTTTCTGCTTACTGGAAACATTCTAAATTAATACGGAATCTAATGATTTGGGGGTGTTTTCCCCTACCTAATACTTTTTCCTAAAATAATCCATCCTATAGAACTTACAAGAACTTCAGAAATATTTGGGGAGTTGATAATAATTTCTCTGTGAGGTTTAGTCTTCTGTGATAAGTTTCTATTTTCTTTCAGAGGTCAATAAAAATTCAATGCAACCAGAAGACTAACTAGAAAGTCTACTTCAGTGCAAAATAATTAAAAGTACAGACATAAAGCAAAGCACTTTATAGTAACAAGTCTTTCAACTTCACTTTGAGTGAAAGCTGACCTACTTAAAGACAGAAATATAGACAATCACCTTCTCTCCACAATGCTGTTGATGTGTTGATTAATCACTCTTACTTTCAAAATTTTAGGGCACATGTCAAAAGTCAGGTTCACCTCACTATCTTCCTACTGAATTGTGAACTTAAATTCAGCTTCATGAACTTCATGAATTTTAAGTAACAACCCTCATAATTTATAAAAATGCAAGTGACCAAAATTCATGTAACACAAAGCAAAAGCAACATGCACATGGAGCACACCTTTATAAATTATTTCTTAAATAAGAGTTACACAAGAAGAGTAAGAACAGCCTATTACCCACCAAATGGGGTTACTAGAGTAATATGAGCTGTAAGATTGGTGGCTGAGGAATCCCAGGCAGTGATGGCTGCTAACTGATGTCCTGGGTTGGGAAAGCATTAAACAGAAAGAAAATCAACCCTCTGAATAATGGACACATTTTTTAAAATATGAAATAAATTCAATGACCAAGTCACATGACTATACAAAATACTACTGGAAAAACTGAAATTTACTTTCCATTCTACCCATATTCAATAATACTTCTGGAAGTTATGAAGTGGAAGAACTAATGTATAGCAGTGAATATGGAGAAAAAATATCTAATATACCAAAAATCACTCATTTCTTCATGCTGAAATAGTAAAAACAGCCTATAACATTAAAAATCATTGAGTGTCAAACTTTTTTTCCTATTTTTAATTCTGAAAATTTACATTTTGGAATGATGAAAGCCAAACACTTGAAGAATATGTCACATTCCTGTTGATGATATTATTTCATATTATATTAAATGTAAGATAGATTAATTTTAAGAAACTGATAGTTCTTTTTTTTTATTGATTTTTTTACAGAGAGGAAGGGAGAGGGATAGAAAGTTAGAAACATCGATGAAAGAGAAACATCGATCAGCTGCCTCCTGCACACCCGCTACTGGGGATGTGCCCGCAACCAAGGCACATGCGCTTGACTGGAATCAAACCTGGGACCCTTGATTCCGCAGGCCGACACTCTATCCACTGAGTCAAACCAATTAGGGCGAAACTGATAGTTCTTAACACATCGACTCATTCTTCCAAATGTGTAAACTATAGTAACTATAGCTGAGCTCCTCATTGTCATGAAAAAAAATGGTGCTAAACTACTGCATTCCCTCGGCCTAAACACTCTGTCCCTGCCTTGTTTACTTTGTGGAACACCCTTTCGTCCTTCAAGAGAAAGTGCAGGCTTCACCTGCTCCAGGGCCACCTTCTCTAGGTGTCCGGTAATCCTCTGTGCTCATCCCCATCAAACACAGTACACTGAAGGGCAATGGTCTCTTTCTGTTTTCCCCAACTAGACTAGGGCAGCTAACTTAAAGTACGGACATGAACTAAGGTCTTTATATCCCGTGTCTAACACAGTGCCCTACCTGCAGGACAGTGATTATAATATCTACTCTTTTAGTGGATTTTTTGCATGTAGATTAAATGAAACACATTTATAAAGTGCTTACCCAGTGTCTGGTACATAATATATGCTCAATTAAATGTTTGGTGCATATCTATAGATAATAGATGTTTACTAAGTTAATAAAATGTAAGCCTAATTCTTAAATAAATGAATGACTAAATAAAATGGGATTTTTGCTTTATTTTATTAAAAAAGATTGCTCAGCTGATAAAAGACTGATTATTATTACTTTTTAAATATATTTTTATTGATTTCAGAGAGGAAGGGAGAGGGGGAGGGGGAGAGGAAGGGAGAGAGAGAGAGAAACATCAGTAATGAGAATCATTGATCTGTTGCCTCCTACACGCCCTTTACTGGGGATCAAGTCCACAGCCAGGGCATGTGCCCTTGACCAGAATTGAATCTGGGACCCGCAGGCCGATGCTCTATCCACTGAGCCAAACCAGCTAGGGCAAAGACTGATTATTAATAACAATAATGAAAAAAATAGTACCTATGTAGTTTCAACTTTACTGATAAAAACTTCTAATATTATTTTATTATATTATTCAGAACTTTGTAGAAAGGATGGGGCTACATAATTCAAATAATGACTGGTTGTAACAACTGACACTTTCAAAATTTTCCAAGACAAGACACTAAAATACAAAGCATACCATATGTGGCATGATTTCAATTAATTATGAAAAAGTACATCTAGATAAAGCAAAAGCCTAATGCTAAACCTTAATTAATCTAGTGCAATTGTAAAAAACTGAATTACTACCAGTAAACATGGAGAAAAATGTTTCCAAATCATTTAAAACTATATTTCGAAACACTGAGCAATAACAAAGGCTAACAAAGCAGTATTAAATGTAAGGCAAAGCCTAATATGAGAAAGTCTCTTTACCTATAGGCAATCGATTCTTTTTATTTGCTGGAGTGGTTGCCGGAGACAACTGAGGAGTACTGTAGGGAGTCATTTCCAAACTGCTGCTTTTCCCTGGCTTTGCCTGGGGTAGGTTAGCCAATAAATTGTCAAGAGCCATTCTATCTTCTCTCAGTTGGTCTCCAGACATCACACTCTTCATAAAATTCACCTGGCAAAAATAAAAGGACATTAGCTACTGAAATCAATTTTTCATACCCAATATATATTTCTGACACAATGTACTCATCTAGGACTCTGCCCATGCTTAGATAAATGACTTCTGAGAAAATCCTATTAAAGAATAAAGCCATTACCAGAGTAATAAGCTGACTGTAGGTTATATAAACCACAGTTCTGCTCAATCCTTCCAGAAGATTAACAGAGGACATTGGAGGGGTTTCCACTGCACGGCCCCCAATCACAACATCAAGGAAAGCAGCAACACAGCTCTGTTAAAACAGGAAAAGATCACAGTGAAAGACCTCCCCTTTAAGATAAGGGAACACAATTTCCGATTAAGGTGGACAAGCATGCAAAAAGTTTTTCTTCTTAAAAATGATATTAAACCTAACCTTTAAAAAATTAAATTCTCTATGAATTGATACAGAATAATCTCTAAGATACTCTGGTACAAGAAACAAACATGATACAGAAGGTTATACACTATTTCACCATTTGTGAAAGGAATAGATGGGTGATTGGGAAAATATATGAAGGAATTTGCTGGTATACATGTAAAACTCTTGAAGCATACACAAAAGACATGTCAATAACTTTTTGGGGAGCCCTGACTGGTTTGGCTCAGTGGATAGAGCGTTGGCCTGCGGACTGAGGGGTCCCGGGTTCGATTCCGGTCAAGGGCATGTGCCTTGGTTGCGGGCACATCCCAGTGGGGGTGTGCAGGAGGCAGCTGATTGGTGTTTCTCTCTCATCGATGTTTCTAACTCTCTAACCTTCTCCCTTCCTCTCTGTAAAAAAAAAAATCAATAAAATATATATTAAAAAAATAACCTTTTGGGGAGGAAATTAAGGCTAGTAATCAGAGGTGGAAGGGATATTTCACTGTATGACTTTTGAATTTTATAATAGGTTGAATGCAGCCTACTCAAATATGATTAAAATTTTATTTAAATTGAACAATACCATACATACAAATTTATGAAATACACTTAAAATTATATAGTTATTGATTATTTGATTTAGTGACAATTTTTAAAAATTAAACTTTCTAAAATAAAATAATCTTTTTTATTTTTTTATTTTTTATTGATTTCAGAGATGGAGAGAGAAACATCAATGATGACAGAGAATCATTGATTGGCTGCCTCCTGCAAATCCCCTACTGGGAATCGAGCCCGAAACCTGGGCATGTACCCTTGACTAGAATCGAACCCGAGACCTTTCAGTCTGCAGGCCATCGCTCTATCCACTGAGCCAAACCGATTAGGGCAAAAAATAAAATGATCTTAATAGCTCCTTGGTTCTCATTACAATAGCATCTCCTCAACACTTCTATAAGTGAGAATTAGTCATCTTTAGTGACATTTGCCATTAAGCTGCTGATCCAACATTATGTGCACTATAGCTACACCAAGAGTCAATGAAAGACTAATTTACACAATAACTAAGGACGAGATTTAAGGAAGGGAAAAGTTAGGTTTGCTAATACTTTGGCAGAATTTTCTATAAACAGTATTTCACATGACATAGTATTCACTCTTACTTTGTCAAATTTTCCAAGACTGCCCTTTGTCCGGGGATCCCCCTCTTCAGAGCCAGTCATTGCTAACTGCTGCAACAGGCGGCCAACCTGCAACCCAAAGCAGTGGTGGGGAGACAGAGGTTATAGATACCAAGTCCTCTCTCTATGAAAGCACTTCTACTCTATGCTAGTGCATAATAATACTCCTACACCTGACCAGACACACAAAATGGGGTCCCCCCTCTGTATCCTGTCAACATCACTTTTTACTATATTTAGAGTTATACAGAATAAATAGAAGATTTTGCTTTAATTTTTCATTACCATATTATATCGACATTAGGAAATAAAAACACAACACCTTTGTTTCTGATGGTGTACTTTTCTTCATATACTTAGAAACTTTAAAATTAATTTGTAAAAGCTGACTCAAACTATTTCAAGTTACTGTTAAGTACTTTACTTTACATAGTTCATAAAGTACTCCAGGTAGATGTTTTCTTTTCTAAATTTAAACGCAAACAATTTCTACAAAACATATGCTGTTTGGAAAGTAAACTTCACAGAGCAAGTTCCTTACTGCCAAAAGTGAACTGTTAACCCACTCTCTTTAAAGACACTTGGTTGAAAGTTAACATCATATAGCATCATCTTCTTAATATCTAGGACAATCTCCCCATTATTACTCATTTTGAAAATATGTGATTCCATCTCTATTAGAGTGGCAAAAATAAAACTACAACTACATTATCATAAGAATAAATTTAGTATTTCACAGATGAAAACAAATTTTTAATTTTATTTCAGGGATTTCTATATAGTTAATTGCTCAATATCCTGATATAATAGAACTATCATAAAAAAACTTATCATTTAAAAAAACACACCACTCATCCAAAGATAGATTCTATTCCAAATAAACTCAGTCTTTCTTCTTCACAGTATTTCTGGGTGATAAGACATGATTAAAAGATTTGCTTAAGAAATAATAACATGATTTCAGTACTTCAAATAATTAGGGGGAAAAGTGTTAATACGGGTCCAAAAATCCTCTTTCTGAGTTTCATATTTCAAACTTTGGGGACTTTAGAAAGGTTGGTTAGTACACATATGTGGCATGTCCAGTTCTTAGGGTAGCATCCTATAATCAAACATGTTAACATTTCAGCAGAAAAACATGGTATTCATCAGCACTAAGTGGAATAACAAACAATTATAAATATCCTGTTAGTTCAGGCTGGGTTTTGTTACCAAATGAAGTAAAAAGATTCGGTTTTCAGTCATTTGGGATTTTGAAATCATGGGAAGAGAAAAATCTAATCATTCACATGTACGAGGACTCCAGTTAAAAACTAACACAAAATGTTTTATGACAAGAATGTTTTTAAATCGCAATATGGCTGCTTTTATGTCTTAAGAAGCACATACTGAGGACAGTCTAAAGAAAGAGAATGGCAGGAATCTATGAATGGTAGTTGTCATCACATTTTCTGTTCCCACCCCCACTGCCTAATCAATTGATTTTAAATTGAATGCCATATAAATAATAACAAAAGCAGCCGAAACCGGTTTGGCTCAGTGGATAGAGCGTCAGCCTGCGGACTGGAAGGTCCCAGGTTCGATTCCGGTCAAGGGCATGTATCTGGGTTGCGGGCACATCCCCAGTGGGGAGTGTGCAGGAGGCAGCTGGTCGATGTTTCTCTCTCATCGATGTTTCTAACTCTCTATCTCTCTCCCTTCCTCTCTGTAAAAAAAAATCAATAAAATGTATATATAAAAAAAAGAAATTCCCAAAGAAGAGAAAAAAAAACAAGGATTTAAAAAAATAAATAATAATAACAAAAGCATACCTGCATCAGATTGAATCTTGCCACCTCATTAATAGGAGCATCAGAAATTATTCCGTACTGTTCTGGATTGACAACTGCAGGGCAAATGAAGCAGGCCAACAGGAGATCAGTGCACATTGCCCTGACCTCCCCAACTTCCAGTCTATCTACACAGGAGAGGGTTTTGTACATCTGTGACACGATCCACCTCAAACTATGTGGAAAGCAGTATGTGTTCTGTTTGAGATAACCAATAAATTTGTTCACCAAAGTCACTAGTTTGGCCTCATTGGAATCCACCATCTCTTGAACCTTTTGCCTGAATCTATCTGAGCCTTTCTCTCCAAAGAGTTTTTCCTGTTGAGATGGGGAGAATCTCTCAATTAGTTTATTTGGATCTGTTTCCAGATGATCTTCATCTTCCACAAGCAGTTGCATGATTGGCTCATGTAAAGTAGCTGTGAGGAAAAGTTTGGCAGAAAACAGTCCTTCAGAAAAAAGTTTAAATAAGATGCTGAAGGCACAAGTTCCTCTCCTCAAAAGTCGCCTGGGGTTGTCACTTTCTTTAAGTTCAAATTCAATCAAGTATCTCAAAACCTGAAGGAGGTAGCTTTCATCTTCTTGCATAATGCAATTGCCATAGAGGGAGGTAAAAACTGTGTATATAACACTTTGTGTGTTCTCCTGATTAAGTTTCTCTCCAGCAACCAGAGAGGAGGCAATAAGACGAGGATTTTCCCTTAATCGACTCAAGAATTCTCCATAAGCAGTTTCCTGAAATCCCAATTGCTTATATCCATCAACAAACTGTGTATCTTCCAAAATCTTGGCATGTTGGCAACATTCAGCAGGGGAAGCTTCAGCACTAAAAAATGAGCAGACAAGCAAAACAATAAAATTAACAACAATAATAATATCACACATATACTATATGAAACATGGAATGTGAATTGGTTACAGTCCCAACGAAATCACTCATTGCTAAAATCTTTCAGACCATGAGCATCTGAATGTGTAAAGAAAGAAAGAAGAAGAAAAAGTACAAACAAAAACAAATTCCTCATATTAAATCAAGCTCAATGAAAAGTACCAAGAAAGAACCATTATTCTGATTTCTTTCATCAAAGATTAGTCCTGCCTCATTCTGCACTTCACATAAATGGAATCACACAGAGCATGTACTCCTCTGTGTCTGGCTTCTTTCTCAACATTATGCTTCCGTACCACTATTCTTAGAGCCAAAAACTGCTTCTTCTGCTTCTTGGAACAACAGAACATGAGGTATTAACACAGTGAAAAACAAGGCTTCTAAAACTGAAAAGCAGACATACAATAGCAAAACATGGAAATTTACATATTAAATTATGTTAGAAGAAAAGTAGAACAAAGATAACTGTCTACACTGATAAAATGTATATGTGTAAAGATACAAAATTAATTGGTGTGGTATAAAATACTAATGCTTAAGTTATAATTCTCCATAGCAGCCTTAAGTGACTTAAAAGAAACAAAATAAGCAGATTCACCTTAATGTTAACTTAAACTATCTTAAAGCAAGCACTTTGTTGGAAATAGATTCATTTATTTACAGTTAGCAGTTAACACAGAACGATAATGGTTTATAAAAGACCTCAAAATCTTGTATTTACCTGGTTATGATAAGTCGATCCAAATTAATTCTCTGTTGCTTGGCAATCCATGCTGTACGATACAACTTTTCAGCTGTCTTTAGTACGTCTGCATTGAGCCTCTGAATGAGCTGTTTCTCTGAGTTCACATATAAGCGCTCCTGCTTGAGGTGATGGGCCAGAGTATGAATATCTAACTTCACCATCGTCAAATGTGGAAAAGGTACAAAGGCTGATCACTAAGACTGAAAAGACACATTTTAAAATGTTATGTTACTAAAACTGTTTACCAAATCAAAAGGGATAGAATACATTAAGAATTAAGCTACATGCTCTGGCTGGTGTGGCTCATTTGGTTGGGTATCATCCTGTGCACCGAAAGGTTGCTGGTTTGATTCCTGGTCAGGGCACATGCCTGGGTTTCAGACTCGCTCACCAGTAGGGGGGCATGCAGGAGGCAGCTGATCTATGTTCCACTCTTACATCAATGTTTCTCTCTCTCTCTCTCCCTTCCTCTAGAAATCAATAAAAAAATCTTAAAACAAAAAGAATTAAGCTATATTTAGTAGCATGGTTAACTCTAATTTTAAAGTAATCCCTATATTTACTGTATTACAGAAGCATTATGGGTTCAGTAAAGAAAAATTGATAAATACAGATAAGGAAAAAGCAAAGCTCCTAACAAGGCCACTGCTCAGAGATAGCCACTGCAAAAACCTTGTGTATATCCTTTAAGTCCAGTGTCTACTTACTAACACTGGCGTTTTCTTGACTGCTCTTTCACACTGCAGTCAATCACCATAGTCTGTTGACTTTTCAGAATACATCTCAAATCTGACTACTCACCACTCCATCATCATCTCTCACCTGAAGCTCCATAACCACTACTTCCTAACTGATCTCCTGCTTCCTTTCTTACTAGAGTCTGTTCTCTCCTTGGCGTAGAGTAGTACCCTTCCAACTCCACCAGATCACTCTATTCCCTCCTAGGAAGTCCTCAAAGCCTCAGCATCTGCTGATCCTCTGTCTGGAAGGCTATTCCTCCTGATACCTTTGCAAGGTTACTGCATCAGGCCTTTACTTCACGCAAGCCTCTCTGCTCACTATCTCTTTAAGAAGGCCTTCGCAAACAACTTTCTAAACTAGAAAACACCACTTCCTATTCCTTCTCCTGGCCTTTTCTTAAAGCACTTGCCCCACCTAGAATTCTATCACAGATACCCACTTGCATGCTCATCGTGCTTAGAGCATGGCTCCCACCAGAAGGTAAGGGCCACCAGAGCCAAGGCTTGTCCGTTTGGTTCACTCACAGCTGTAATTTCAGGGCTGAGGAGGGGGCCCGGTTCACAGCAGGATTTGAATAAATATTTGCTAAAGGAATGAATGCTATCACACAATTCTTGTTTACCTAGTAGCTAAAATAGCACACATATTTTAAAGCATTATTATTTAAGCTATGCCCTTAAACCTAGAATGCCTGCCAGACCACAAATGCTTTATATCAACAATAGAAGTGCCTGTGGCCCAGGGAGCAGAATACAACGCTGTGTCCAGACAGCAGGCAGTCATTAACTTAGAAAAACACTTCTCATTAAGAATTAAGCACTATGATTGTATACTCGTAAGTTGCTATGAGAATAAAGCTTTAATGTTCTCACCATAACAACACAACAAGAAAATGATATTATGTGAGGTGAAGGATGTATTGACTAAACCTTATTATGGTCAACATTTTACAATACATACTTGTATCACATTATGTGCCTTAAATATACATTATATTTCAATTACATCTCAATAAAGCTGGGGGAAAGTGGTCCCAGCCAATCAGATTCTTAAGTGCCCTTAATGGACCTATTTGGAATTGATAAAATACAATTTGTAGTGAATTTAGATTTGAAAAGAGAAGACAACCTAGACCACAGAACTTTCAATGTGTTTGGAGATCCAATGAAAATGTATCCATATATATAAAATAAATATTTTGGTGCTAAGACAAAAAAATTTAAACATTATGGCTCCAGCTGAAAATATATTTAAAACCACCTATTTAAAAAAATAGATTTAACAACTTTTAATTAAGTTTGGCTTCAGAAAATTTTAACTTTCTTTTATTTTAATGAACTACTGATGACTTGGAAAATTTCAGATATTACCATCTAATCTGAACTAAATTGCTTTCAAAAAATACTTTCTTGTACCTTATCAATTCCCTAGTAAACTATGCAAAGATGTTATTCCAACTCTTCTAGATGGTTAAAGCCTCCTACTACTTTCCTCTCAAAAGCTATAAATATGACTACTTCACCAAGACAATTCACTATTAGTCACAAGGACATCTGTGTACATTCCAAAAATTGGTGACATGCATACACACACATATATATAACCTTACTAACTCAGTCTACAGAAAATGCATATGACTTTGTGGACCGGTGGTTCTCAACCTGTGGGTCGCGACCCCTTTGGGGGATCAACGACCCTTTCACAGGGGTCGCCTAGATACATCCTGCATATCAGATATTTACATTACGATTCATAACAGTAGCAAAATTACAGTTATGAAGTAGCAACGAAAATAATTTTATGGTTGGGGGTCACCACAACATGAGGAACTGTATTAAAGGGTCGCGGCATTAGGAAGGTTGAGAACCACTGTAAATGTAGACTTTCATGTGGGAACTCTAAGATCCTCCAGGGGGCTCTAAGTCCACAGACTAAGCACAGAATCACTCATCAAATGGTTGTAATTATTAGAAGTAGTATAGTTAATGAAAGCAGTACTGAAATGGGCCCTTAAAGATCTGTATGCTTCATTCATTAGTTCTGCTACATTGGGTACATAATGCATATTCTCTCAACCTCAATTTTTTTTCATCCACAAAACATGGACATGATATCTACATTTGTTTTGTGCCTGGTACAAGCAACGTATTAGGTACTAGGGATCCAAAAAAAGATAAAAACTAGTGTGTGCCTTCAAGGACTTTTTAATCTACTAGACTGAGACAGACATGCAAATAAATGGCTGCCCGAAAATTTTGTATTATGCTATTACTTATAGACTACTACTACTTATAAGACTACATTGTAGAGTAGGGACAAGAGAGAAGGAACGACTGAAGAGTTAAATACCTGCACCTAGTCTTAAAAGTCAAGTTCTGCCAGCCATAAAGAGGATGGTAGGTGGGGGTAGCATTCCAAACAGAGGAAGCCGATCAGCAAAAGCACAGAGATATACAACACAGAACATACTTAGAGAACAACGTGTGGCACACTACTTTGGGGGCACATGTGTTTGTTAAGAGTCAGGTGGGAGAAGGCGAGGAAGTGTATAATCAGAGATAAGACTACAGAGACAGAAGGTACGTAGAAGCTAGAGTTAAGAGATTTGGACTTTGCACTGTAGGTGATGGGAAACGAGTTTTAAAGGGAGTTAGTATGGTTAAATTTGTATTTGAGAACATAAACTCTGGCAGTAAGGAAAAGGATGAGGAGCCCTGGCTGGGTAGTTCAACTGGCAAGAGCATCATCCCAATACGCCAAGGTTGCAGATTCAAACCCCGGTCAGAGCACATACAGGAATCAACCAGTGAATGCATAATAAGTGGAACAACAAATCGAAGCTTCTCTTTCTCTCTCAAAATAAAAAAGAAAGAAAGAAAAGGATGAGGAGGTGGGGATGAGTCTGGGGAAATAGAACTAGATGAAGACAGATTAAAAAATTGTTGATAACACAAGAAGTGTTGCTGTAGCAATGGAAAGAACAGGACAAAATTGGGAGATGTTAGGAGGTAGAAATTATGAGTTTTGTTGACATCTACATATGGGGAAGGTGAGGTAGAAGTCTCCCACTCTGGGAACAATGGGGGGTGTGATGTTCTTCACCACATTGAGAATTTATATGAGAAAATGCTTTATAAACTGAAAACTGTGCCTGGTATGGTTCTAAGAATTTCACACATTAACCTTTGTAATAATCCCTCCTGAGATAGGTACTTGCAGCTTAGGAAACTGAGGTCAGAAATATCAAATAACTTGTGCAAGGCCACACAGGTGAGAGGTGATAGAGATAGTACACTATTAACCTGATCTATACAAGAGCGACTCAGAAATCCTGTGGTTAAACAGGAAAAGATCTTATTTTTAGGAGATGCACACACAAGTATGAGGAAGTGTTATAATTTCTGCAACTTCTAGTACATGGTTCAGAACAAAAATCAAAAGTAAAACTTAACTGTTGAATTTGGGTGGTGGGTATATGGGGATCACTGTACTATCCTTCAACAGTTTCTGTGTATTTGAAATTTTTCATAATGAGAAAACAGGAAAAAGTATTTTAGAACTTCTCAAATGGTGCCCTTCTTGCTGCTCTAATACAATTTAATTCAACAAAAACATGATTGAGTTTTTGCTGGTACCTGGCCAGGTCCCCTAATCTCAAGGAGCTCAACCAAAATACTGTTCAAGAAGAGAGGACACATGAAATGTTTCCAATGCACTGCAAAGCATGAACCAATTTATGCAATTTAGAAATTAAAGCCTTCAACTGGAGCTTCAGTAAAAAATTAACACTTGAAAGTTCCACCTAATCTAAACCAGAACTCGCCTTCCAAACCCTTCAATAGTCCCCAATGCCTTCAAAGACATTTTTGTAGAGACATTTTTTTTAAATATGGAACGCTTCACGAATTTGCGTGTTGTCCTTGTCGGCCATGCTCATCTCTGTGTCGCTCCAATTTTAGTCTGTGTGCTGCCGAAGCGAGCACTGTAGAGACATTTTAAACAAAATTAGAACATCAGACAAATCTGCTAAGAACTTTTTCTTTAATCAAGTCCAAAAATTATAAGCTTTACTGCTTTTCCTTCTATAAGCAGGTCAGAATGCTGTCAAATAACAGGTAGTGGCCTACTCTCCAAAACAATACTCAAAAACAAAGTTTGCACTGATTGTTATTTTTTTTAGAGAGAGAGGAAGGCAAAGGGAAAGAGAGAGAAACATCGACATAAGAGAGAAACATCGATTGGCTGCTTCCTACATGCCCCCTACCACCCGGGAATGTCCCTTAACCAGAAATCAAACCACAACCTCCTGGTGCACGGGACAATACCCAACCCACTGAGCCACAATGGTCAGGGCTCTCTAGTCACAGGAATCCAGACAATTGAAAAAAATATCCTAATGGGTTTCTCTGCTAATTCTTCTTTCAACCTATCCTATGCTGACGGGTTAGTATTTTCAAAGCACTTGGATATAAACCTCTCCAACCCCTCCAATGAGGTTGTTTAGAGTATACGAAATCATCTGCAGAAGTCAGAAGTGAGCCTGTGTGCTCAATTAAGATCACCCCTTGATTAATTCTCCAGACTTCCAACAGCAGGATTGAAAAAATGGAAACCCTAGAAAACTTCACATGTATTTGGCAAGATCTCTCTCCCTTCCATGGACCCCTACAGCCAACTCCCTCAAAATCTACCCTGGACCACCAGGTCTTAATATAGCCTGATCTGTATTTCTGGCCAGGTCAATCACAACAAGAATTTGTATCCTGAAATTTGCAAACATTCCCCATGCTAGATAATTTCTTTTTGGAGTGGTCAAAAATTAGACTTTTAAAATACAGGATATTAAATTCAGTTCCGCTTATCACATTTCTACAAAATAAAGTTGATTACACCCATGCAAGTTAAATCAGATCTTAAGCTTTTGAACTCATATTATGAACACTTATCACTGAGAGCCCAAATTGACAAGATTTTAATGGGGAGATTTTAATTGAAAGAGCAAAGTGCACTGGGTTTCTAAATCCTTCCACAATGGCAAACTAAGGCCTATGGGCCAAATTCAGCTGGCTGCCTGTCTGTATACATAAAGTTTTATTGGAACAGAGTCCTGTCCACTTGTTTATACATTATCTAAAACTGCTTTCATGCTACAGTGGCAGAGTTGAACAGTTGCCAGAGTCCATATGGCCCACAAAGCCTAAAATATTTACTATCTGGCCCTTTACAGAAAGGGTTTGCCAACGCCTGATAAGCAAACATGCCTACTCGAACACAGCACAGAAAGGAAGCACGGCCTAATAAGATGAAATGTGTGAATTAGAAAAGCATGAAAAGTTCCAAGGAGCATATACATTACAGATGTTAGCAACTGTGCCTGAACAAACTCCTGTGACTCAAGAGGACTCTAAAGTAAGACAAAGTTGTTTCAAATATTTATGGAATGAGAGTCATGTTTCATGTTTTCTCTGTTGAAAATGTCTAATTAAAGACATCCTAAGTTAATGATAGGCATCTAATAGTTCTAAATTCTAAGTATCAGCTAGACTTCAAGTAAACAAACTAATCATCTCTTTATTATTCTAGTAAGTCCAACAATAACTTTTTAAAAACATGTATTTTTCAAAATATGTTTTTATTGATTTCAGAGAGGAAGGGGAATGGAGAGAGACAGAAACATAAATGTTGAGAGAGAATCATTGATTGGCTGCCTCCTGCAAGCCCCCTACTGGGGATCGAGCCTAAACCAGGCATGCGCCCTAACCAGGAATTGAACCCTGACCTCCTGGTTCATAGGTCAATGCTTAACCACTGAGCCACACCGGCTGGGCTAAAATATATTTTTACTGATTTCAGAAAGAAAGAAAGAAAGAAAGAAAGAAAGAAAGAAAGAAAGAAAGAAAGAAAGGAAGAGCAGTAGGGTAGGCATTCTTATACACATTTTACAGATGAGAAAACGGAGGAAATTAAATAATGTGCCCAACGTCAAATTAACAACTGGCAAAGCTGAGAGTAGAATTCAGGTGTATCTGGCTCACCCAGCTTTTATTTGTGGTCAAGGTCGCCTCTAATTACCCAACTCTTTCAACAACTATTAATATATGTCAGTACCTGGACAACCCCCCTTTCTTTGAAAGTTTCAAACTAACTGAAAAAGTCAAGATTAGTTGGACTTCAGGGCTAAATAAATAATGTAAATTCCCTCAAATTCTATGAAGTAAGCATATGTGAAAGTTTAGAAAAAGTTACCAGGGATTAATCCCTTAAATCCTTTTTTACATCTATCTCATCTCCTAACATTTCTCCACTTCCCCTCCTCCCAAATCAGATGTTGCAGCCGTATTAGTATTTCCTAAAGTCTTTAATATTTGCAGATGCTATTATACAGGTCTAAGAGGCCCGTATGCTTCCTATTTTCAAGTGAACTCAGACTTATCCTTTAAGGCCCAGCCTCCAAATCTCTTCCCTCTGTGAAGTTCTGGGGGAATCACTCTGGCCAACAGAGTGCATCCCTTCCTCCCCATGACACTAAACAACATGGACTCACTAAGAGGGAAAGTTACTTCATTGAGTCTCTTTGGTCCTTCTGTTTACATCATGGAGAAAATCTAAGCAAGGTGCCGATCTGTCGTCAACACCTCCCGAACACTTCCTAATCTCTCCTTTTAATTAAACGCTGGCAGGCCTCAAACTCCCTACCTTCTGCGAACAGCAGCTAGCTAGGTTTTATAACATTGATTTGTTTTTATTATATTTAAGCTGCATTTTATTTAGGGTAAGAAATGTTAGTCTTTCATGCTGGTAGTAACATAAAGCTTCCTTCAAAATATATATTTTTAAAATATTTGTATTGATTTTAGAGAGGAAAGGAGAGGGAGAGAAAGATAGAAACATCAATGATTCATAGGTCGATGCTCAACCCTGAGCCACAATGGCCAGGCCAAAATATTTTTAAAGTATGTCCATAAAAGAAGTCATTAAATTAGTAATAGTACAAGTAGTATGCAGATTTGGGAAAAATCATGATGTTACTCAGAGATTAAGCATAGGAAACATTTGTATACACTGATGGCTGCCTCTTGACAGAACTTTTACCTTGAATGAAAGTAACTTTTTTCATTCATTATATAGGCACTTTCCTCATAGTATTTATGTAAAATTCATATTAATGTGATAGGGCAAAAAAGACATGACTGCCATTTTTAAATGACCTACTACAATGTTAGCCCTTGTATTTTATCAATCAAAGAAGTTTAATTTGAAAATTTATATTACCTACCACTTTTCAGGGATCTAGCCAATCCATAGAAGAGGTGGGTACCCCTTGCAAATATATTTTATAATCATAAATAATCATGTTTATTTTATTTTTTTTATCAAAGGGTGGAAATTTATTGAGAAACAAGGACAGACTCCCACGTGGGAAGGAGGAAAGAGTCCCTAAATAATCATGTTTAATTACAAGGGTTTGTCTGCATTTATTTTCCCTTACAAGACATATCTCAATGCAGGAGCTGTTTCTATATATATATATATATATATATATATATATATACACATATATATATATATTTTTTTTTCTTCTTGATTTCAGAGAGGGAGGAAGGGAGAAAGAGAGATCGAAACATCAGTGATGAGAGAGAATCATTGATCAGCTTCCTCCTGCATGCCACCTACTGGGAATTGAGTCCGCAACCTGGGCATGTGCCCTTGATTAGAATCGAACCTGGGACCCTCCAGTCTGCAGGCCGACGCTCTATTCATTGAGCCAAGCCAGCTAGAACCAGGAGCTGTTTCTTACTCATTTTACAATGTTTTGTTAAGCCACATGATCTAAAAATTGTCAGGTATTAAAAAATGAGTTCATCGCCCTGACCGGTTTGGCTCAGTGGATAGAGCATCGGCCTGTGGACTGAAGGGTCCCAGGTTCGATTCCGGTCAAGGGCATGTACCTTGGTTGCGGGCACATTCCCAGTGGGGGGTGTGCAGGAGGCAGCTGATCGATGTTTCTCTCTCATTGATGTTTCTAACTCTCTATCCTTCTCCCTTCCTCTCTGTAAAAGATCAATAAAATATATATTTTAAAAAAAATGAGTTCATCTCTTACAAAAATATGGACAAGCACAGTAAATGTTATTTAACACATTCCTTTCAACAAATGTTTATTAAACAGCTACTATGTGCTAAGTGAGGTCTGCTCTTGAAGGGCCCACATTCTCATGACATTCTAATAATAATTTCTAGTGGTTTCCATGGACCTGATTTCTATATATACTCTATTTAGAATCCTTTGTCTCTCTTTTCTTTTTCTTTTTTTAAATATATATTTTATTGATTTTTTACAAGGGAGAGGGATAGAGAGTCAGAAACATCGATGAGAGAGAAACATTGATCAGCTGCCTCCTGCACACCTCCCCCTGGGGATGTGCCCGCAACCAAGGTACATGCCCCTGACCAGAATCGAACCCAGGACCAATCAGTCCGCAGGCCGACGCTCTATCCACTGAGCCAAACCGGCCAGGGCTGTCTCTCTTTTCATTGGCCAGTTAAATCCCACTCAGTCATCTGGGCCCAGCTCAAACCGAGGAGCCTTTACTGGCCATTCTCTTAACTCAGATTCTTTCTCATTTGGACTCATCTCTATCATAGCATCTTACACTGTTTGCAACAAAAAGTTATCTCAACAAATCTCCAAGTTCCCTGCAGTAGGGACAGAGTCCTCTTGGTATCCCCATTACTTAGCAGAGGAACTAGCATTTAGCAGGTGCTGAATAAATGTTTTGAGTTTATAAATAATTAATAAATGACTGAATGATGAAGAGCAATGCTCCAGTTAGCCATCAACCAAGCTGCTGCTAACTCAGTTCCAAAATGACTAAGAAACAGTAACTGAATTTAAGTGGAAAACATCTACTAACTTTCCAATGAACATATTTAAAATAGTTATTAATGAACCAAAAAATGTTTCCTCACAATAAAGAAAAGCATATCAATGCGGATAAAAAATGGAAACAAGTGATACTTTAGTATCTTTAATTGGTATATTTGAAACAAGTAAAGCGGTGTAGAAGGAAGAATGGACACAGTAACAACTGTTCTTGGCCCAAATACAGGGAATTGGAAGGCAGACTACTTAGGATGCAAGTCTTACAAAGTCAGAGAGTACTCAAATTTCAAACTAATACTACGGACTTCTTGGTATAACACCAAAACTCCAGACCCTAACAAAAGTAAATAAATAAAATCCAAAGAGATGTTAATTCTATCCCCAATACACTACTGAAATTCCAGAGTTACTCAGGCTAACCACAAAAATAATAAATCCACGCAAAACAAATAGCTGTGAGGTAAGCCAAGTTTCACTATACAACTCAACCGAGAGAATACCAAAACATCTGGACAGTTAGTATGCATTACTTAACAAATACTAATATATCCTCACTACTGTAATTCAAAAATCTTGAAATTTTAAAAATATTACTTGAAATAATTACTAATGGGATTGAAAATATTAAAGAAGATTAAGTTTAAAAGACACTAACTTAAGTTACGGTATGCCTCTATCCCGGAAGACTACATAATTATTAAGAAGAAGGTAGTGGAACACGGAAAGATGTCTAGCATGTATCATTACGTGAAAAAAACAAACCACAGAACATTATGCATGGTAAGATCCCAGAGGCTAAAACACACACCATAAAGCAAAACTACCTGGGCTCAAATCTCAGTGTTGCTGCTAACTCGGTGTACGACCTTTGACTAGTTACTTCTCCATGTCTCAGTTTCTTCATTTGTAAATGGATATAAAATAGAACCTATTTCATAGGGTATAGTCATAGAGTTGTGAGGGTTTAATGGGTTAACACAGTGGTCAGCAAACTGCGGCTCTCGAGCCACATGCGGCTCTTTGGCCCCTTGAGTGTGGCTCTTCCACAAAATACCACGGGCGGGCGCGCATGTACAGTGCGATTGAAACTTCATGGCCCATGCGCAGAAGTCGGTATTTTGTGGAAGAGCCACACTCAGGGGGCCAAAGAGCCGCATGTGGCTCGAGAGCCGCAGTTTGCCGACCATTGGGTTAACATATGTAAAGCACTTAAAATCAGAAGCATTAAGTATAATTTTGGGGGATGAAAGAAAAACCCAAAGCATACAGCATTTATGGAGAAGAAAAACTTTCATTTTTGCATTGTCTTTAGTTATTTTTTAAACAAAGAACACTTATTACTTTAGTGATGTAAAAAAATATGTAAGAACTTGGTACTAAACTCTTCCTCACTGAAAGATCTGCTAGTGCAATTACTTAAACACTCAGGACTGACTATACAAATGCTCTGAAAATAATATATATATAATATTTTTAATATATTTTTATTGATTTCCGAGAGGAAGGGAGAGGGAGAGAGATAGAAACATCAACGATGAAAGAGAATCACTGATCTGCTGCCTCCTGCATGCCCCCGACTGGGGATCAATCAAGCCCACAACCTGGGCATGTGCCCTTGACTGGAGTCGAACCCGGGACCCTTTAGTCTGCAGGCTGACACTCTATCCACTGAGCCAAACCAGCTAGGGTTGAAAATAATATATTTAAGATGTGAAAATTTTCAAATGCAGCCAAAATTTCTAGACATAGTTCAACAATAACAAGCTACACATGAATAAGCAAAACAGCAAAGGCATTAAAATGATATCCCTTTATTTCCCAGAGGTAATAAATGATACAAAAATATCTGCCCATCTCTGGACAGTGCTGTTCAGTGGTTAGAGCGTCAGCCCGTGCATCAAAGGTTCGATTCCCGGTCAAGGACACATACCTGGGCTGCAGGTTCGTCCTCTGGCCACAATCGAGGGAGGCAACCAATGTTGTGAGATCAATGTATCTCACATCTATGTTCCTCTCTCTTCTCTCTCTCTCTCTCTCTCTTTCTCTCTTTCTCCCTCCCTCCTATTCTATCTAAAAAGCAATGGAAAAATATACTTGGGTGAGGATTAACAAACAAACAAAACCAAAAAAAATCTGCCCAATCCAGAAATGAGTGCGTATCGGGAAGTTTCACATTTAGATACAGTAAATGTCCATTATTTTTATTAGTCTAAAATTAAATACCACCAATCTAATTTCCTCCTCATCAATAATCTCTAGTGACAACTCATTAAGACATATATACCAGTAAATGTGGAGGTCAAGATATATCAAATAACTAAAGGAAAATCTAAAACCCTTAGAACCCTCTGCAAACTTCTGAGAGGAAGCTCACCACTCACATGCTTTGAGGAAGCTTTGGCTACATTTTTGCTGAGCTGTAATACTGGTAAAGCCTGTTTCAAAACCCAAGAGTCCACCCTCAAAATTAAGAGAAGCATGTAAACAGCAGGCTGTCAGGTCCATTTCATCACATTTCCAAGAAAGGTGGTTCATAAAATTTTAAATATTTATTATCAAATTTCTTTCTTTCTTTTTTTGTTAATCCTTACTCAAGGATATTTATTCCATTGATTTTTTTTTTTTTTTTAAGAAAGAGAATGGAAGGGAAGGGGAGAGACAGAGAGAGAGAAACATCGATGTGAGAGAGACACATCAACTGGTTGCCTTCTGCACATGCCCCAACCTTGCTGGGAATGGAGCCTGCAACATAGGTGTGTACCCTTGACTGGAATCAAACCCAAGATCCCTCAGTCCCCAGGCCGATGCTCTAACCACTGAGAAAACTGGCTAGGGCTATTATCAAATTTCAAACAAGATTACTACCAATGACTGTGTTAACCTAAAAGGAACTTTCTGGAACACACACAAAAATTACCTGGTTAGTTAAAATATTTTTATTTTATAGAGAGGAAGAGAATGAGAGAGAAAGGGAGAGAGAAACATTGATTTGAGAAACATCAATTGGTTGCCTCCCGCACGTGCCCTGATTGGGGATCAAGCCTGCAACCTGGGCTTGTGCCCTGACCAGGAGGTTTCAAAAAGAAATAAACCTCCATAGAATTATGGAATATGCAATTTTAAATAACTTATATAATATCTAGAAAAAGAAAAATAACTTGGTGTTACCTATTATTATCATTACTATTATTATGATGTTTTAAAATGATGGAACAGAAACTTACTCAGAGAGAGGCTTAATAAGTCACTTTCCATCAGAACCCAAGTTAGCCCATCACAACCTTGAATAGTTAGATATTAAAAGGCATTTTGTTTTAAAGGAATCAAAGATTCCTTGGGTTCACCCTAGCTGATCTGGCTCAATCGGCGGGTTCAATTCTGGTCAAGGGCACGTACCTAGGTTACAGGCTCTATCCCTGGTCCTGATTGGGGCATGTGTCTCTCTCACATCGATGTTTCTCTCTCTCTCTTTCTCTCTCCCTCCCTCCCATCCACTCTCTCTAAAAAGCAATGGAAAAATATCCTTGGGTGATATTTAACAACACCAACAACAAAAAAGATTCCTTGGGTTCTAAAGGAGGTGGTAAAAATGAAATAAATTTCAAAAAGAATTCATCTATTCTTTCCTAAGTTTTCTGATACAGAAATCAGTATTTATAAACATTTTGCAAGCCTTTAAGTGCTATGACTTTTAGACCTGATTTTTTTTGTGAAGTAGTCAGGATTTATAAATAATGGAAGTAAACTCAAGAGATGGGTCACACAGTCCTTTATTAGAAAGTGAAAGCACAGTTCAAAGTGGGTTGAAAATAAGATTAATTTAGCTTCCGTTCTAAAAACTTTCAAAATACATGTATTTGCATAAAATTAAGATTGCTTGGGAAGATAATTTTACTCTGATCCTAAAAAAAGGCTAATATCCCTCGACTAATTTTTTTGTCTCTAATAGAAAAAGAACAATTTAATCCTTTTTAAAGACTCACAGAAAACATTCTGAAAACAAATTAATAAGGGAAAAGAACTGAACATGTTTGACAACATGCCTTCCACTCGTCTGCAGCGTGGGTGTACCAGCATTGCCTGGGAGCAAGACCAAGCAGGCACCTGCAGGACAGTCATCTTAGATTAATGAGCAGACATCTTGCCTGTTTTCACAGTACAACAGTATGCTTGAAGCCTTACATGTAAAAAATGGCTTACAAAAAAGGTATACACGTTGAAATTTCATATTCAAACTTCAAAAAAAGAAGACATTAGAGAGACCCCTAAAAAAAATCGTAATTTTTAAAAAACATTTGCTCAACCATTCATTCTTATATATTAAATAAGAGAACTTGAAGTATCAACAGATATTCACCACTTCCTTTGACCACTGCATTGCAGAGTTCAACACACGGTTTAAGCTTAGGAACAATGAAAAACTGCCCTTCTGAAAATGTTTTTACAAAATCCGAATACATAGTAAAATATTCTGAAAAATCAGAGGTATGCATAAAGAAGGAAATTTTAATTACCTATAATTTTAAAAAACAGAAATCAAACAGTTTTGTACCTAAAGCTTCTTCTAAAATGTATACATGATACAGAAATTAGTGGTTTCCGGTTCTTTTACAAATGAAAACATTTTTATTAGGATTACTTAAAGAGCTAAACCACAAATAATTCTATGCAGACACAAGCTAGGCAGTTCAAATGTAAAAAAATACTGAAATCCTTCTTGCCTAAGAAAACATTAACTCTAGGGAAGAAAACAGAAAGTTGAAAAAACAGAAAGTTGAAAGGGGAGAGGAAAAAAATTTCACCATTTGAGAAAATTTTTTTCAAGTACTGGTCTTTCCAAAACAAGTAAGAAAGATTCCACCTATATCAAACTTTTACCAAAATAATAATAATAATAATAATAATAATAATATTTAAAAATCATACTTTATCTTAGAGAATCCTAGTATAATGTAACCGACTCTTCCCAATACACTCACTCCTAAAAAAATTTAAATATCAAATGAAATGTCTTACCATTTCCACTTTCCCTCTTAAATTTTCTACAAATATTAGGGGTAATTTTTCCAAATAAAACTAATTTAAATTGAAGCACATTTAAAGAGTGATAAATGTTGTATTGTGAACTGAACCAAGAATGAAGTTAATATATATTGCTGCAATTTCCAGGATGACATTATCGGCTGCATCACCCTTATAAGGTGGTAAGCGCCGTGTGCCATCACTGGAAAGCAGCTCACAAACTCAGTGGCGCCAACTGAGCGAAGTGGGAAGTGGTGGCATTGTGATAGTGGCCAAGAAGGCACCAGAAGAGTAGGGTTTGTTTTAAAGTCAGGGATGTGGTACCAAAGTGGAAAAGAATGAAAGTAGTTTGAGAGCTGGAACGCCAAAAGATGACTAGCAATTATTGAGTGAAAGCCATGTTGTTGATGTTTTCCACATATTATTATTAGATTTAATCCTATGTGATAAGTATTTATCACCTCCATTTTACAGATGAGAAACCAGGTTTAGAAAAGTCACATAACTTACTGCCTAAACTAGATTTGTTTGCTCTCTGGTTCTTCTCCAGTATATTGACTTCAGATTCTGTGTGAGCAATTTCACTGTGTGTGGGGGGGGACACGGGGAAGGGAGGAAGAGAGGGAAAGAGGAAGAAAGACTTGGATGATCTCCTATTTAACCTACAAAACTGACCTTGTCTTTCTTTGTTCAAGTATTCCCTTCACCTGGGGCCCTTCTCCAATATCCCCCCATCTATGATTTAAGGTCCAGTTCGAATGCCCTCTCCTATACACATCCATTCCCTGATCTCCCATTCCCCCATTATTAGAAGTACCTCCAATTTAAGTTTTCTTGACCCTTTATACTGGCATGTCTACTAACAACTCATGACTTTGAGAATGTTTTAAAATCATCACTCCACAGATTACTTATTGATTACAAAAGAAAAAGGAGTCCCTTTACAATATAAATCTAGCAGACATTATACAAATTTACATCAATAATGAAACTGACATCTCATGCCTCTATGTGATACATTAAAAGAGACCTAAAATCACCTAGGTAGCATTCCAGCCCCAAATGTTTAACACGGATCTGATCACGAAGATCAGCCGATTCAAATTGAGGGGGATCTTACAAAAAAAACTGGTCTGGATGCTTAATATCATGAGAGACCCAAAAGAAGCTGAAAAAATATTTTATATACAAGCAGGCAACTAAATACAAGATCCTTAATTGAATCTTGGGTCAAAAACAAAAACTGGCCTGGCCAGCGTGGCTCAGTGGTTGAGCATTGACTTATGAACCAGGAGGTCACAGTTCAATTCCCAGGTCAGGGCACATGCTTGGGTTGCAGGCTTGATCCCCAGTGTGGGGCGTGCAGGAGGCAAGTGGTCAATGATTCTCTCTCATCTTTGATGTTCCCCCAAAACAAAGCCACGGCCTGTATGGCTCAGTTGGTTGGGCATCATCCTGTGCACCAAAAGTTTGCTGGTTCCATTCCAGTCAGGAACATGCCCAGGTATGTGGGCTCCCTGCCTCCGTGTGCAGGAGGCAACAATCAATGTTCTGCTGTCACCTGGATGTTTCTCTTTCTCTCTCCCTTCCTCTCTCTAAAAATCTATTTTAAAAATCTATTTTTAAATCAATTAATTGTTTTAATTAATTAATTATATTAAATAATACAGATATAAAATTTAAAAGTTCAAATTCAATCCAGCATACCTACGTAATACTATTTACAAAATTTAAAAAATGGGTTTGTTTTAGCCCGGCCGGCATGGCTCAGTGGTTGAGTGTCAACCTATGAAGCAGGATGTCATGGTTCAATTCCAGGTCCAGGAACTGCTGGGTTGAGGGTTTCCAGCTCCATCCCCAGGAGAGGGTGTACAGGAGGCAGCGATCAATGATTCTCTCTCATCATTGATCTTTCAATCTCTCTCTCTCCCACTCTCTTCCTCTCTGGCATGAAATTATATATACATATGTATGTAAAATGGAGGTGTTTTATTCCTAGGAATAAAAAACCTAGCATTATAAACTACCTTATTCATTTACTGACTCAGCAAATATTTCATGAGTACTTATTATGTACCAGCCACTATTCCAGCTCAGTGGTGAAGACAAAGTTCCTATTCTCACAGAGCTGACAGTTGAACGGGGAGACAAAGACTAAAATACTAACTAAATATACAAATTATATGTTACCAGATAGACAGATGCTATAAATAAAATATAGGGACAGGAGACAAAGAATGACAAGAGGACAGTATAAGGACACAGAAGGTACCAGGCAAAACCTCCCCAAGGCAGTGATTTATAATACGGCGTGTTCAACATGAACTATTTCAGAACCAACATTTGCTTCATCAAATACTCTTCCTCACCTTTCCGTTCTCCTCCCCCTTGATTTTTCCCACAAAAAGTTTGCTGCAGTGGTTTTCCATCACTGCTATTACTTTGGGGGGGTGAAGAAAGGTCTCACACCAGATGTTGACAGGTGCTTTACAAACAGGTGCACATTTCCAGTCACACATATTGTGGAAAAAAAAAATGCTCAGTGATTTGTCAGTGAGAAGTCTGATGCCAAAATGAAGAAGAACTGCAAAAATTTTACATGGAATTTCAAAATAAATGATTTTCTAATTCTCCAATTCTATAATCTGCACGTTTACTTTCTATCACATATGAAAAGAAGGTAATAGCAATAGGAAAATATATTTGAAGAGAGATCCTGAGGCTTTGCACTTCAGGACAATTCTTTAAAAGCCACACTATTCATATGATTTAAAGAAAAGTAGCACACACTGAAACTTCCTATCACGGGCTTACACAAGAGCTTGGAGGGCTTCATCGCTTGGAACTAGGAGGTGCAATAATACGAACATTTCAAAGCCAAAGCAGTCAATACCCTTTCTTCCTCATATTATTCTGCTGACTCCCCAGTACCCTGAATGAAATATCTGTGGTCTATTCTATTCTTTCAAACCATTACTCTGGTCTCAGCCAACCAAGTCTTTCCTTTTACTTCCCTCATTACAAAATTCCCTCTTTCACCTACATTTATCATCCTGTCTGCTTGTCTTCTTTCTCATTCAACGATTCAAATATTCTTCCAGGCAGATTTATATATCCCAAAAAATGTATTTCTATTTCAGGAATACATGTAAACCCTGATATAGTTATATATGTGCAATTTTATCACCACATAAAGTAACAAGATCTAACAGTGAGTCTAGCAATACCATAAATTTGAAGAAATTATCAGCATAAGTGATATTTTGAGATATCTGCAACATTTGTAAGCATTATACAATAATATCCATCATTTTTATTGTGACAAAGTCGCAGACATTGTTAATTCTACTGTGGTTTGTCACCTACATTCATAATTGAAGGAAATAATAAATTACAGTTATCCTCATTCTAGTCCAAAGACCCCCCCCCCCCAACACCCCCAACCAACCAGTGAATCTCAGGTTAAAAACCCTTTCTAGTTCAAATCTTTGCTCCAACTGATTTTTGTCACCCATTTTAAACTAAAAACACTGAAATCTCCTTTGACCTAGCTCTCATCTGAACAAATCACCCTACTTCCCTGTTTTTAGGCAGATTTATTCACAGAGCCCTGTTCATTTCTACGGTTTGCCTCGCCAGCACCCGTTTGAATGTTGCCAGTCAGTTAAAGGTGAGAGTGAAGGAAAAGGAGGTGGAAGCAACCGGCAGTCCCTCACTCCCTTCCCTCCAACAGCAAATGGAAAGATACCTCGGACGGTGTGTGTTTTTGGCAAGTGGGCTGCCCGCCAGATGGGCGAGTCCCGCTTGTCAAGAGTCCCCGGAGCACGACGTCTTCCCCGGCGGCACTCAGAAGACGTTCCATCTCACTCTCGCCTCCTCGACTCGGCCCCCTACCTGCTCCGCCTCGCATCCCCTCCCCCACGCGACCCTCCCCTCCCCTCCCCGCCCCAGGCCGCCCCGGCCCCGGCCCGCCGCAGCACCTCTCCCCTCGGCCTCACAGTGACTCTCCCCGCCCCCACTTCCCTTGACACTCGAGGGAAGGGCCCCGGGGTCAGCTGAACCCCTCGGCCCGGCCGTCAGGCGCAGGCTGCGGCCCAAGGCCGGGGCAGCCCGGTCACTAGACAGGGAGTCGTGCACTCGGCGCGGGTTCACTGAGGACCGGCACTCACCAAGAGGATCATGCGAAGAAAGGAACCGAGGTGTCCGCCCGATCGCCGCCCGGCCTCGGAGCAGTCGCCCTCTCTACGAACTGCCACCGCCGCCGCCGTCGCCGCCACTCGCTAGCTGGCTTCCCTGCGTCCTGCGGTGGCGCTGCCGCCAGGCCATCGCGCGTGCGCGGCGCCGCGGGGCCCCCTGGGACTGGTAGTTCCCGCGGGCGGCCAGCGGCGCCCCATTCCGCTCTAGCCTGCCCAGTCGGCTACGGGCTCCAGTGGTCCCGGACGACCGCGGTGCCGCCGAGCGCCTTCCGGGAAATGGTTCTTCACCCAGCACGGGCTCTCGCTTCCGCTTACGGTACTGCTGAGAAATCCGCAAGTATTAGCGTAAAGTGAAATAATTCAGAGCGCAACCGTCACTTGCCCGGGACACAGCATTCCAAACACAAACTCCCGCCCCCGTTAGTAGTATCTGGACTTTTAAACCTGATTTCCCACTCCTCCTTTTATCAAATTTTACTTATTGTAGACTTGACCATACAGTTAATTGACAATTTATCTACTCAGTAATGTTTTTATTTACAAAAACAATTCAGATATTCAACTGAACAGTCATAGAAACCTCAGAGTTGGAAGACACCTTAAAGGTCATTGGTCCAACTCCCGCCGGGACAGGAATTCTCTCTCTTCCACATTCCAGCCAGACGGCCATCCAACTTCGATTTCCACAGTTCAAATGTCAGGGAGTTCACTACCTTTAAGTAAGGCAGCCCGCCCGCCCCCTTGTCGGACAGCTCTGATGTTAGAACGTTCCGCCACCTGCTGAACTGAAATCATCGGCTTCCCTTGTCCTGCCTCCCGCTGCTAGTAGTTATGCTGCTTGGAGCCATATAGAATGTTTCCCACTTGACAGCCTTTCAAAAAGTTGAAAGCAATGATTATATCACCCAACACTCTGAGTCTCCAGGCAAAAAAGAAAGTAATCATCATTTTTCTATTTCAAATGTGAATAAGCTCCCAGACTATTTTCCATTTAGTCATTCTCCTTGATGTATTACCTTTAAAACCTGTCAAAATTTGCTTCATATTTATTGCCTCATTTTCTTAACCACAATAGCTGGTCAGGTATTATTGCTCTCATATTGCCATTAATCTGATTCAAGAATTCAATCTGATCAAAGAGTATTTACCAGCTATTATAAAGCATTGCTCAAAGCACCAGGGGAATGAAAAAAGCAACAGGACACAGTTTGCACTCCAGGGCCAAAGGATAGCCCATGCAGATTAAGGATAGAAATAGTAAACTAAGGTAAAAAGTGCTGAGATTCCAGCAAAGGCTTCATTAACTTGAGGGTCCATGATCCTAGAAGGAAGTGACACTGGATGGTGGGATTTCAGGAAGGAAAAGGGCATGTGAGGATTGCGAAGAAAGAACCCGGCCTAAGCAAAATGCACAAAGGAATATGTTCACAGTTTGCTCTCAATACTGAATATTCTAGATGGGCTGGAGCACACAGGCCAGGGAGGAGAAGAAAGGACCCCAAAAGTTGCAAAAACTTTCTGGGTTCCTGAAGAATCTGCACCGGGAGTGGTAAGTAAAAAGAGCACTGGGATGGTCAATTAATTGTTCTGAGCCCTATGCTGTCATCTACAAATGAAGAACTTGAACTAGATCAGCAGTTTTCAGTTGTTTTTTGGGGGGGATTTTTTGCATCCAGAACACCTAAGTAATATAGGCCCAGATATCAAACAATGGATCGCTACAACAGTAATTCTTAGGGGATATGAGTATGTATTATTATTCCCAACACATTTTCCACATGAGAAAAAGAGCTCAAGGTTAAAAGAGGCTCAAAATCAATAATACTCAGAGGATAGAGAATCCCATCTTTTTAAAAAGTTATTTCTAAAAATGTTATTTCTGGCAATAACTTTTTAAAATGTTTAATATGTTTTTTTTTTAATTGATGTCAGAGAGAGGGAGAGGGAGAGATAGAAACATCAATGTTGAGAATCATTGATTGGCTACCTCCTGCACACCCACTACTGGGGATTGAGTCTGAAACCCAGGTATGTGCCCTGACTGAGAATCAAACCAGCAACCCTTCCATGCATGGGACAGTGTTCAACCAACTGAGCCTTACAGGCAAAGACTATATGTTATTTTTCAATGGAAAAGTTTTCTAAAGCTCTAGAGTTTGCAAAAAGAAAAAATCCAGAAAGACATATGTGGAAGCTGTCTTATACACAGGTTACAGAAACTATTCCCTCATAAAATATTTTTTTGCACTTTGGAATAATCCAATTGAAAAGTAAAGGACAAGACTCCAGTTATACATGCGAATCTTCTGGACCCTTGGTTGTCCTGTACTGGCCCCAACTGGCCGGCTCAGAAATAGTAGTTAGTACTCAGAGGTCAATTTACTATACAGCTGATGGAGCTTATAATTTAGGGCCCCTCACTTGTTTGGGGACCCTTTCAAGGTCAGAGAACTGTATTCCTGTAGTCATACAGTTTTATAACATTTGCCAATGAATTTTAATTTTTGGCTATGTTGAGGACAACTTGAGAATACTAAAAATGAAAATGAGGAAAGTGATTCCTGTAGAACAGGGTCATAAATTATGCAACTCACACTTCAGCCCAATGAAATCTATTATAAACCTTATTTTTCTACCAGTACCAGTGATGTTCAGATTGATAGGAGCTGTCACCATATAACTTTGGTACATTACCTGTATTTTAATTTAACCCATGACTAATTATAATGTTTAATGAATTGTATCTTACATATTTTTCACTGGTAATGTTTTTTGTTGTTGTTCTTTCGTATTAATTTTATAGTTCTTAAAGTTTTTCAAACTTGGTAAATTCCTGATAAAAAGATTTTTTTTAATAACAAGAAAATGTAGACCAAAAAGTAACATACAGTTTACTCTTTGAAAAACATAGATATTATGGAAGGAGACTTGATTTAGGGTGGTAAACACAATATGCAGATAACGTGCTGAAGAATTGTATACCTGAAACCTGTATAATTTTATTAACAGTCATCCCAATAAAGTCAATAAAAAAGAGAAAAATATAGATATCAACAATTTTAATGGCTATATGTTTCATCATACTGATATATCATGATTATAATTTTAAGACGGAAATTATTTATTTATTAAATGGTAGATTGGGCATCGCTTTTTAAAAAAATATTTTTTTATTGATTTCAGAGAGGAACGGAAAGGGAGAGATAGAAACATGGATGAGAGCCCTAACCGGTCTGGCTCAGTGGATAGAGCATCAGCCTGCAGACTCAAGGGCCCCAGGTTCGATTCCGGTCAAGGGCATGTACCTTGGTTGCGGGCACATCCCCAGTAGGAAGTGTGCAGGAGGCAGCTGATCGATGTTTCTCTCTCATCGATGTTTCTAACTCTCTATCCCTCTCCCTTCCTCTCTGTAAAAAAATCAATAAAATATATTTTAAAAAAAGAGCCAGAGACCAAAATCATAGTAAATATTAAAAAAAACATGGATGAGAGAGAATCATTGATCTGCTGCCTCCTGCACGCCCCCTACTGGGTATCGAGCCCGCAACCCTGGCATGTGCCCTTGATTGGAATCGAACCCAGGACCTGTCAGTCTGCAGGCCAACACTGCATCCACTGAGCCAAACCAGCTAAGGCGAAATTGTTTATTTCTGGTAAGTTTTTAAATGCTAAATTCATGAAATCTTTTAAAATTGACTTTCAGAGAGAGGGAGAGAGAGAGAGACATCGATGTGAGAAACACACTCACATTGTATATGAATTAAACATCTCTAGAAAGCTACACAAGAAAGTGTTGACAGTGGTTACCTTTACCAGTGTACAAGAACAGGGCTAGGGAATGGGTGGCAGGCAGATTTATTTTCATTGCATATTGTACTCTTTGAATTTTATACCATGTACATATATGTCCTATTTTTAAAATGTAGAGATTTAAGATATATAGATATACATATCAAGTATTATTACTCAAATTCCATATAGTTCTTTATACTTATTTTACTTTAAAGGAAATTTATGTATAAAGTTAAATTGCTTTACAATTAATCAAATACCTTAAACATAACAACAACCTTGTGAGGAGGCAGAATTATATCCATTGTGCAGATTAGTAAATAGCATAAGAGAGATTAAGTGACTTGCCCTAAATCACAGCTAGTTAAGTGACAGAACTGGAGCTCATAGTTTTATGCTTCCAAACTTTATGGTCTTTTCTCTCTATCACACTTTCTAACACAGCATATCCTCTTCCACCCTGCCACCACCCTAACCCCCTGCAAAAAAATATATGTATGTATATATCTATATATATAAAAAGCCAGTGACCGGAATGCCGGAACAACCAGAACGACCAGTCACTATGACACCCACTGCAGCCGGCCAACTGCCTGATCAGGGGTGGGGCCAGCCAGCCAACTGCCCACAGCCCCTCCCCCTGGCCAGCCCAGCCCTAATCTATGGACCCCACCCATGCACGAATTTGTGCACCGGGCCTCTAGTGTGTGTGTGTGTGTGTGTGTGTGTGTGTGTGTGTGTGTGTGTATGAAGAACAAAAAATGCAGTTTACTTTTCATTTGTGTGTGTGTATGGGAAGGGAGGTGAAGGTTATATATTAATTAAAAATTATATTTTAAAACGTGAAGACAAAGAAGAAAACTTATTGCATAGCATATTACACTTTCAGAAGAAAAAAAAGTGACATGATTTTTTTCCTAGTGCTGCTCCCAGCTCAGGTGTAGGGAGATACTTTTGTTTTACTTCAGTGTTGTTTAATGAAGGTTGAGAAATTATTCCCAGTCCTTTAATAAAAGACATTTATGTGGCCAATTAAGAGAGTAATTATTAGATGCAGCATTTCCAAAAATCTTCGTCAAATTCAACTTATCACCAAAGTTATTATTTCTCATTGAAAGAAATCTTCAAAATTGGCTCTTAAGAGGCGGAGTTTTTAAATTTAAAAAAATTTTTAAATTAGTTTACTTTCAATATTATTTTGTATTAGTTTCAGGTGTACAGTTAGATAATCAGATACTTTACAAAGTGTTCCTCCCCAATATTTCCAGCAAGGAGGTGGTGTTTGTGAGGAACTTCTGAAATTTCTCATTGTACATTTACATGATTGTACGTTACCACTATTCTGCAGCTTTCCAAGTACTTTTTCATTTGATCCTTGCAACAAGCCACTAAGACAGGCAGGACAGAAATCCCTGACATTCAATTGGTAAAGAAACTGAGGCTCTGGGAGGTTGTTTTTTTCCCACGTTAATGTGCCCTACTTCTTAAGTTGAATATTCTCTCCAAAAAAAAGCATGTGAAAACTTCTCAATTATCAGGGTCTAAACATTCAACTTGTCAATTATTTAGGACTTTTCCTTTACCTCTCTGCCTTTATTCCCTTTCAGAAAGGAAGATTTAGAAGCGAAATGACATCCAACCCTAATCAGTCCTAACTGCTTAGCTTTCTGAGATCAGATGGGAAATGGAAATTTATTTTCTTACCTACGGGAACACAAGTGAAGCAACGTGGTTTAAATTACTGGATAAACTCTACATTTGTCTATGACCCCTTATTAAAATGTTTGCAAACTATATAACTACTCTATATCCTAAAACAAAATCTTATAAACCCAAAGCTCAGGATGACAACCTAGACTACAGAAATTAAAAATCAAACTGTCAGTCTCAAATTCTGGCTCCATATCTTCTCAGCTGTGTGATCTTCTGGGAAAATGTCTTTACCTCTTGAAGCTTCAGATTCCTTAGCTCTAAAGGGTTAAAAATGCTTTCATAAGGATTAAAACAGGAAATATACATAAAGCAATTAGCTTAGTGTCTAGCACTTACTAAAATATTGATAAATTGGCACTAATAACTATTATCAGCATTTAACATTTAGCAAACTAGATTTACCTGTACATTTCCCTATTCAATCCATATATGATCACACTTTGGAATATAACATATAATATACCTAATGTATTGGCTTTAAGAAGATATTACAACCACCAATATACTCAATTTCCCTCAGAAGTTAGCCAGATATCACTGCTAAATCTTAGAGAGTTGCAAAAGGTTACTCCATCAATCAAAGGTGAAGCTGAAATTGAAAGCTTTGTTTTTAACAGAAGTGAACTGTGATATACAGGGATTGGTAAAAGTAGGTTTACAGTTGTGAGTATGAGAAAGTTTATTCTTATATTACTATTTATTTTCTATACAAAGAACTGAAACCTACTTTTGTCCCACCCTGTATATAGGAAATTTGCTCAAATTGATATGAAGCTGTAATTTCTTTTTTATTGAATTTTATTATTATTATTATTAGGAGAGGAAGTGGAAGGCGGAAGGAGAAAACATTGATACATGGAATGATCAATTGCTTGTTTCCGTACTTGCCCTGACTGGAGATGGAACCCAAAAACCTAAGTCTGTGCCCTGACTGGGAATAGAAACATCAGCCTTTTAGTGTACAGGTCCACACTCCAACCAACTGAGCCACTGGGCCAGTGCTGAAGGTGATTTCTAGCTTGATAATAGGCTGATGCAACCTAAAGAAGGGTCAGTGTTACTGCTGTATTACAAGCTCTGTTCAAAGAGATGGCTGATGCAACTCTGATAGTAAGAATGGAGTCAATTCTGAGTCATCAGTATAACCTTTGAAGAGCATAGAGAAAAATTCCTGAGTACTGACTCCTACACTCAGCATCTTAGTAAACTGTGTGTAAGATGTTTCAATGCTCTGTGGACACAGTACTATCCATACCCATGAATCGCAAAAATACATTCAGTGGGGAATGTATTCACTAATTTTAAAAAATTGCTAAGAGCATTGGCTATGGTGTCATGCTGACTTTGATCCTAATCCCATCCCCTCATAGGCACGGACCACAGTGTGGTGATTACCACAGGGAAAGGGGGATGGGAGAGGTACAAGAAGGTAAAGGGGAGGGGGTAATAAATGGTGATGGAAGGAACTTGACAGGGTAGTGAACACAATACAATATACTGATGATGTATTATAGGATTGTACACCTGGAACCTACATAATGTTATTAACCAATGTCACCCCAATAAATTCAATAAAAAGGGGGGGGGGGGGATCCTAACTCCATCCCTCACTAGCTCTATGACTTTTAAGCTAGTTAATCTCTTTCTGTCTCAATGTTCTAACCTAGAAAATGGGAAATGCCAAATGCTGAACTGTAAGGACTGAATGACACGGGGATTGGTACATAGTAAACCTCAAGTAGATAGTACCCTATATCATTTTCTGCTGCAGAATGCTATACAAAATTAAGGCATCGTGGAGAAGTCTTTGTGGCCCTAGATGGTTTGACTCAGTGGATAGAGCTTCATCCTGCGCACTGAAGAGTCCCAGGTTCGACTGGGGTCAAGGGCACATGGCCCGGTTGTGGGCCCGACCCCCAGTAGGGGGCGTGTAGCAAACAGCCCATCAATGATTCTCTCTCATTGATGTTTCTCTCTCTCTCTCTCTCCTTCCTCTCTGAAATCAATACAAATATATTTTAAAAGAAGTCTTTGTGGACCAAAAGCACAATCAGACAAAAAGAGTGAAGGTAGAAAGCCACCTTTTATCATAAAGGAGAAGGAAGGTCTTGCGAATGGTAATGTGAGCCACAAAGGGAAACGATGGACAGGGAAGGGGAAGGAAAGGGGCAACGTACACTAGAAAAAGGACGCTAGTGGGAGCGATGGCATCAGAAGCTCTTCGGGGAGCGTGTGGTCACCGTGGGGAGGGGATTCCGGGGTCGGAGATCATTACTTTGGCCCGGCCTGTCCTGTGACTTACCCTGGGGCAGGGCAATGTGGAGAGGCCTGGTTTAGACAAAGATCGCTGCAGGGGAAGCAGGGGCGACCTACTGACTAGGAGGGGCCATGATTCGGGCGGGCGATGAGCAGGTCCCGCCTCGGGGGCCGCCGGCCGGTGAGCAGCAAGAGGCTCGCACACCCCTAGTACCAGGACCGGTGGTGGCTACAAAGCGCAGAGAAATTCTTTTTCGGGCGATCATAGCACCTACGCTGAGACCTTGCTGCATGGGACAGGATGGAGGCCGGGAAGAGAAAGAGCCGCCTCCTGCTTCGGGATGGACAGAGGAGAGGCAGGCGGACTGCGGAGAAGCAAAGAACTGAAGCCCCACGATCTCGGGGGAAATCAGGCCCCATGCCGGCTCCGGCCCCCGAGGGCCCAGCGTGGAGGCGGGACCTCAGCGGTTACCGGTAGAAACGGCCTCCGGGTGAGAGGTCGCCACGAGGAACGGACAGCGGCTGAACCAATGGGCCCAGCTCACGGGAGCGGATGTGGACTCCCATTGGTGGTTGTTGGGCGCGACCAGCAGCCAATGAGTCCGCCCTGGGGGCGTAGCGGTGACGTCAGTTGCGTAGGAAGCGGCTTCGAATCGGTGGCGGCCAGCTTGATGGCCTGGACCAATCAGCGGGCTCCAACTAGCAGAGCCTTGACCAATCGGCGGCCTCCACGACGGGGCTGGGGGGAGGGTATATAAACGGAGTCGGGGGACCGCGAGGTAATCGCTGTCCGAGTCATTACACACTTAACTGGTTTTGGGGTTTCGTGAGTGCGAGAGGTAGAGAGGTAAGCGCCGCGGCCTTATTTTCCGGACATGCCCTTCGTCTTGTCCACTGCTCCTCCTGACCCCCGGCCCTGTGTCTCCCTCAGATCGGTAACCTCGGTGCGTTTCCTTGCTTGGGCCTGTGCCTGGATTGCTTGCGACGCCCTGCCTGCCTGCTGACCGACAGCGAACGCAAGATGAAGCTCTCCCTGGTGGCTGCGGTGCTGCTGCTGCTCGGCGCAGCGCGGGCCGATGAGGAGGACAAGAAGGAGGACGTCGGCACGGTGGTCGGCATCGATCTGGGGACCACCTACTCCTGGTAAGCGGGGTTTGTGGGAAGGAGAATGGGGCTTGCCCCCGTGGGCAGCGGAGAGAATGGCTGAGCTGATGGTTTCCGTTCGTTGTTTTTTTTCTTTTCCGCCAGCGTCGGGGTGTTTAAGAACGGCCGCGTGGAGATCATCGCCAACGACCAGGGCAACCGCATCACTCCGTCTTATGTGGCCTTCACTCCTGAAGGGGAGCGTCTGATCGGCGATGCAGCCAAGAACCAGCTCACCTCCAACCCCGAGAACACGGTCTTCGATGCCAAGCGGCTCATCGGCCGCACGTGGAACGACCCGTCTGTGCAGCAGGACATCAAGTTCTTGCCTTTCAAGGTTCGGCCGGGTTTTTTCACGGGATAGGAAGTGGGTGGTGGTGGGGGGAGTATTTAAGATGGAGAAGTTACGGAAAAACAGTCTTGACGACAAAAGAGGATAGAGACACAGTACATGTAATAATATTTAATAATTCTGGTATGTTACAAAATATACTAAAGTTTGCAGACACACTTCACACATAACTACTCTGTCCACCATAGTTCAAGATTAAGAGAAGTTTTTTTGGTCAGTATTTAGCTCCAGGGGATCAAAGTAAATCAAACTGTAAAGGGAGGAAATGTCTCTCAGACACCCACCCCCTGCCCTTTTTTTTTTTTTTAAACCCCCCCCTTTTTAAAGTTTGAAGTGTTGTTGCTTCTGTGTCTGCAATAATAATCATTCTTTAAAATAGGTGGTTGAAAAGAAAACTAAACCATATATTCAAGTTGATATTGGAGGTGGGCAAACGAAGACTTTTGCTCCTGAAGAAATATCTGCCATGGTTCTCACTAAAATGAAGGAAACCGCTGAGGCTTATTTGGGAAAGAAGGTAAGTTTCTCTAGAACATGTTAAATATTTTTGTTATTCGTGTTCTTGATTGTGTTGTATAAATGCCTTCATTTTTTTATAGTTTGAATCTGAATGACATTCATGTATTATAAGTTTTAATTACATGCATATTTTACTGTAGGCCAAACAAAATGCCAGGGACTTTTCCTGGGTATAAAATTACATATATTACGCCCATCTTAAAAATAAACTAGCTTAGAAACTAAAGTGATGATTTGGCTGTAACTTAAATAAGGGTAAAGCCATGTGATAAAAGACAATTACCTTTTGTTATTTTTTTTTAGGTCACCCATGCAGTTGTTACTGTACCAGCCTATTTCAATGATGCCCAACGCCAGGCAACCAAAGATGCTGGGACTATTGCTGGATTGAATGTCATGAGGATCATCAATGAGCCGTAAGTGTTAAATTCAAAGGCATGGTATAGTTGCTAAATAGAGAAATTGTAAACTTATCTAACTTATCTGAACTTTTTTTTTTTTTAATTCTCCTAACAGGACAGCAGCTGCTATCGCTTATGGCCTAGATAAAAGGGAAGGGGAGAAGAACATCCTGGTGTTTGACCTTGGTGGTGGAACCTTCGACGTGTCTCTTCTCACCATTGATAATGGTGTCTTCGAAGTTGTGGCCACTAATGGGGATACTCATCTGGGTGGAGAAGATTTTGACCAGCGTGTCATGGAACACTTCATCAAGCTCTACAAAAAGAAGACTGGCAAAGATGTTAGGAAAGACAACAGAGCTGTGCAGAAACTCCGGCGGGAGGTAGAAAAGGCCAAACGGGCCCTGTCTTCTCAACACCAAGCAAGAATTGAAATTGAGTCCTTCTTTGAAGGAGAAGACTTCTCTGAGACCCTGACTCGAGCCAAATTTGAAGAGCTCAACATGGTATGCTCCTTGTTTTTGCTTTGAGATCTAGTAAGATTGAGATGATGCATTTAGAAATCTAGACAATAAGTCAGTATATCAGGCATCATAATAGTAATTATTGTCTTTTATTCTAGGACCTGTTCCGCTCTACCATGAAGCCTGTCCAGAAAGTGCTGGAAGATTCTGATTTGAAGAAGTCTGATATTGATGAAATTGTTCTTGTTGGTGGCTCCACTCGAATCCCAAAGATTCAACAACTGGTTAAAGAGTTCTTCAATGGCAAGGAGCCATCCCGTGGCATAAACCCAGATGAGGCTGTAGCTTATGGTGCTGCTGTCCAGGCTGGTGTACTCTCTGGTGATCAAGATACAGGTAGGTTAATGTTGCAAGCATCTTTCACAGTGCTTCAGCAGCTTGATGGGAAGAGTATAATTAGCTGTTGCTTTAGAAAGCAATAGAATATGAGCAACAAGGTCACATACCTAGTAAAGGGTACAGTGAGGTCAAGGCCTGGTGCACTTTTAAGATCCTTAGCAACTATATTTACTTAACTGCTTCTAAAATGGTTTTGTATAGAACCTAATCAAATAGAAAGACGGAGAAGATAAAGTTGTATTGGTCATGGGGAGACTGCTTAGTAATTCTATGATTCTTTAATTAGAAATTAACTCTGTCATTACCTTTGCAGGTGATCTGGTACTGCTTGACGTATGTCCCCTTACGCTTGGTATTGAAACTGTGGGAGGTGTCATGACCAAACTGATTCCAAGGAACACTGTGGTACCCACCAAGAAGTCACAGATCTTTTCTACAGCCTCTGATAATCAACCAACTGTTACAATCAAGGTTTATGAAGGTAATTACTTATATTTGTTAATATCATGGTATGTGTGTGAACAACATGACTTCTTGCTTTTAGTATACTCTATTGAATCGAAAAGACTAGGGAAAGAAATATCTGTGTTTTCAGATGGGGTCACTAACTAGTGTTGAGTTTGGAATAGTTGGCATTAAAATCTAGTTCTTACCTAGCTTCCTAGCACTACTACCCATTAAAAATAATTTCTGAGCTAGCTCTAAATTATAAGAACAAGAAAAGGGTTCATATAAAGCCGGTGAAATTCAATTAAAAGTTAGTAGGAACGCCTGGATGGCATGGCTCAGTGGTTCGAGTGTCATGAACCAGGATGCCACTGTTCCATTCCCAGTCAGGGCACATGCCCACAACCCAGTTGGGGGCGTGCAGGAGGCAGCTGATCAATGATTATCTTCCATCATTGAAGTTTTCTCCCTCTCCCTCTTCCTCTCCCTCTGATATCAATAAATATCTCCTTCTCTCTCTCTCTCTCTCTCTCTCTCTCTCTCTATATATATATATATATATATAAAAGAGTTAGTAGGAACTTAATTCACTTAGTCCCATTTGTTCCTTATAGACCCATGACACATTTCTGGCTTGATAAGAGTGCCCTTGCCACTGTAGGCTCTGACAGACTGAAATGCAAGGATCCACATGTACTAATGTTGGTCATTAACAACAAGATTTTTATGTGTAACTTCTAGGTGAACGCCCCCTGACAAAAGACAATCATCTCCTGGGAACCTTTGATCTGACTGGAATTCCTCCTGCTCCTCGTGGGGTCCCACAGATTGAAGTCACCTTTGAGATAGATGTGAATGGCATTCTCCGAGTGACAGCTGAAGACAAAGGTACAGGCAACAAAAATAAGATCACAATTACCAATGATCAAAATCGCCTGACACCTGAAGAAATTGAGAGGATGGTCAATGACGCAGAGAAGTTTGCTGAGGAGGACAAAAAGCTCAAGGAGCGCATTGATACTAGAAATGAGTTGGAAAGTTATGCCTATTCTCTAAAGAATCAAATTGGAGATAAAGAAAAGCTGGGAGGTAAACTTTCCTCTGAAGATAAGGAGACCATGGAAAAAGCTGTAGAGGAAAAGATTGAATGGCTGGAAAGTCACCAAGATGCTGACATTGAAGATTTCAAAGCCAAAAAGAAGGAACTGGAAGAAATTGTTCAGCCAATTATCAGCAAACTCTATGGAAGTGCAGGCCCTCCCCCAACTGAGGAGGAGGAACCAGCAGACAGGGATGAGTTGTAGACACTACTCTGCTAGTGCTGTAATATTGTAAATACTGGACTCAGGAACTTTCGTTAGGAGAAAATTGAGAGAACTTAAGTCTCAAATGTAATTGGAATCTTCACCTCAGAGTGGAGTTGAAAATGCTATAGCCCAAGTGGCTGTTTACTGCTTTTCATTAGCAGTTGCTCACATGTCTTGGGGTCGGGGGAGAGGAGAAATTGGCTGCCGTAAAAAGTGGATAAGAAGCTGGTTAGGGCGTGTGTTCACCGTGGAAATGTTCTATTTAACAATTGGGTCATGTGCATCTGGTGTAGGAACTTTATTTTCTACCATAAGTGACACCAATAAATGTTTGTTATTTACACTGGTCTAATTTTTGTGATAAGCTTTCTAATTAGGTCATTTATTTTAGGTTTAGATTCTTATGGGGGGTGAGGGGTGGGGTTTTGAGGTAACTCCGGGAACTTGCCTAACTTCAATTTAATTCACCCATATCCTCACTTAGGCAAGGGTCATTTCACAATGCCCAAGAGTGGTGTTTTCTGGAACATGTTTGAAATGTCCTATTTCCCCTTATCCTTCTAAAACTTAACTTTCTGATGGCTTTTTATTTTTATTTTATTTTATTTTTTTAAAAATATATTTTATTGATTTTTTACAGAGAGGAAGGGAGAGGGATAGAGAGTTAGAAACATCGATCAGCTGCCTCCTGCACATCACCCACTGGGGACGTGCCCGCAACCAAGGTACATGCCCTTGACCGGAATCGAATCTGGGACCTTTCGGTCCACAGGCCGACACTCTATCCACTGAGCCAAACCGGTTTTGGCGGCTTTTTATTTTTATTTTTGGATTTTTATTATTGATACTTTAGGTTGTTTGCATTTTCTTAAGACTTGAAAGAGATCACTGATGTTAACTTTACACACTTGAATTCATTATTTTAGGGTGTAAAGGTATATTTTGAACTTTACTGTCAGAATCCCCATCTGAAATTTCTCACTACCAAGGGCTACTGGAGTGGGAGCTAGGATGGTGACCTTGAAATAACATTAAGTTCCACTGCAATTGTGGATCAAAGGCAGACATTGATGTCATGACAGGTTCAAGATTACTTGGGTTGGCTTCCCGAGGAAGGGGATGGTCGTGAATAAGTAGTATGATCAATAAGGGGCAGGCTATTTGGCACTAACATGATATCCAGTAAGACCCAAGGATAACTGTTTTTAGATGGGCAACTGGCCAGAAGGTTAACTTGCTAACTGGCAGAACTGGGACCTGATGGCACGATTGTGTTACTCTGAGGCCAGAACCTTGGCTGCAATGCCCAGAAGCATTTGGATAGGCCTGGAGTAATACTTGTCTTCAGGCCAAGGTGAATACAAGCAATCACAGCAGTGCTGTGTGCAGTGGGGTTAGTGCAGGGGTGGGCAAACTTTTTGACTCAAGGGCCACAATGGGTTCTTAAACTGGACTGGAGGACCGGAACAAAAGCATGGATGGAGTGTTGGTGTGAACTAATATAAATTCAAAGTAAACATCATTACATAAAAGGGTACGGTCTTTTTTTTTTAGTTTTGTTTATTTCAAATGGGCTGGATCCGGCCCGTGGGCCGTAGTTTGCCCACGGCTGGGTTAGTGGGTAGTTGGGAAAGACGGACCAGTCTTCTTTCCTGACCCCAATGGTTCTCGCTACCAAATGTCAATAGTCTGCACCTTTCTGAGGAGCAGCTACTGAATACTGAAAACACTTGAACCTGTAAATATCACACTGATTTATACAGTTTATGTTGTACCTAACAATCATGATTTCAACATTTAGCAACCAATCTCACCTAGGTTGTACTGCTGGTAAAACCTTTTATGTGACTGAGGTTTTTGCACTGGGCTATCCAGTTCATTTCCTCACCTACCAGAGTAGAGCAAGAGGGTTATATAGTCAAAATATTTTGGAGTTATAAAACAGCTTAGGTTTCACTTTTCTGAGAGTAACTGACATTTAAAAGTATCAAAAATGGTGGGTTTTATTAGTCAACTACAGTTACAATACAATCGTCATAGATTTCCCCTTCGGTATTCATCCCACCAAACACAAAACAGAGCAGTGAGTCAGTCTGACTTTCCTCATGTGAGTCACCATCTTGGGTCACTCCTTTGTCAGCGGAGTTCCCTTTCTCAGCATCACAGTTCAGAGTGACAGGATTTGGATCTTCCTCAGAAGTGCACATCACTGGCCATGGAATGACACACATGCAATGGTCCAATCGTCCCCGGGGTAGAGAAGTATCAAATTTAAGTAAGGTCCAATGCTGCTTCTCTATGTTAGGAACCAAAAAAAAGGAAATGAACAACAAATATTAATGGTAGTGTTACTGCTTTGATGAAGTCATTCCCTAAAAGTTCGGTTTTCATTCCCTTGGATTTAGATGTGGAGGGACCAAACAGAAACCAACGCACTGTGGTACTTTTAAAAAAATAGTCACATCTATAATAATAAAAGTATAATAGGCTAATTAGACCAGACAGCCGAATGACCTTCCGGACAAAGCCAGGGCTGTGCATCAGGCCTCTAGTTTGTTTATAAAGACCCATGGCTCTGGCCACATAGCTCAGTTGGTTGGAGCATCACCCTGATACGCCAAAGTTGTGGGTTCCATCCCTGGTCAGGTCACATGTAAGACTCAACCAATGAATGCATAAAGCATAAATAAGGAACAACAAATCAATGTTTCCTTCTCTCTCCCCCTTCCTCTCTCTCTAAAAATTCAATCGATAAAAAATTTTATAAAGACCCCCAGGGTACACCTACTTACCTGTGTGATATTGGTACATTGTGTCCAGTGCTCCTGTAGGAGTCATCCCTCCGAAGACATACAGGTGTTTCCCCACAGCCACAGCTGAGTGGGCAGCACAGCCTGTGGGAGCTGCCCCAGTGGGACTTAGTTTCTGCCACTTCATGTCACCTGCCAAGAGAAAGAAAGTGGGCACTCCATAGCCTGCAATGTGCTTTCAAACTTATCAGACTCCTACAGTGCACAAACCAGTCACTGAACGTCACTGCCTAGGAGCGCTGAGAGGCGATACACCAAGGTTAGTGTGCATAAAAATTACTTGGGGGGAGTTTGAAATCTGGTTTGGGTCTCCAGGAAGGGGACTTAATCTGCAGTTTCAATGAGCATTCCAGATGATTCTGACATAGGTGGTCTTCAGAGCACACTGAGGTCACCTTTGGTGACTATCACCTTTAGGTATCTTGGAACCCAGAAGTAGGTGAGGTTACATGTGCGTGCATGTTTTACTAGTAAATACTAACAGTTCTTTAGAAAGCAACTTTGCCAAGTACTAGCCAGACACTTTAAATATCTTGCTTGCTTAATGCTCATAAAGGCCCTATGAAATTGCTATTGCTTCTGCCCACCCCCTTTCTCACAGATAACAAAACAGGATTAGAGAGGAAAAGAGACTTGTCAGAGATCCCAAAGCGAGCACATGGCAGAGCTAGAATTGTGCTCCCGTCAGACTCCAAACCCTGTGTTCTCTATACTGTAACTTTCTGCCTTCCAAACTATTTCTCCATCTTTTCAAACAAGCATTTAAATGAGGCTGGGACTCACTGGATTTTGGGGTTAGAGATCCACCTGGTTAGGAAAGTAGGAAAAAGAGCCAGGAAGTAGTTTCTCCACACAAGAGATAAGGACTTTCTTTTTAAAAGTAAGTATTTAAACCTCTTTTGACTGCCTGCAAGAAACACTTCTATGAAGATATTTTCCATCTGTCAATTCAAGACAGGGGTCCAGAGTTGGAAGGGAGAATCACCCAGTTCTGACAAAATTCTAGTCAATGCAGGAATCCCAGCCAGTGTCACCTGGCCTCAGATGTCACCAAACCAGAGAACCCATTGTTTGGCAAGGTAGATGGACACTCTGCACAGCAGTTCTCATGCCTTCTGGCCACTGTTCCAATTTCTGTAGTCTGGACCAACCCAGAACATGTTCATTTGTTCGTCCATCTATCCTTTTCTTTTTCTTTTTTCTTTCTTTATTTCATCTATCCTTTAATAGCGGCTGCCAAGCGGTGATCCTCGGATAAGCACTCATCACCAGGACACTGAGCTAAGTGCTACGAATACAATGGGGAACAAGAGAGACCAAGTCCCTGTTCTAAGGAGCTCGCAGTCTGAAAGAATGACCCAGAAGGAGTCCAGGCTTTCTAGGGCACGTCAGCCCTTCAGACACTTTAAGATTATTCTCATGTTCTCCCTAACTTTTCTCTTCCGCGTGTTTTTAACTAGTTAGCATGACAGTTCCGGTCACCCGCCTCCAGACACACTCTAGAACAGTGGTTCTCAACCTGTGGGTCGCGACCCCTTTGGCGGTCGAACGACCCTTTCACAGGGGTCGCCTAAGACCATCCTGCAGATCAGATATTTACATTACGATTCATAACAGTAGCAACATTACAGTTATGAAGTAGCAAGGAAAATAATTTTATGGTTGGGTCACAACATGAGGAACTGTATTTAAAGGGCCAAAAGGTTGAGAACCACTGCTCTAGAAGTTGTCGATGCCTCTCATGGGCCTGGGGTTAATGACTAATGCCTGAAAGAAATCCAGTTGGGGAACACAAAGTATAAGGAATTTTACTGAAAGAACAGGATTGTTGGAAGGATGAGATCATTAATAGCTAGCCACATAGCAAAAGCTCAGATGTAATTGCTTTTATTGTTATTTAGTAGTAGTATTCAGGCCACATTTGACAGACTAGTAAAGATTACCCACATCTAGGATTAAGGCTATCTTCTATCAAAGCACATTTTATTTAACTTTAAGCAGACAAGCTCCCATGCCCTCCACCCTACTTACTTATATCAATGCAATGAAGATCATCATAGAATCTGTCCCCTGCCAAGCCTCCATGGATGAAGAGCTTCGTCCCTGCTGCCACCATCACATGACCATGCCGGGGGGATGGAGGTTTTCCAAGTGTCTCTGGCTGTGACCAGGTCAGAGTGTCTAGAAAAGTAAATTCATTGATATCAGATGACAAAGCTATGAAGCAAGAACACAAGAAATACACCCAGCAAGCAGAGACGCTCCAAGCAGAACATGACCTTGGAGTCATTCACTCTGACCCATCAACCCAATCCAGGTCTCCCTCTCTCCACAGCCGTGCAGCCTCTGCTTGGCTACTTCTAGGGCTGGACATGCCTGCCCTTTCTACTGGGCATTAGGAAATCATTCCCAGGTTTCAATTTAAAAAGACCTCCATCTGGTTGAGTCCAGGTCATGTGGCTTCAAAGTTCATGCTTTTAACCACTAAGATCTACCCTTGTCCCTGCAAATGTAAGCTGCAGAACAGTATTTGTAATTTGATTCCATGTGTGTGTTTTTAATAATTTGAAAATTCATACATGTTTATATATACTTATATATATGATTTACAAATGCATAGGGAAAGTCTGAAACTGCCAACAGGGTTTACCTCTGTCTGGGGAGTGACAAAGAAAGGCTAATGGAGGAACTTTTATCTTTTTACTTCATAAACTATACTGTTCCAATTTTTTAAATTGACCATTTATACCTTTTTAAATGCAAATTTTCTGTGGGAAGAAGGTATCAGTTAAGGGTTATACTGAAGAAGTCTACCTAACCGGTTTGGCTCAGTGGATAGAGCATCTGCCTGCGGACTGAAAGGTCCCAGGTTCCATTCCGGTCAAGGGCATGTACCTTGATTGCGGGCACATCCCCAGTAGGGGGTGTGCAGGAGGCAGCTGATCAATGTTTCTCTCTCATTGACGTTTTTAACTCTTTATCCCTCTCCCTTCCTCTCTGTAAAAAAAGAAAAAAAAAAAATCAATAAAATATATTTTAAAAAAAAGAAGTCTAGAAGTGAGACAGTCAGGATGTCATTTTCTTTTCTTTTTTTTAATTCTCATCCAAGAATATTTTCCATTGATTTTTATTTTTTTAAAATATATTTTATTGATTTTTTACAGAGAGGAAGGGAGAGGGATAGAGAGTTAAAAATGTCAATGAGAGAGAAACATTGATCAGCTGCCTCCTGCACACCCCCTACTGGGGATGTGCCCGCAACCAAGGTACATGCCCTTGATCAGAATCGAACCTGGGACCCTTGAGTCCGCAGGCCGACGCTCTATCCACTGAGCCAAACCGGTTAGGGCTCCATTGATTTTTAGAAAGAGTGGAAGAGAGGGAAAGACAGAGAGAAATATCAATGTGAGAGAAACACATCAATTGTTGCCTTCTGCACATGCCCCGACCAGGGCTCAGGCCGGGGAGGAACCTGCAACCCTTGACCGGAATCAACCCGGGGACCCTTTGGTCTGCAGGCCGATGCTCTATCTACTGAGCCAAACCGGCTAGGGCCAGGATGTCATTTTCTTTTTAATACATTTTTATTGATCTCAGAGAGGAAGGGAGAGAGGAAAGAGAGACAAAAACATCAAAGATGAGAGAGAATCATTGATCTGCTGCCTCCTGCACAACCCCTACTGGGCGTTAAGCCCACAACCGGGCATGTGCCCTTGACTGGAATCGAACCCAGGACCTTTCAGTCTTCAGGCTGATGCTCTATGCACTCAGCCAAACCAGCTAGGGCATGGATGTCATTTTCTAACCTCTGCTTCCCACATCAGGTCAACTGTGGACCAGGAAAGTGGCAGCCCTGTGTGGCCCACCCGTCCATACTTGCGTCAAACACATGAAGCTTCACATCCTGCACGGGCTGGGTGCCTCTCTCTCCGCCCCCAAAGACATACAGCTGGTTTCCAATGGCTGCCGACGATGTGTGGAATGTTCGTGGGGACGGTGGGGGGGTGGTCACCTCTGGCGTGGTCCAAGTCCTGGTTTCTGGTCCAAAGAGAATGAAAGCACCTAAAATAACCAGACTGAGGGGCCTCTGACCTTGACTTGGGCTGGGCAGCATCACCTTTCAAACCCCAATCCCCAAGGGGAGCAGTGCAGGTCAAGGCAATGATCTCATGCCACCAAAGTCAAGGACAGGTAAGGGGCAATTCTTAGAATTTGCCCAGATAAATCCAAATCTCCAAGACTGAAAAGTCACAATTACAAGTAAGAATGAGGTCGACTTGTTTTTGGAGGCCTTCAAACATCCTCTTTGAACCCTCTTCCACCCTGCTGACTCCTGCCCTATGCCATTCAGAGGAACCTATCATCTGCCAAAAGTCATTCCCACCAGATTCTAGAAACCAAATGTGCCAAATTTCCCAAGACATATATATACATCTCCATTAAAAGAAAGTAGACAATAAGAAAGAAAAAAAAGAAAAATGAAGTGTTTTTATGGCTACAGTGTTTTTACTAGTAATTAGTCCCTACTAAATAATAAGTGCTAACTAAGCATTAGTTTTCCATTTTACAGATAAGGGAATTGAGCAGAGATAGATGAAGTCACTCATTTAAAGGTGACATGGCTAGTAAATGATTGAGTTGGGATTCCAATTCTGTTTCGATAACACTAAGATCTAAGTATTTTCCACTCTTCTGACTTGAGAATAAAATTTTATCACCTGGGTAAGTATATAGAAGCTTATTTCTTTTTAGAATGATGCATGAATTTTATAGAAATCAATGCATTAATTGAGCACCTTCTTTGTGTGCAGAATCGTTGCCTTGAGCACTCTGCCATCCCCACTAAACTCACTCAACCATGGGAGGTGGACAGGAAGAATCTCCACTTTGCAGATGAGGGAACTGAAGCTCTTAAATCCTTTCCTCAGGTCACAGGGCTTGTGAGTAGCCGAGTAAAGGTGTGAACTCAGATCTGTCAAGACTCCCACACTCGTTCTACCATAACACACCAGGAGTTATTTCTTGCCTGGCAAATTCTGTGCCTTTTGTAAAAGTCTTCGTTCAATATACAAAGTGACCCATGACGCATTTGTAATATGTGTGGGACTCAGACATGAACCTGGAGACCAAACGAGTCTCCGCCTATATCGCAAGCCAAATGAAAGTGTCTCTAGAGCTACAGAGCTTGGGGAGCTTTTGGGTCTTAGGGGGAGTTAGAAGGCCCACAACCTCCAGAGTCAGAAGGCCCTGGGATGGTGTTGCTGCCAAGTCAAACAGCAGCACACATAATCACAAGGGAGTTCTAAGCCATCTGACAGACTTGTCTTAGCAACAAAAGCAACTAATGATTCACTTTCATTTTTCACATTTCTTGGGCACCGTGTCAAACTATGCTTTCTAGGAGAGAAAAAGGATCTAGTGGAAAAATCTAACTCCTTTGACAGAGGCATTCCAAATTCTCAGTGCACTTTATTTAAACAGATGCCATCATTTAAAATCAAAATGCCAGGGTTCTAGACGGATTTCCATCTGCCAAACTATAGCTACATTAACCACAACAACCATTATTGAGCGTTAACCTTGTGCCAGATATTGAGTTAATTTAAATCCTTGCCAAACTCAACAAGGTAGGAACTATTAATATCCCAAAGTGACAAAGAAGACCAACTATTGTGCAAATAAGTCTATTGTTGATAGAGGGACTGGGCAAGAGTTGACTGTCATGTGAAAAAATGTCCAAGTTACTAGTAATTACCAAAATGAGTATTTAAACAATCAGATACAAGATGTTTTTGCCTAATTAAATTAGCAGTGTTTAAAATGACAAATGCAGTGCCAGGAGTAAAACAGCACTATTAAACACAGCTGGAGATAAGTTCAAAAAAATCTTTCTGGAGAGCAATTGGGTAGCTCATATCAAAAGCCTTAAAGTTCACAATGTTTTGCTTTTTAAAAAATTTTTCATTTCTGGGCATCAATTCTAAGACAGTAATTTGAAATACAGTCAATGTCTTCTGAACAAAGAGGTTCACTGCTCTGTTATTTATAATGGCAAGAACCTGAAAACCTAGATGTTAAATAACAGGAGAATTATTGTATTGTCATAAAATGGAGTGTTATGCAGCCATTAAAACTGATGTTAACAAAGCACTGTTGTTAGTAGGACATCATTTATGTAAGTAATTATGAAATTAAAAAGAAAAAAGTACAATAGTGTAGTGGTGAAAATAGTATGATCTCAGGCTTATAAAAATGCAGACAAAAGACAGAAAGGAAATACACAGAAATGTTAATAGCCTTAATGTCATAGGATTGTGGATAGTGTTTGTCCACTTACACTTTTCAAATGTTTTACAATGAATATAAATTACTAGAGGTCCGGTGTACAAAATTCGTGCACTGGTAGGGTCCCTAGGATTGGCCGGCGATCAGGGCCGATTTGTGGGGTGACCAGCGGGGTGATTGAAAGCCCCCGCTGGCACCCGCCTTGGCCAGCCTGGCACCGCCCACTCACCAACCCCCCCACCCCCACCCCCACCCCGTGCTGTCACTGCTGCCAGTCGCATCCCACGAGGCCTGGTGGGGCGATTGGGGGTGGCGCCTGCCCACTCGCTGGCTGGCCCCGCCCCCTGATCACCCCACTGCTGCCGCCACCAGTCATCTCCCTCTGCGGGGCGACCAGTGGGGCAATTGGGGGACCCCCGCTGGCACCTGCCTTGGCTGGCCTGGGGCATGTGGGCTGGGGGCAGCTCTTGCGTTGAGTGTCTGCCCCTTGGTGGTCAGTGCATGTCATAGCAACCAATTGTTCCACCATTTGGTTGATCTGCATATTAGGCTTTTATTATATAGGATATGCATAAAGAGAAAACAACACACTATTTTAACTGACAAAAAGATAAGTCCATCTCTCATGGGTGGTTCAGCCACACCTGCTCAGTAATGATGTTCCTAAATTGCCCCCTCTCTGGTGAAACTGCCAGTGAGACTAGCAGGAACTCTGCACTTTTTGGCCAACAAAATATACTAGGAGGATCTAGGTCAGGCACTGTTGGCATTTTAGACAAGATAATTCATTATTGTGGGGCGCTGTCCTGCGCATTATGGGATAAATAGCAGCATCTCCGGTCTCTACCCAGTAGATGCCAGTAGCAAACTGCCCTCCAACCTTCCCAAGCTGGGATAACCAAAAATGTTTCCAGATATAGCCAAATGTCCGCTGGGGAGCACAATCACCACCCTGAACTAGGTAACAGGTTCTAGCCTGGCTCAGACTCCCTAGAGACTTTAGGAAAGCCACTTCCCCTGGACCTGGGGTGCCCCCTGGCATAGCTGTTCTCTGAAGTCTCTTCCAGCTTTGGCTTTTAAGAAGCTGATAACTGAATATGTTACTAGGAAAACAAAATGCAATTCTGCTATTTTCAGATTCTCCTAGAAGTTAAAATTCCTGTTTTCTCTGAGGTCAGCAAAGTTCGATGGATAATTCAGTGCAATCCAAATGGGATTTGCTACAGGAAATGAACTGAAATTTTATTTATTTATTTAGGTAAATAAAGTAACCTTTGGCTACTTACCAGGATTCAGAACTTGTAGGCAATTTCGATTTCCTGACTGGTTGGCACCTCCAAACACCCAGATGCTGTGAGGTGTGCAAGAGGGAACGAAGCTGGCATGCTCATACCGGGGCAAGAGGCCCTCCGAGATGGCTAAGTCCCACTGGTGTGTTTCTAGAAAACATTTCACCCAGTTTCTAGATTGGGGCTGCCAACTGTTTAGATTGCTTGGCAAACTTAGGGTAGGGGAGGGAAGAGAAAACAGTCAAAAGCATAAATGAACAACCATCAGATTACTTAAAGGGAATGTGGTCAAACTCCAAAGAGTTCTGTATTAGACACTTCAGGGACTATCCACAAACCCTTTTCTATGGAAACTGTCCCCATTTTCCCAACCACAGGGGTTGACCCCAGAACCGGTTTGTACTACAACACCTTGACTTTCTAGCCTTAGCTGATTGGGTCAAAGGTAGCCACTTGATCCCAAATAGGCCAATCAGATACTCTCTCCCAAGAGTCCAGAATTCAAACAAATTCCTGGACTTGGGTGGCCATCTTCTACCATGTGTGGACAGGCAGAGAAAGCCAAAGTATGGAGGAGAGAAGAATGAAATATCTACATAAAGGAGATCTCCCCAAAGAGAGTGAGAAAGAAAGTAGGTGTTTTTTGTTTTGTTTTGTTTTTACAGATCTCCAATTCCTGCTTCCTCTCTCTCCTGAGATGAGGCTGTATTTCCAACCCTTGGATTCCTCTCTTTATTGGTTTAAAAGAGTGTCTGCGACTCACAACTGAATTATTTCTGGCTAAAACAAGTTCACAGAATAATAATACCTAACCCATTAGTTATTTTTGCTAGTAAACCATTTACATAGGACTTTCACAGGCCTATCTTATTGGATCATTACAACCGTAAGTGAATCATTTTACAGGATACTGAAACCCAGCTGGTTTAGACAGATTAGCCAGAGTCTCAAAGTTAGTAAGAGGTGACAACAACCATCTAACTGAACTAGACAGTGAGCTTCTTGAGGGCTAGAAGAGATTTGATTTACCTTAGATTCTGGTGCAGGCTGTAGAAATTCAAATACCTACACAGGAGTGGAGGGAATGTGGCAAATTGGAGCCTGAGAGCCCCATCGATAGGTGGCAGTCAGCTCCAAATAATTGTTGCCATGTAGACACATAGGCCTACAGATGTCAGATCTTCTAAAATTATCAAAAGAAGCCAAACCATTTCAATTTTTATATGTAGGCTTCTGCACATTTGGTTGGCAAACAACTCAGATTAAAACAATAACAGCAATGGTACATGCACCTAACAAAACATGTATGAGTCACCAGTTTTCTCCTGCCATTGTGTATAGTACATAGTAGTTACTATTTGTTTATCCGTCCATCCCTCCATTCAAATACTTATAAAGCACCTACTCTGTGCCAGGTGCTATTGTTAGTGGCTGGGGATACAATGATGAGCAATATAGCCATGTTTCTTGTTTCCAAGGAGCTTATACTCTTGTGGGGAAGACAGATGAGAAACAAACCCACGAGATAAGGAAGATAAGGATGGGAAAGTACAAGATACTATGAAAATATAGAGGGTGGTTGTGACATTGTGATTTATATTCAGAAATATATATATATTTGACCTTCATCACTTCTAGGCACAGAGCTCCTAAAACCCTTGGAACTTCCCAGTAAAGGTGTCTTATGCAACAAGTCCCGGTCAATCACACCTGAGCTTGTTAGGGTGGTGACTTTATGAAAAGCCTCTAAGGATGAGACTGGTTGCCAAGGAAACCAACTCTATGATTAGAGGGTTGGAACTTTCAGCCCTTAACCCTGCCCCCATCTCTGGTTGTTACCTGTACTTCTGACTGACTGGTTATATTTCAAAGTTTCCCATGACCCCCTCTCCTTAGGGTTAATTAATTTGCAAGCCCTGGGTCACAGAACTCAGAGAAACATGTTGCTTGATCACCAGTTTACTGTAAAAGAATATTTAACTCAGGAACAGCCAGACGGAAGAGATGCATAGGGCAAGGTATACGGGAGCGAAGGTGGTGCTTCCACGCCCTCTCTAGGTGCGCCACTCTCCCCACATCTCCATGTGTTCACCACCCTGGATGCTCTCTCTCTCTCAGAACCCTCTCCTTTTGGGGTTTTATTACATAGTCATGGCTGATTAAATCACTGGCCACCAGCAATTGATTCAACCACCAGCTCTTCTCTCCTCCCTGGAGGTGGGGAGAGTATTACTGAAAGTTCCAACCCTCTAATCACCAGCTTAGGTGTCCTGGTGACCAGCCCACATCCTTAGGTACTTTCCCAAAGTCACCTCATTACTATAACAAAAGACGCCTTTATCACTCTCAATACTTTGGAAGTTCCAGGGGTTTGGGGAGCTGTGAGCCAAAACTATGGGCAAAGACTAAATATGTATTTCTTATAAATCACAATATCAGAAATCTGAAAGATGCATAGTAGCCAGGTGATGAGAAAGGGAAGAGCCCCCCAAGCAGAGAGAATAATAATACATGCAAAGGTTTAGAGACCAGAATTCAAGATGTGTTCAAGAATCCAAAGGACACTTAGTGTAGCAAATGGGGATTTGGGAAAGCCATGAAATAAAGTTGGGAAAGGCTTGACATGCAGCAGTGACACAGTCAGATTTGTATTTTAGACAATACTCTCTGGCTAAGTATGGAAAATGCACTGTAGATGGGGCTAAACTTGGAAGCAGGGAGACCAGAGAGGAGGCTGTGGTAATCTAGTTGAGATGACAATTCTTGGACTACAGTGGTAGTGGAAATGGACAGACATGGATGAAGAGAGAACTATTTAGGACTTAGTGATTAATTGCATATGTGGATGGAAGAGGGAGTGGAGTCATCAATGTCTCCCGGAGAAATAGTTGATAAATGAACGGCTGGATGTCCAGGGCTCCATACAGACTTTCTCCCAAAACATGTACTGGTTGGGTGCTCTGCTGAGACCTTAAGGACCTCTCAGTAATGTTCATTTTCTTAGAGGAAAACCCTGCTGTGTATTCTGAACTGGTGTTCCTAGGAATGCTCTGGTCCCGGCCAGCACCACAAAGCCCTGCTCTCTGGCTACAGGCACATGCTCTGCCGCTGCTGGTCTTACCCAGGTCCATGGTGTGCACATCGGAGAAGCTCCTGTTTGGATTTGCTCCCCCAACAATGAAGACCTTCCCTCTCTTGGCATCACCAACGGGGGGGAAATACGAGCAGCTGTGGCCAACCCGAGCACATGGGCTGTCTCCAGCGGGGGTCAACGTGTACCTGCCAAAGGAGGGATGCATTCAGGAGGCCTGAGCAGAGAATAAGTGCAGCAGTGTGTTCTTCCTATTCCTCATGAAATATTCATAAGAATGAGAGTCTTATACAGACACAGAACACTTTAAACTGTGTCCAGCAAAGCAGCATTTCCACTTGCACATGACCTCTGACTTTCCAATTTTGTTATTACTTTCATCTCACATTAACCTAATGGTGATGCACTGGGGTAGTAACTGTCCCCATCTGGTGGATAAACTGACACCCAGAGATGTTCAGTGGTGCGTCCGAGCACAGGATGGTAGTTCTGAGCTTAGTCTGTGAATTCAGACAGACCTAGTTCAAGTCCAAGTTCAGGCGCTTTCTAGATGTGTGATCTTTTGGAAGCCACTTAACCTTCCTGAACCGAAATTTCCTTATTTGTAAAACGACAGCAATAGTTCTTACCTGTGAAGAGTAAGATGAAGTCTTGTAACAGTGCAGGGAAGGACTCGGTACATGGTGGCTAGAGCTCTATGTGCAATCACACAGGAACCTACAGCCCCGGCACTCTTGCCACTAGACAGTGCTGCTTCCTGCTCTCAAGTAATAGTCACCAGAGTCTACTGATTTTCAGAGCTGATGGAAGCCAAAGCTAGGACTTTGGAAAGTCAAATACAGGATCCAGTTATTCTACTCTTTAAAGTTATTCTGAATTATGATTGAGAAATCATACTGGTTGGAAAACTTCCTGCTTGGAAAAGACAATCCTGTAGCTATTTTTGAGGCCCTGTCTTATCTGACCTCTTTGGCTCCTTCTTTCTTCTTGTACCTTCTCCTTACCTAGCTACTCCACTCTCCTCCTTTTTGGTTCTCTACCCACTTTTCCGGGGCTCTTTCTGACTTCTTCTCTGACTCCTTTCCCACCAGCCTTCTAACTCTCAGTACCCTTGGATTGTCTTTTCAGTCTATGTTTGCTTACCTGATCCATTTTACCTGTATGGACGACTTCAGTTACCACCTATCTATATATTCATCAGTGATTTCCAAAATCTTTATTTCTTTCCCAGATCTCTGGTCTGATGTTCAGATTCACAGATCCCATTACACCTGAGTAATTACTAACAACGTACCCTGCATGCTGCTAACTTCATTACAACCCCAGTTGCACTCAATCTGCACAAAACCCCTTTGAGGACAGTAAGTACTGTTATCATCATCATTTGAGTTTTATAACTGAGGACCAAGGCTTCGGTAAGGTTAATAACTTAGCCATCAGACACATGGTGAATAAGACAACAAAAGGTCCATGCCTTCACAGCCCTTAAAGACTAGCTGAGAAGAGAAACATTAAACAGACAAGTTCACAAATATCTGTTTCATTTCAATTGCACTATAAAGGAGTACAGGGTAGACAGTATTAGAACATATCATAGGGGCACCTTACCCTGTAAGGAGGTAAGGGAGGTAGGTAGTCAGGGAAGGCTTCCTGAAGAAGCACCATTTGAACTGAAATCTGATGTATGGGTAGAAGTTAGTTGGACAAAGAGAGGCACGAAAGATGGAGGGAAAGAGTGATCCAGGTACAGCGACCAGCACATACAGTTGCTGAGTGGGACAGGGCAAGGTATGTTAAGGAAGAGAAAGAGAACAGAGGATGAGCACAGGGATTTGAGGTCGGAAAGACAGGCAGGGGCAGATCATGCAGGGCCCGGTGGGCCATTTTAAGGACTCTGGTTTTGATCCTAAGACCAATGGGGAGGCACAAAAGGGATTTAAACTAGGGAATGCCACCGTCAGATTTATGTTGTGTAGAGGGCAAGAGTGGACACAGGGAAGCCAGATTGAAGACTCTCTTACAAGGTCCTACAGAAGCTCTGCCCTATCCATCTCTACAGCCTTCTATGGTCCCTGCTTCAGCACAGGTCACATTCCATCACCATCACCTGCTTCGTCTGTTAGCCCCCGCTACAGTGAGACTATTCACCTTTGTATGTCCAGCACCTACACAGCAGCTGCCCCTGTCAGGCCAGTGTCAGTTATTGAATGAAGGGTTGATTGAGTATGCAACCAAGAAACAGGGAAGCCAGTTAAATCCAAAGCCGATTCCCTGAATATCTTAAAAACAAGTCACAGCTTGGGGGGCAAGATACAGGGTTGAAGCTGAGGATGCCAGATGGCCAGGGCCTTCCTCTTCCTGGTAAGTGGATTTTAATAAAATCAACATCTGCTCTGATAATTATTGCCCCACTACCTTTCCTCTGAAGACCTTCTCAAATGGTTTGAGGCTAATTACCAGAATCTGCCCACAGTTTTATCTCTACCCTTTTCAGTAGATGTTTAAATATGTTAGTAAACCACATATAAATGAAACAAAAACTTATGTTTTCCTCTGTCTGCATCCTTCCTTACAGACCATGTTGCTTTCCTGGGCTTGTCTCCAGGCTCCAAGACTGGCAGCTGCTTCATGGTGTTCTACATACAAGAAAGAAAGGCACTTTTTAGAAATTTATGATTATCTTCTACCTAAAACACAGAATTAGGTCACTTCCCTCTTTAAAACCTTTCCTGTTGATGTACCAATTTCTAGGATCTGATGAATTTGAATAAGCCTTACCAACCTTTTGATAGCAAGGTATATTTGAGAGGAAAATATAAACACAACTTTCTAAACACAATGACAGGAGTGTTTTGGCTACAGTTTTCAGTGTCTGTAATTTTCATGCAGAAGAGGCATATATCAAAATAAATTTTCAGAGGTCAAGCTTTGTTTATCAAAAGATAAAAACATTTTCAAAGGCATTTACAATCGAACTAGAGAGAGAGATTAAACAAAAACAAACAACTAGGTACCTTTGTAAAAATACTGAACTCTAGAATAAATCCTAGCCTCATCATCACATTCAAAGGTTTCTGATATCAAACTTTTTTCCCAGAAACTCACCCCAGTTTCTTGCTATATTGAGTTGTTCTTGCTATATTTGTTGTTCCTCTAACATGACAAGCCCTTTCATAACTTGCATCTCCTGCTGTTTCCCTTACCTGAAATGTTCCTTCCCCTCCTTTCAACCAGCAAACTCCTAGGTAACCTCCACAACCCTGTTGGAATGAACCCTGTTCAGTAAAATCTTCATTGATTTGCTGCTTTCCACTTACCATCCTCAAATTACTTCCTTCTCCTTCTGAAGGTATCTATTAAACCACCATCATTGCAGGGATCACCGTGAATGTAATTACCTACGAAAACGTCTCTAGACTAGATTCTAGTCTAAATTCCAAGAGAGCTGGGCCTGTCGAATGCCTTCAGAAAACCTACCTACGGGTCCGGCATGGAGTAGAATTGAAGGATGAGCGAATGAAGAAAGTGGATGAGATTGCTGGGAGATGAATGGATAAACCCAACCTTGGCCGTAAGCCACTGCCTGCTGTCCCCAAAGCCCAAAAGCTCAGTGGGATAAACTTCGTGTGGGCGGGGATATCTCCAGCCTCGTCCCCGCGTGGCAATGACAGGGGAGAGGAGACAGGGTCGGGGGAGAACAGGCCGGTCCCTTTCCATCCATGTGCCCAGGCCAGACCGGGAGGAGGCCCTCCCCCACCCGGCCCGGGCCCACTTCCACTCCCCTAAAGGATGAGGCCGCCCCCGCCCCAGGATCTTCCTGTGACCCCCCCAGCCCAGACCGCATTACCTGCAGCGGCTTAGGCCAGTCCCGAGCTGTGGCTCCGCCCCAAAGTGGGCGGGGCTTAGGCCGTCACTCAGTCCCAGACCCGTAAAAGCGAGGCAGCCAACTGCTCCCCCCCGCCCCACTTGCAGGGTCCAGCCCCCAGGGGTCGCCCTTAAAGGGGGCGGGGCGGGGTCCTCGGGGCTGGGATGTAGGCGATTCATTTCCGGGGCACCAATTAGGGCTGTTCTTGGGATCTTAACCTGCCTGCGGAGTCAGAAAACCAGGGCTGCTTGGAAAGGACTTACAAGAGAAATGCTGGAGGCCACGTGGGTGACTTGATTGTGGGTTATCCTAGAAGGGCTGGGATATTTTCAGTTCCAGCGGCTGTTGGAAATGGTTTCTGGGTGAGATATGAAGATGGAAGCCCAGAGTTGCTTAAGAGAGCCGCCTGTGAATGAAGCCAACACAGGAATTAAGAGGGCCAGGAGATGGAGCGAGCCTGGATCCAGCCATGCCTGAAGCCAAAATTACCTCTTTGAACATTTCATTTATGTGAGCGAAAAGTTTTTTTTTTCTTAAGCTAATTTGACTTCTTAATTTTACTCCTTATAAATAAAAGACTCCTAATAAATGACCTCTCGGTAGGAAGAAAAAAAGGAAATGGTTTCTGAAAGGGAGAGTTAAGGATGCTTTCCCGAGTGAGAAATCTCCCTGCGCAGCCTTTAGGCCAGTTCAAGTTTTACCGCCTTTAAACGGCTGACTCACTCCAGAATTAGCGTGTATAATAACCATGGCAAGGCACTATGGAGAACCAAACAAGGTCCTGCCCCCGCTGGAGTTTACAATCGAACTAGAGAGAGAGATTAAACAAAAACAAACAACTAGGTACCTTTGTAAAAAGTGCAAGGAATAGAAAGTCCGTCCACGAGAGTATCTATCCTTGGGTATCTATACTTTTCTCTGGGCCTTGGTGTCGCTCCTGTAGGATGGAGCTAAGATTTCATAATCACGAGGTTATGATGGGGAATACATGAGCTAATGTATTTAAAGGGGTCAGTGCCCAGCCGCTGGTGCAGAGCTGGTCCTCCGTAAAGAGTAATGTTCTTCCTAGCTATAAACCAACTCTAAACACCAGTCCTGAATGGGAAGTATTCATCTGCCTTATCTCTGGTCTCCATAACCATCAGTTCTCTGTGGCTTTCCTCAAAATGGATAGGTGGCTCACCTATGTCTATGTTTTAGAGAATCTCGAAACCACTTAGGAGGGTTGAGGCCAGTTGTAGCGTAGGAAACAGCCAACAACAACAAAAGGAGCTCCTTAAGTACAGCTATGGTAGTTTAGTGGGAAGAAGAAAGACACACTTGGGTTCAAATCCAGGCTCCAGCACTAACCATCTAACCCTGACATTCGGCAAGTTCATTACCCGCTCTGAGCCCTAGTTCCCTCATCCCTACAACGGGGAATAGTAATTCCTACCTCCCAGAGGGAGCAGCTGTGAGGATTCGATGGTACAGGTGAAAAGCCAACTTGGTAAATCTTCTAGCTACTTGAAACCATTATGAAAATTTATTGACAAAATGGAATGTGAGGTCCGAGCTCTCCTCACTGTTCAAACACCCTATTTCAAACATCTGGAGTCTTTGTGACTGCTCATATTAACGGGAAAATCTCCACTGACTGTCTGCCTAAGAGGAGTTTAGGAAAAGTCAGTCATTCTGATTTCCTTCAGCAAAGAAAACCAAGGCCAGGTTGGCTCTGCCTTATGCCCATGTGCATCTACATGGAGATTTTGCTCAGAGCTGCAGAAGGCTTTGACATCCCTATGTCTTTTGGCTAGATCCATTTCAAGGTGACATGGTGGAGTTGTGCGCAAACAAAAATTGGAAGAGGTTTGTGGGCGAAAGAGCAACCAGTTTTAATTGTGGAACCTATGCTTTTAGACTAGAAATCACATTTCAGAAAGAGCTGCAAGGAACTTTTGAGATCTATTTTTATTTATTTTTATTTTTATTTATTTATTTTTTACCCCCCCCCGCCCTTGACAAACCCCTACCCTCCCTTACCCGCCAGTGTCTTATGTCCATTAGTTATGCTTATATGCATGCATACAAGTCCTTCGGTTTGAGATCTATTTTTATAATGGAAATCAAGGCCCAGAGAAATTAAAATGACTAACTCACGTATATGGCAGAACCATGAGCCTACACCTCCTGCTTTGTGCAAGGAAGATTAATAGCATTTTCCAGTCAGCAAGCTCTGCACACCAGCTCTGTAAAAAACTATTACCTCTTCTAAGACCTTGCCCACATTCAGGGATGCTTCCCTCTCTCTGCTCTGGATTTCAACAGTGAGGTTCATTGAATAAGGTGGGTCTGCAGAATGGAGCATCTTAGTGCCAGTTTGGCAATGTGAACAGTACCACCTATTTTCACTAAAATGGTATCACTAAAATGGGATACCATCTGCTTTCATTACCTACCTGTTCACTAACTTACCAGCAAGGGAACCAATGATGCTGGTGACACCTTCTTTTCAAGCACTTTATTTGTCCTCCGTCCCAATTCGGAGAGGGTATTTTGGGTAAGATTCATTCCCAGTTACTGAGGCTCAGAGATGAAAAGTGAATTGCCAGCTTTCCAAAAAGGACTGTAATTTTTTTTAAAAAGTCAAACAACAGTAGTATCTTTTGCTCACTTGGAAGTTTTTTCAACAAAAAACAGCATATTCTCCCTAGTTTTCCCCTCTAAAGTCCCCTCTTCAGAAAGGCCTTTCTTGTCCACCCAATACTCAGAGATAACACATTGCACCCACTCTGTACATAATATTGTTTTAAGCCCTTTCCATATTAACTCTATTAAATGTCAGTACAACCTTATAAGGTAAGTAGTATTCTTATCTCCATATGAAGTAGACACTGTTATTACAATTTCCATATTGTAACTGAGTAAGGATAAATAACTTTGCCAAAATAACATGGTGAGTAAAAGACTTGAACTCTGGCTATCTGATGCTTGAGTTGGTTGGAGCATTTTTAAAAAATCCTTACCGGAGGATATGTTTTTTATTAATTATATTAGGAGAGGAAGGGAGAGAGAGACACAGAGAGAGAAACATCGATGGGTCGCCCTGGCAACCCAGGTATGTGTCCTGCCCACAATCGAACCCGCAACTTTTTAGCTCAGGGGATGATGCTCCAACCAACTGAAGCCACCCGGCCAGGGTCAGACTTACCTAATTTTTAATTAGGGATGTTCGGGTGAGAGAATGCTTAAATGGGTCACAGTGAGAAACCAGGGAATGGCTAGGGTTACCTACTTCGTTGTTTTGCCTGGAAAAACCTCGCTGGGTCCCCAGAGGTGAAAGTCTGGAGAAAGAAAACGGGAGGAAAACAGGAGTATCTAGTATCAAAACTACAAATCCCAGCCCGCCCCGCGGCAGACAACTACGGGTCCCGGCAGGTTTCATGGGCCCGAAGGAACCCCTCCGAGCCTGCTGCCGGAGTTCCGCGGGAGAAGGCGTGGGGCGTGTCCAGGCGGCGGGGAGACCTGGGTCAAGCTCTACGTCGCTGCGCAGTCGTCTCTCACGGGCCGGACGTGACGTAGGAAGAGTTCCGGCTTCGGCCTCTGCCGCTGCCGCCGCTACTTCAGCCCCTGCCACTGCCGCCGCCGCCGTAGGGGCTAGTTCTTTCTAAAATGGCGCCCCTAGACTTGGACAAGTATGTGGAGATAGCGCGGCTGTGCAAGTACCTGCCGGAGAACGACCTGAAGGTGAGCTCGGTCGGGGCGGGAGCGCAGCTGGTCGGGTTCGCCCCTTCCGGCGGTGGGGCGCCCGCCGGCCCGCCCTTCTCGACGCGGACCCCCGCCGGCCTCTCGTCCCGTCTCGGTGGAGGGCCTGACGCGGTGCTGAGCGACCCGGTCCCTTTTGGCGTCGCGCGGAGGGCGGGGGTGGTCGGAAGAGCCGGAGTCCCCCGAGTGCCGTCCCGGTTCCGTAGCGGGTATCCTGAGGGATGTCGCGGCCTCGGCCCCAGGGTCGCCCCTCCTGGCCTTCGGGCCGCCGCAGGGACTAACAGCGGTGCAAAGAAGACTGCCCTCCTCTGACCCCATCCCCGGTCTCCCGGGGTCATCCCTCCGGAGCGGGTGACAGGAGCGCGGGTGGCCGGCGGGTGACAGATGCCCGGGCCTTGGGAACGCGCCCTGGTGGGCGAGACGGGAGAGAACGTCAGGGCGCCCCTCGGGTCCCGCCGCTCCTCCCGATTGTTCTTCCGAAGTGTCGGCTTTCTCCTACCAATTCCGGTGCGAACGCCGTTCTCCTGGCCGCCGTTGAGCTCATTTAAGTGGACAAAGCAGATTTAAGTGGACACTTGAGTAGTCCCTCTATAAATTACAAGTTCTTTTCTGTTTTTTAAGTTGTCGTCCCCCCCCCCCCCCCCCCCAATCCCTTCTTAACTCGGGATTGCATTTTCTTGGTTTCCTCAAAGAGGTGAGTTTTTTGTTGCCGGGAGTCCAAATAGCAGTAAAGGTGTGTGTGTGGCCAAAGGAATGAATGTAGGTCCTTGGACAAGTCTTGCTATTTTTGTGCGTTTGTTGAAACGAGGGCTTAGGTGCCTAGTTAGTGCTGCTCTCTTTTATTTGCTCAATTAACATTGATTTGTTTGCTGTGTGGTAAGTGGGTAAACTGCCAAGAGTTTTTGACATTGTTTTATTCTTTAAGCTGTGTTTAAAGCAATTTATCTCGGGGAATTTTTTTTTTTCACTTGAGGAAGATGTTACTGTTTTTTTCTTTTGCTGTCTCTTTTGGTACAGGAAGTTGATATTTAACGACAACCAATATGCAAAATGTTGAAAGCCAAAGGTGCTGTGGTGAATGTAACTTGTTTGTACTTATAGGTAAATGATGTGCACTGTATTATAGGGGAGTCATTCTTATGCATTTTCCCCCTAGTAGGATCATTTAAAATGAGGACAAAGCCAGTGTTAGTAGAAATGCAGCTTTCATGCTCATCTGAGTCCTTTGTGGCTTCTTTAGGAAACAAAGATCCAAGCAACATTGGGCCCCAGATCATGGAAAACTAACCAGGCATCTTTTGGTAGCATGGTTCATCCCACGAGAGAAGTGGGGTTTTGCATGTCAGTGAATCGAGGTGAAATTTTCTGTTCTTTAGCATATGTAAAGCTGTTTTAAGCTTTGTGTTTATAATTAGTAAAATGTTGCTTATTGCCCTAGCCGGTTTGGCTCAGTGGGTAGAGCGTCGGCCTGCGGACTGAAAGGTCCCAGGTTCAATTCTGGCCAAGGGCATGTATCTTGGTTGCAGGCACATCCCCAGTGGGAGGTGTGCAGGAGACAGCTGATTGATGTTCCTCTCTCATTGATGTTTCTAACTCTCTATCCCTCTTCCTTCTTCTCAGTGAAAAATCAATAAAATATATTTTTAAAAAAATGTTGCTTATTATAAAAATATATGTTGGTATTAACTTGAAATTGGATATTGAAATGATTTGGATGGTAATCAGTTGGATTTTCTTTGGACCTCTTAGTTTGATAAACAGATTTCCTTCCCACCTCAAGGAAATATTGTTAAACCATTTCGTTGTCCCTTGCAACACAAAATGGACTGTTTTTGGCATGTATGTTTCTTAAGAAACTTTTTAAAAATCTTCTGGGCAACTATTGGGGAAAATTATGAATTTTTCTTTTAAGCAAAGGCTTTTTTTTTTTTTTTTTTGGTCTTGGAAATGTTTTTGTCAACTTAATTTGCTCCTCTTTGGTATATTTAAAAAAATTTAAATTTGATTTTACTTTTTGGCATGAAGTGCAAACTAAAATTAGGCAGGCCAAGAAAGTATTCCAGGAGCACCTTTTCAGAGGCTTTAAAGCCAAAGTAAAAGATTCTGTGAGGAAGGAAAGTAATCATTGGGGCCACTTAATGATCATATGGAAAAGATTTGTTCTGGTAGAAAAGACAGAAACTCACTGTGTTTTCGACTGACTAGAAGTTGGAGGTACTAAATAAAATAAATGCATAGGATATTCTAGATCTAATCATGATTTCTCTATACCTAAATTGGAAGTGGTCAAATCACTAGTACTGAATCAAATTAATATAACTGTTTTGAAGGAATAAGAATAAAATTTAAAAGTGAGTGAACAAAGTATAACCTTTCTTGAAAAAGAGGTCATGTGATTCTCATCCACAATAAAGGTTTCAGAGCTGATCATAGAAGATAGATTCCATATCTGGCTCAGTGGAAGACTGAATGATAAAAAGCAGGTTTATTGAATATATAAACTTAAGTACTTAGGCTGGTGATAGGTTCTATAACTTGAAGATTGTCAGATCTCTTAGATCAGCGGTTCTCAACCTGTGGGTCGCGACCCCTTTGGCGGTCGAAGGACCCTTTCACAGGGGTCGCCTAAGACCATCCTGCAGATCAGATATTTACATTACGATTCATCACAGTAGCAACATTACAGTTATGAAGTAGCAACGAAAATAATTTTATGGTTGGGGGTCACCATAACATGAGGAACTGTATTTAAAGGGCCAGGAGGTTGAGAAACACTGTCTTAGATGGTTCTTAAAAGGGACATGTAAGCAAAGAAATTGCATGTTGAGTTGGTGTTCAGTTTTCTTACTGAGGAACTTAAGACAGTTACCATGGTAAGGGTTGGGAGAATACTAGTGTCTATTTCAGAGATGCAATACAAAGAATTGTGTAATTCCATAGTAACCACTTTTATGGATTAATAGTTGGTATAATCTTTATAGAATTCACTTTTTTGTTTAATCTAAGCCATCCCTGAATTTTTTGTATAAGGCTACCTGCTCTGCAAAGTTGTACCTCTGTCTGAAATGCCTCCATAAAGCTTCAAAGAATTCTCCCTTGCTTTTTTCCAATATTTGTGAAGAACATTTCATAAATTCTCATTCAGCTTTCATCTGATTTTATAGATTGTCATCATATATTGTAGTCTTTATCTTTCCATACATACTTGTCTCTAACCTTATTGCATGTCTTATTGATCATTCTGTTTACTTGAGTTGTTTGGTTTTGCATTGTATCTTTCTTCAGGTAATACAAGGAAAACTGAACATAGTACAGGACTTTGATATACACCATGACTTTATAAGGACCAGAAGAGTGTTTTTAAGACTGTTTTTGATAATGCCTTACATTTTGTTGGTCATTTTGGCCCCAGAATCACAGTCTCTTGTGTATTCTGAAAATAGTCTGTAACAGTACTGTCCAGTAGAAATAAAATGCTCAGAAATATGAGCCACAAAATACATTTTTTAATTTTTTTAAATATTTTTATTGACTGCAGAGAGGAAGGGAGAGGAAGAGAGAAACATCAATGATGAGAGAGAATCATTGATCGGCTGCCTCCTGCACTCCCCCTACTGGGGATCAGCCCACAACCCGGGCATGTGCCCTTGACTGGAATCAAACCTATTCGCAGGCTGATGCTCTATCCACTGAGCCAAACTGGCTAGGGCGCAAAATACATTTTTTAAAAAGTGAAAAAGAAACAGATGAAATTAATTTTAGTACTATTTAACCTAATTTCAACATGTAATTAATATAAAATTACTAATGTAATATTTTCTTTTTTTTGTACTGAGTCTATGAAATATGGTGTATATTTTACATTTATGACATGTTCCAATTCAGACCAGTCACATTGCAGGTGCTCAATAGCTACATGTGGCTTTAGGTATCTAATGGGATAGTGCACACCTCTAACAACTCCCCAGCCCATTTCCTAGAATTGCAGAGCTGAGAGCGAATCAGAGTTCATCTAATTCTGTACCCTTCTCATTTTACTGAGGGGGTACTCAGCTTTGTAGCATTTATGCTTTGTCTGAGGTTGTCCAACTAAGCTATGAATTAGGTGGGAAAGCCTCCTTGTGCAGAGCTCTTTCTGATACAGTTAATAGCCTTTTTTTTTTATTATTATTATTGATTTTTTACAGAGAGGAAGGGAGAGAGATAGAGAGTTAGAAACATCGATCAGCTGCCTCCCGCACACCTTCCACTGGGGATGTGCCCGCAACCAAGGTACATGCCCTTGACCGGAATCGAACCTGGGACCTTTCAGTCCGCAGGCTGATGCTCTATCCACTGAGCTAAACCGGTTACGGCTAATAGCCTTTTTAAGATGACAAATAGCTTGCTTTTCTAGATATGTCTTCCACTTCATCACCTTTTTTTTTTTTCTTAATCTTCCATTCTAAGCATGTTGGACTGCTGTCTTCTGACAACATGCTCTGTAATTCCTTGCCTCTTTGCTTCTTTTCAGTCGGTTTTTATCACCTATTTAATATGTACATAACACATATATGACATTATTTAATACTCTGTGGGTTGGGTACTAATATTTGCCTTGTTTTACAAACAGGTAACTAAAGCACAGACACATTAACTTTCCAAAGTCATGCAGTTAGTAAGTAAATGGGTGAGCTGGGATTCAAACCTAGGCAAGTGTGGCTCCAGGATTCATGTCTATAACTATCACTTATGCTTCCTCTATGCAATACCCTTCATGCCTCTTTTGAGCTTTAGCTCAGATGCCACTTTCTCCATGCAGGGTTCCTGGATTCCATAGTCAGAATTATTAGTAATGATTAGAATTTACATAGCTACTTAGAGTCTTCTGTGCACCTTCATGCCCATTCTGTCATTTACACAATCCTTGTGATAGGCAGAGTAGATACCAAAGCCAGGAATTGATGAGGTTTAGGTGATTTTTACCTCAGTTACTCAGCAGAGTACATGCCTGAATTTAATTGCTAATAAAAATTCCCATTCTTGCCTGGCCAGCATGGCTCAGTGGTTGAGCTTCGACCCAGGAACCAAGAAATCACTGGTTCAGTTCCGGGTCAGGGCACATGCCCAGGTTGCAGGCTCAATCCCAACTAGGGGGCAGCCAATAAATGATATTTCTCTGTCCTCAGGGTTTCTTTTTATTTTATTTTATATATTTTATTGATTTTTTACAGAGAGGAAGGGAGAGAGATAGAGAGTCAGAAACATCGATGAGAGAGAAACATCGATCAGCCGCCTCCTGCACATCTCCTACTGGGGATGTGCCCGCAACCCAGGTACATGCCCTTGACCGGAATCAAACCTGGGACCTTTCAGTCCGCAGGCCGACGCTCCATCCACTGAGCCAAACCGGTTTCGGCAGGGTTTCTATCTCTATCCCTCTCCCTTCCTCTCTCACTAAAAATCAATAAAAACATATTTTTTAAAATTCCCATTCTTTCTTTTCTATATTGACCTTTTCCCTGTAGCACTTTTACTCCATTTTACCACTTACAGTATTCTGTCTTGTCTGATAGCAAATGTGTCCATCTCCACTATTAGAATACAAGCTTCTTGAGGGCCAGGGTCATATCTTTATTATATTCTCTACAGTATTAGAACATTGCCTTGTATGTGATAGACAATCAGTTAATCTAGATATGTCTGGATTTAACAACAAACATTTCTTTAAATGCTTTTTGTGTCAAGTACTGTTCCATGTGGGTGCTAGAGGTAGAATCCCATACTTGGCTCTGCCTTTGAGGGGCTCTCAGTGTAGTAGGGGAGATATGAGAGGTAAACACATGATCATCGCATGGTGCGACAGGTGCTAAAGTAGAGGACTAAGATATTAGGAAACGTAGAAGCAGCATCTAATTCTGACGCTATCAAGGAGAAATGAGAGGATGAGCAGAGTTTGTTCAGGTAGACAAAACAGGAAGGAAAGAACATGCAAGCAGAATAAATACCATGTGCCATGGTATAGCTTAATCTGAAAGAAAGAACATAGTTGATTCGGGGAATTTGAGGCAGTTGGTATGCCTGGAATTGGTGCTGGGGGGACATGCAGAGGACAAAAATCATGGCAAACTAGGCTGATAAATTTGGATTTTCATCTTTTAGGTGGTACGTGGATAAACACGTTGAAATGTTTTTATATTTTAGGGGAAAACATTCTGTGACTTTTTGATATTGTTTAAAATGTGACTAACTAAAAATAAAGTAGATTCAAAGAAAACTATTATAGGAATACACTGTTGTATGTAGTAGGAGTATGACAAAATCTTGATGATGCTACTTGAATAGATTATGGAGAACACTGCCATAAACAGAGGAGTGCCCTTGAGAGATTTTTAAGGAAGTGACAGTAGGTTTTAGAAATATTATGGCAACATTGTGAACCATGAATTGGAATGGGATAAGAGTGTCATAGAAACAATAGACCAAGTGACATGAGAATTTGAAGTATAATAGGACCTGTTGACAGAATAGGTCTAGGTCAGTGGTCGGCAAATTCATTAGTCAACAGAGCCAAATATCAACAGTACAACAATTGAAATTTCTTTTGAGAGCCAAATTTTTAAAACTTAAACTATATAGGTAGCTGCATTGTTATTAACTTAATTAGGGTACTCCTGACTGACTGGCTCACTCAATTTGTGCATGAATCGCGCGCGCCTCCCCCGCCCAGCATCTCCCGTCGCCCAACCGACTGACACCCCCCACTTCTTCAATATAGACTCGCCCAGGCCGAAAACCGACTTATGCGCATGGGCCACGGAGTTTCAGTCGCACTGTACGTGCGTGCCTGCATGTGGTATTTTATGGAAGAGCCACTCTCAAGGGGCCAAAGAGCCGAATGTGGCTAGGGAGCTGCAGTTTGCCGACCGCTGGTCTAGGTGATGAGGTAGAGGGAAGAGTTCAGTTTAATCTCTTAGTTTCTGGCATGGGTAACTTAGTTAATACTATAACTAGATTAAGGAATGCAAGGGCGTTTGGTTTGGGCATACTGGATTTGAGATGCTGCTAAGCCAAGACATTGAGGTAGAAATGTTCGGAAGACTTGGATACACAGGTTGGTTAGTTAACAAATATTTACTGATTGCCATATTTGCTCCAGGCACTATTCCAGTAGTATTAAGCTCAGGAGAAAGGTCTGTTACCAGTAGTTCTCAACTGGGGATGATTTGCACTCATGAGGATGTTTGGCACTGTCTGGAGACATCTTTATTTGTCACAGCTTGCGGGGTGGGGGTGGGGGGAATGTAACTGTGGCTATCTAGTGGGTGTAGAAGCCAGAGATGTTGCTAAACATCCTATAATTCACTGGACAGAGGCCCCCCACAATAAAGAATTATCAGTAGTAATGCTGTGGTGGAGAATTTAAAGCCCAGTGTATCTGAGGGACTAGAGGTAACAGGGAGACAGGAGCAGGAAATAGAATGGAACGCCCTAACCGGTTTGGCTCAGTGGATAGAGCGTCCGCCTGCAGACTCAAGGGTCCCAGGTTCAATTCCTTTCAAGGGCATGTACCTTGGTTGCGGGCACATCCCCAGTAGGGAGTGTGCAGGAGGCAGCTGATCGATGTTTCTCTCTCATCGATGTTTCTGGCTCTCTATCCCTCTCCCTTCCTCTCTGTAAAAAATCAATAAAATATATTAAAAAAAGAAAATAGAATGGAACCATGAACAAGTATCTTGAGGAAAAGGTAGACAAGGGAAGTAGGGTATCCTAAGAATGGGGGCTATGAACCCCTACTTGTTCAGGGATTAGGAATTAATTGGGCACCATGGGGAGAGGTGGGTGTAGTTTGCCCTAAATTTTGGGGTAAGATTAAGAATCTTGCCTTAGTGCCTGTTTTGGAGCAGTAAGTGTAATCACACTTCCTACAAACCAAGCAGCAAAACAAAGATGTGAAGGGCTTTGGAGGAGCTTCTCCCATGGCAAGGCTGGATTCTGTGGGGCCACTGTATGTATAGTTGACTGACATATGTAGAGTTCGTACTGAGATTTCAGACTTCTTATTTTTGTGTTTGCTTGATATGAATTTGTAAGCTACTGCTGAACTGGAGAGATGAGAGGCAATGGCTTTAGCTTAAGAGACTTAACTCCAAATCCTCAGTTGGGATTGCAGATGTGGCAGTTATAGGAGGCAGCTTTTACTTTATTCAAGTTAGTGTTCCTGACTTCAGGTTAAAGATGCTGCCTGAGTAATTTACATTCTCCAGGCCTTTGAGATTGGCAGGGTTTCACAGTGATGTTCTTTTTCAGTCTGCTGTTACTTTCAGATCAGTACCGGGAGTATGGGTCAGTCTCCTTCAGTTCTAGAGGCCTTATGGGCTAGGAGAGCCAGTCATATGTTAGTGCAAATTCTGGCACATTCAAATATGGTAACTATGAGATTCCCTCATGAAACTGTGCTGTGATTAGTTTAAAAGTGTTAATTAAATGATCACTTACTTTGTTCTCATAGGATACAGAGTGGTTAACAAAGATGCATTCAGTGTAGCAAGATAAATATTCAGAATAAGTAAGAAAAGTGAGACAAAAAGAAAATAAAGATAGGAAACCAAGATGAAGCCAGAAGTAAGAATATATATAAAATATAAGCTGTGATGATCAGGTTACTTCTTTGAGATTAGGCCCTAAGTTTTCTGGGAGCGAACGAAAGGTAGGAACTGATCAATTCAGAGTCTGCCCTAACTGGTTTGGCTCAGTGGATAGAGCGTCGGCCTGCGGATTCAAGGGTCCCAGGTTCGATTCTGGTCAAGGGCATGTACCTTGGTTGCGGGCACATACCCAGTAGGGGGTGTACAGGAGGCAGCTGATCAATGTTTCTCTCTCATCGATGTTTCTAACTCTCTATCCCTCTCCCTTCCTCTCTGTAAAAATCAATAAAATATATTTAAAAAATTCAGAGTCTATAAGATGATAAAAACAAGCTTCTTGGGTAATCACATTTATCCTTGATAGAGACATTCCTTCCCTGGGTCCTCCTTGAAGGCAACTGTTTAATCACAGCATCCTGTGTACCTTATTTATAGTCTGCACAGTGACAAGCTCTATAGAGGACTGTTTCTACAATGTCCCTTACTACAGGTTGATGGCATGACTGTAAAGTGCAGTCTGGGAAAGGAGGGCAGTATAATGCAGGGTGAGGACAGGCCTCTTTAGAGGACAATCTGACTTAATTCAGTGTGGAATTTATAATAGGTTTATTTGGGTAACATTTTAATAATTGATTTTTAAAGGAGTATAAACAATGGGGTCCTCAAATTTACAAGTAACCAACAGTACCTGAGAGTAAGCAAATAGAAAGGTCAACATTGCAGGAAACAGAGAACTTTTCTTTCCCAGAGATGCATTCTGGAAAGGAAAGAAGAGTGGGAGATGAGCTTCTTTGGCGGCTTGTTTCAGAGGATGTGTTGGGAGAAACATTTATATTGTATTCATGGTATGAGCTCTCACCTTCATTAATGGAAGTTAGGACTCTTTGTAAATGATGTGAAATTTGAAAGAGAGTGTGGATAGGACAAGTGCCTGAAAACTCTGTCCACTCTTGTACAAATGACAGCAAAGCACATCTACAAATACTTTTTTTTAAAATAGATTTTTCTGATTTCAGAGAGGAAGGGAGAGGGAGAGAGAGATAGAAATATCAATGATGAGAGAGAATCATTGATCAGCTGTCTCCTGCATGCCCCCCACTGGGGATCTAGCGCATAACCTGGGCATGTGCCCTTGACCGGAATCGAACCTGGGACCCTTTAGTCCTCAAGCCAATGCTCTATCTACTGAGCCTAGACTAGCGCTCTACAAATACTTTTGGTGGGATTCTCTTTGAGGAGGTTTGGTGAGTGTACCTGAACCAATATTCCAAGTATTTATACCTAAGAAAGGTGGGTAAGCCCTACCTGGTTTGGCTCAGTGGATAGAGCATCCATCTGTGGATTTAAAGGTCCTGGGTTCGATTCCAGTCAGGGACACATGCGTAGGTTGTGGGCTTGATCCCCAGTTGGGGGCATGCAGGAGGGAGCCAATCAATGATTCTCTCTCTCATCATTGATATTTCTATCTCTCTCTCCATCTCCCTTCCTCTCTGAAATAAATAAAAATATATTAAATAAAAAAAGGTGGGTAAGATTCTGAAATAGGTACTTTAAAACATCACTATATTGTTTTATTTTTGAAATTGTACAGTAGCAGAAAAAATTATTTTAAATATTAATTGCTACTCTGTGAAACTAACCTGAAAAGAGTAGTGCTCTTTATTCTGGCAAGATGAGAATGAAAGTGGTAATGAAAGACTATTAAAAACAACACAGGCCAAAAATGGCATATTTGTTCTTTGGAACTAACCTTAAGCTACATGGAAGTGAGTTAGAGTTTGAAAAAATGCAAGTAATAGGTTGTAAACTTTGGGAGCTAACTACTGTAAACAATCCCAGAATCATCAAAGAGCAGCTTCCTATCAAACAATTTAAGTATTAGTTCTTGTTTTTTTGTCATGTGATCCTTAGTTTTAATATTGTAATAAAAGGTTGCATTTTATCTTTTCTCCTTACAGCGGCTATGTGACTATGTTTGTGACCTCCTCTTGGAAGAGTCAAATGTTCAGCCAGTATCAACACCAGTAACAGTGTGTGGAGACATACACGGACAGGTAAAATTTCATAAGCAGATTTTTAGCTTTGTACTGTCCATAGTACATGTGTATTTCCATTTGTGCTGCAAAAAACAAATAAAAACAAATAAAAAACAACAGCTGGTAGTTGGCTAGATTACTTTAGTCTGTATGACTGTTAACTCTTAGAGTGAATAAAGCAGTGGTCAAATTATTCATGGAGTTTGTTGAAATTATGCTTGCAAAGTAAATAGAATGCAGCACTATTGTTCAGTGGAAAGGGGGAGATATAAAACACAAATGTGGACTGCTCATAGTTATTATGATTAATTGGAGATGCTTTCCTTGGTGGGAATGAGAATAGCAAAGGTTCAGAAAGAAAATTGTTGGCGTGTGATTTCACAGCAAGTCACTGCTAGAATTTATTTTTTCATCTGCTGGGTTTTTGTTTGTGTTTGAGAGTTTCAAGGCAGGAAGGGCACATGTCATCTTTAGATTCTTGATGTCAGTGTTTAGCCTAGTTGGAAACCTCTGTGTTTATAAAGTTTTTTTTAAAATAGGGAAATGAAAGATGAACTGAATACTCATATCTTGCTGTATGCATATAATGGAATTTGGGCTACACGACAGATATACACTGTGAACAATATAGTATTTATGAATGCTAACAGGACTTACTGTCTTCTGACAATTTTGCCTTACATATGACTACTTAAAAGAGCAGAAATGTGGGTAAATAGATTGTGGTTAGGGGCTGGCTGCTCAATGAGTAAAATCCTACTTTGACTACTTACAGGGTTCTTTTTGGCTTTTCAGTCTGTTCTCTGAAGGTTGAGATTATAATAAATCTCACATCTGCATGTTCTCAGCTTCTAAATAGATACCCCATTATGTCACATGTGATCTGTTAGTAGATTTTAGGAGTAAATTTCTTAAAATTTTCATGTAACTTCTCTCTAAAACTATAATAAACATTTATATTTTACATAACATAAAGGATATGAATATAAGCAGTTTCTTAATGCATTCATAAGAGCTGGAATAAACCAAGCAACGTTTTCCTCTGCTTATAACATTAAAGTTGCCCTAGCCGATTTGGCTCAGTGCATAGAGCATTGGCCCACAGACTGAAGGGTCCTGGGTTTGATTCTGGTCAAGGACACATACCTGGCCCAGTCTGGGGCGTGTGCAGGAGGCAACCAATCAATGTGTCTCTTTCACATTGATGTTTCTCTTTCTGTCTCTCCCCCTCCCTTCCGCTCTCTCTAAAAATCAATGGAAAAATATCCTCGGATGAGGATTAACAAAAAAATAAATAATAAATAAAAATAAAGAAACTTAGTGTACTGATCTGACTTGCTTAAAAAAAAAAAAAAGTTGTGGGGTTGCCCAGCTGATGTGGCTCAGTGGTTGACCTAGGAACCAGGAGGTCACAGTTTGATTCTTGGTCAGGACATATGCCCAGGTTGCGGGCTTGATCCCCAGTGTGGGGCATGCAGGAGGCAGCGGATCAATGATTCTCTCTCATCATTGATATTTCTATCTCTTCCTCTCTGAAATCAATAATAATATATTAAAAAATTAAATTGAGGGGTTATCAAGAACTTTTCAATATGTGAATTACAGTCATGATCAAAGATCAGGAACTTAGAGACAACTTCAGATTATGAAAATTAATTGAAATCGTAAAATTGTACTTCTGTATTACTTCAGTCAAATGTATAGTATTTGCTAACATTTATCTTGTGTTTTGAGATTAACAAAGTGTTTTTTCGTATAGTCCCTGTAAAATTTTCTCAAGAGTTCTTTACGATTGGATCATTTTGGAGAGAAGGAAACTGAGACTAAAAGATTGAAGAATTAGCCCAAACTCTCACAGCAATTAAGGGACAGAGCAGAGATTTGAACTCATTTGGATGCTCAGTAGTCCATGTTAATTTAAGACTACCACCAAACTGTGAACATTATTTCATTTGTACTTGACCCTTTAAAACAATTGTTAATCAAAAACATGGGACTTGGAGAGCTTGTAACAGTCTGTTGATTGAGTAAACTAAATGTAAGATATGTCCTCTGGGACTTGTATAGTTGTCTTTCCCTTGGGCCAGTTCTGGAATTGCAGGATTGAGTTATAAGTATAAATAAACATGCTGGCAAGCATATACAGCTGTTCCTCGGCATCCTTAGGAGATTAGCTCCAGGACCTCCCACAAATGCCAAAATCCTGGGATGCTCAAGTCCCTTATACAAAAATGGCATAGTATTTGCATATAACTTACTCACATCCCCACATATACTTTAAACCTAGATTACTTGTAACACCTAAAACAGTGTAAATGCTATGTAAATAGTTGTTTAAGGAATAATGACAAGAAAAAAAAGTCTGCACATGTTCAGGCCTACAATTATTGTAGACCTAATACATGGTACATGTCAACAGAAACATAACGTTCCCTGTTCCCCTACCCCTGGTCCCAAATATTTTCGATATACTGCTGGTTGAATGGGGATGAGTCTGCAATAAGAGTCTGGGAATCTGCAGATAGGAATGGTGACGTACTGCTGAGAAGCATTGAAGCAGTGTAATCTAGTGAGTAGAGGGTGGACTTCAGTGTCAGAGAGTTGGTTTTAAATCCTGACTGGGCTATGTACTGCCTGTTTAAAAAGCCACTTCAACCCTAGCCCTAGCCCGTTTGGCTCAGTGAATAGAGTGTTGACCTGTGGACTGAAGGGTCCCAGGTTCAGTTCCAGTCAAAGGCACAGGCCCTGGTTGCAGGCTCGATCCCCAGTAGGGGGCATGCAGGAGGCAGCTGATCAATGATTTTCTGTCATCATTGAAGTTTCTATTTCTCCCTTCCTCTCTGAAATCAATAAAATATATATCCTATCTAATAAAGAGAGAATATGCTAATTGATCCTCACATCATCGCAAAATGGCGGTGCCCACAGCCAATAAGGAGGGAATATGCTAATTGACTGCCATGCCCTCAAAGATGGTGGTGCCCACAGCCACAAGATGGCAGAGCCCAGTCCCCTCAGCCCCACCGGGGCCTTGCCGCCAGCCTGCCTCCGAAGTCCCCCAGTCCCCTCAGCCCCGTAGCCACCCAGGGCCACCTGAGGCTCAGGTAACCAGGGCCGGCCGGGGCTTGCGCTGCTGGCAGTGGCAGCAGAGGTGTGATGGGGGCGCCGCCTTCCCCTGATTGCCAGGTCAGCTCTCATCCCTGAGGGCTCCCGGACTGTGAGAGGGGGCAGGCCGGGTTGAAGGACACCCCCTCCAGTGCATGAATTTTCATGCACCAGGCCTCTAGTGTGTGTGTGTGTGTGTGTGTGTGTGTGTGTGTGTGTGTGTCACTTTATCTAGCTTATAAGTTCTTTTTTTTTTTTAATATATTTTTATTGATTTCAGAAAGGAAGGGGGAGAGAGAGAGAGAGAGAGAGAGAGAGAGAGAGAGAGAAACATCAACGATGAGGGAGAATCATTGATTGGCTGCCTCCTTAAAGTTAAAATTAGCTGCTTAAGACTTATGAAACAGTTACAAGGGGGGAATGCTTTATTTCAGTAGTTAATATTTAAATGTCAGTTTTGTTCACTGTTACTAAGATTCCTGTACAGTTTTAACCATTAGAAATTTAATACTTATTAGTGATTTATTTTCAAGTGTAAAAAATAAATGTGTTGGAAATTATTAGTTGTGGTAGGTATAGTTTATTATAGAAAAACTGATTTTCTTTAAGAATTAGATTAGAGAATCTAGTAGACTGGAGTTACCAAATGTGTAGTTTGTCATTTACCAATTTTTAGTCAAATAGAATTAGGTGAAATATGCAGTTCCTTTTTACTAATTATCAAGAAGACATTCTACATTTGTGGGGGCTGAAGATCCACATCAACAGTATACTGTAGGAAGGTAGGTTGACCTGTTCTGTATTGTGAAAGTTTATTCTTTGAAAGAAATTTTTTACCCACTTCTTTCCTTATCTTTATCTCATTGAAATAGATGTTGAATATGTGATGGGATGGTTAGGTGAGCTTATTGACAAGTTACGTAACTGATAAATGATTTCAAATTCTCAAGTAATAGGTGAAGAGATAGATGTATGAAAGAAATTTAAGAGGGAGGCCTATAACATTAATGATCTAGGAATGACTTTAATGGTAACTGAGATTTATTTTAATGCTTTCCTTTTTTAAGGCTTGGGAGCTGTGTGCTTGGCAACTTTGCTTATACTTTTTTCTTTTTATTGTTAGTATTTGAAGTTCTCATGATTAACTGCTTCTTTACACATTTTGCTCTCAGTTTTATTATTTTACTCCTTCATAGGAGTTTGTAATCAACATATATTGCCTTTCTTTTATAGTTTTATGACCTTTGTGAACTATTCAGAACTGGAGGTCAGGTTCCTGACACAAACTACATATTTATGGTATGTAAAAACCAGTGACATCAAGTACTTATTTAAAAAGGAAAAAGATCTGTCTTATTTCATGTAAATTACATGATAATTTTATTACATGTGATAATCACTATTTAAATATCTAAAAAGGTGATTCTATACCTTCCTACATTTTTCTGTGTCCTTTAGTTGAGAATAATTGCTTTAGTAAACTGCTGAATACATAAGAATGGGTTGTAGCCCTCAGTAATGGTTGGGAAGAAAAATATCCTAGAACCGTTGGTTTAGGCATAAATCTTTAATTTATTGTTATTTTACCAAGCTTTTTTGAGTATTCATATTTATGTTATTAATCTATGGATTGATGAATATGCATACAGACACATTTGCTATGAAGATGCATATTTGCTTACTTTCAGAATGTAATGTTACTGTTTTACTTTTTCTGTGTCTTCCTTCTGTAAGTTTCTGGGGCACTTTCCTATTATTCCTTTAGCTGTTTTCTTGTTGGTCTAAAATTGGCCCAAGTAAAACATTAATGGGAAGTATAAATAGCATGTCATCACATGCCATTGTTAAATACAAAGCTGAACATGGAACACTGTTACTAGGATAATTATGGTGTTTGCTTTTACAAAAGAAAACAAAACTATTCAAGTTGGTAGCTCTTCTGATTCAGTTAAGATATTTTTGAAATTTATTTAAAATTTTTGATTTACACATTATCTTTTTGAAACATGTTACTGTGGGTAATAGAGAATTGAAAAAATGGTGGTTTTGCAGGGAAAAATCATTGAAGAATTGTACTGCAGGTATGTGTAGGCCTTCTGAATTGTGGACTAACACAAACACTAGTAAAAACAGCCTATTTACTTCCATTGGAATTTTTTGTTAAAACTCAATTTCCAAATAATTCAGTGTGTATCTCTTCATTTTTATTATTTTGGGCTGTGTCTCTGATTTTTGTGCACTTTGGTATAATTTTTAAAATATATTGTTTCCATTGTATTGTTTGTAACTGTAATCTTTTACTTTACAGGGTGATTTTGTAGACAGAGGTTACTATAGTTTGGAGACCTTCACTTACCTTCTTGCACTAAAGGCTAAATGGCCTGATCGTATTACACTTTTGCGAGGAAATCATGAGAGTAGACAGATAACACAGGTTTATGGATTTTATGGTAAGACCTTCTGTTTCTCTGATTCTGAACATTATTTTACATTCCTCTTTGGGGAGACAACACACAAGTCATACATGTGCTTTATAGTAAATTTTGAAAATACAGATAATCTTTTTCCACTTTCTTGCCCTTTAACTTTCTCTCTTCCCCCAATCAATGGGAAATCTTACCATGGAGAGAGAACCATTCTTAAATTTTTGGTGTACATCTTTCTAGATCAGTGCCTCAAAGCACTGTCCTTAGTTTACCTTACTGGAATCATCTGGGGTGCTTGTTAGAAATGCAGATCGCTGGGCCCTCATGCAGAACTTTTGGGATGGGACCCTTGAAGTTGTCAAAGCTAAATGTTCTGCATATTCAAGTTTAAGAATTTCTTTTATATATATATATATATTTGTGTGTGTGTGTTGTATAATATATGTGTGTGCATACACACCACACTAAAATGGGATCACACTTGCTTTTTTCATTTAATATTGTGACCTGCCTTTTTACTTCATTAATTTTTTTTAAGGATATTTCTTTATTGATTCCAGAGAAGAAGGGAGAAGGAGCGAGAGATAGAAACATCAATGATGAGAGAGAATCATTGATTGGCTGCCTCCTGCACACCCCGTACTGGGGATTGAGCCTGCAACCCAGGCATGTGCCCTTGGCCGGAATCGAACCTGGGACCCTTCAGTCCACAGGCTGACGCTTTATCCACTGGGCCAATCCGGCTAGGGCATTAATGTTATTTTTTATATTATACTGTGTGGATATCCTGTAATTGATTTAACCAGTCCCTTTAACATTGGATATTGGAGTTATTTTTAAGTTGCTGATATACACATAGCTGAATTAATATCCTTTTATATACATACTGGAAGCCCATTGCACGAAGATTTGTGTAATAGGCCTTCCTTCCCCTGGCTGCTGGCACCGGTTTTCCTCCGGCACCCGGGACCCAGGCCTTTGATCCGGCCACAACCGGGCTTGGCTTCTCCGCTGCGGCTGCAGCAAGGCTTGGCTTCTCCGCTGCAGGTGCAGCGGAGAAGCCAAGCCTCTTCAGTCTTCAGTCTTCACTCTGGCTGGAGCCTTCAGTCTTTGCTCTGCACCTGTGCATGAAAATTAACCACCATCTTTGTTGGGTTAATTTGCATAGTCACTCTGATTGGCTGGTGGGTGTAGCGGAGTGACATCAATTTGCATGTTTCTCTTTTATTAGTGTTGATATATGATATCCCAAGGATATATAAATATCCTTTTACATATATATTTATTTTTATTTTATTTTATTGTTTAAAGTATTACAAATAGTAGTACATATGTCTCCTTTTTTTCCCCCACTGTAAAGGTCTGTGTTTTGATTTCTAGTCAGGACACATGCCCAGGGGATGTGCAGGAGGCAGCCCATCGATGTTTCTCTTTCTCCCTCTCCCTTCCTTTCTTTCTAAAATCAGTTAAAAAATTTTTTAAAAATTATTTAAAAGCAAAATAGCTGCTTTTATAAAATTTTTATATGATTGAGAGTTTTAATAAACATGGTTAAGAAGTTCTTTGAAGGAGGTAGACAGAAGAATTGTTGAGCTTATTAATAGGAATTTTTCCTTGAGCACAAGGTAGATACTGAGAGATTTGAAAATAAATTTATAACCCTTTAGTTTTAGATTTTACATTTTAAATTATTTTCTATCATTATAAAGATAAGCTGGACTCTCTTACTAGTTTAAGCTGAATTCCTGTTGTCCTAGGATTTGATGTATTCTTTGTTTATTAACATTTGTATTCATTTTTTTATTATTTTAAAAAATATTTGTATTTATTTCAGAGAGGAAGGGAAAGGAGAGAGAGAGAGCAACATCAATGATGAGAGAGAATCACTGATCTGCTGCCTCCTGCATGCCCCCCACCAGGGATCAGACCTGCAACCCAGTCATATGTCCTGACTGGGAATCGAACAGTGACCCTCTGGTTTGTAGGTCAATGCTCAATCACCAAGTCACACTAGCTGGACTATTTTTTTTTTTATTAATTTAGAGAGAAGGAGGAAGGGAGAGCAACAGAAACATTGATTGGTTGTTCTACTTATTCATGCAATGAATGGTTAATTCTTGTATGTATCCTGATGGGATCAAACCCCCACCTTGGCATGTTGGGAGGATGCTCTAACCAACTGAGCTACCTGGCCAGGGCTGTATTCTTTATTTTTATTGGCAGATTCAGAATTTCATTACTGAGAACTCTCCTGTTTCTTTTATAGATGAGTGCCAAACCAAATATGGAAATGCTAATGCCTGGAGATACTGTACCAAAGTTTTTGACATGCTCACAGTAGCAGCTGTAAGTTTATATGAATCTTTCTAAAGCCACAACGTATTTTCTTGCCAATAACACTTTGCATATTTTTATCTAATTGCCATCTTAGTTATATTGATATTATTATGATTCATTGGTGAATTTGGATATAACTGAATTTATTATTATATGTTCAACTCTTTGTTATCCTTTTTGTTAGTTAATAGATGAGCAGATTTTGTGTGTTCATGGTGGTTTATCTCCTGATATCAAAACACTGGATCAAATTCGAACCATTGAACGGAATCAGGAAATTCCTCATAAAGGAGCATTTTGTGACCTGGTTTGGTCAGATCCTGAAGATGTAGATACTTGGGCTATCAGTCCCCGAGGAGCAGGTTGGCTTTTTGGCGCAAAGGTCACAAATGAGGTAAAGTCAACATTTTCGGAAAAGTGGTTTGTTGGTTGCTAATGAACTACACAAGGAACTGTGGTGGCTATAGATAACAAACTTATAGTCTAGTTTACTCAAACTATGGTGGTTATGGATATAAAATTTCTCATCTAGTTTATTTTATATATATATATATATATATATATATATATTCCCTTAATAATCAAATGAGATGAATAATGAAAGCACCTCCTTCAGCATCTACTTGGTAACATATGTAAAATAAATGTTTCTTTTCTTCCAGATATAGCAATTAAGTAATGAGATTAAGCAAGGGCAAGAAAGGCAACTTAAAAAAATATTTTTTTTTCATATTTATGTTTTAGTTGAGATACAATTGACATTTAACATTTAACATTGTATTAGTTTTAGGTGTACAACATAATGATTTGATATATGTGTATATTGTGAATGGGCAACTTTTTGAGGTTCAACTATTTACACACACACACACACACACACACACGGATGAGCTATATTGGGAAGTAATCCAACGTGGATTCAGAGAGCTAGGTTCAAGTTATTTATTCTGTCTGAATCTGTTTCATTACACTGAAAAAGGATAGTAAATCTCAGAACTTTTGCAAGAATCATACTAAACACTCAGTAAATCATAGATATGGTAACAATATGTTTATTGTTAAACCATAAGAACTTTGTTTCACATCTGATAGTACTTGTAGGATGCTTTTCTTCCGGAAACTTCTAGTTATGTGACTGATGATTTCTAAACTCTTTACTAGTCTCAGGCCACAATGACTCTATACCTATAACTCATTGAAATTATTGGGGGTAACTATAGAGTTGGCTTTATAATCATGAGAACCGTATTTAGTAACAGGATTTATACTTTATTTAAGTGTTTATTTTATTATATATGTAGGTTGATATTTTTAAAAAGAATATGCTGGATACTTAACCAATCCTTTCTAAATTGCAGTTTGTTCATATCAACAACTTAAAACTCATCTGCAGAGCACACCAACTAGTGCACGAAGGCTATAAGTTTATGTTTGATGAGAAGCTGGTAACAGTATGGTCTGCACCTAATTACTGCTATCGTTGTGGAAATATTGCTTCAATAATGGTCTTCAAAGATGTAAATACAAGAGAACCAAAGTTATTCCGGGCAGTTCCAGATTCAGAACGTGTTATTCCTCCCAGAACAACAACGCCGTATTTCCTTTGAGGCCTGCGCCCATCCTGCTGACCGGTCACATTTTCTGCCCTCTTCTTACCCCAACTTTCGTGTATTACCCTCTATAATATACTTTTTATTGAGCACTTTGCTGCTGAAATGCTGCCTCTTGCCTTTTTTTATTTTAAATTATCTAAATTTATTGTTTGTTATGGTGTCTATAACAATGTTTTCCTATCAGTTTTCTCCCCCATCCCATTCCCACCTTGGACTCATCTGAGAAGACTTGAGAAATGTCTTAATACTCATACTGCTGCATGTAGCTCTTGCTTATTTACTGGTCTGGGGGAAACAAGATGTGTTTCCTTTTTAAAAAAGCCAATTGACAGAACAGACTACACTGAAATACTCCTTTTGTATCATTCAGGCTTTTGTTTTAGTTCGGTAAGTTTTAAGAAATTTCAGCAGCAAAGTTGTTATTCAGTGGGCACGATGGACTGCAAATGCCTCGAGTTATGTATACTTGTCCCAGCTGTAAACTTCATTGTCCTTTGTTGGATATTTTAAGTGGATATAAAATAAATTGGTCTAAAGGGCTGCCCTCCTTGTTGTGTTTTTAAATTTGAGTTAAAAACTGCTACAGCTTATGATTTTGTACATTAAGATAATTGTATTGATCTTTTTTCAGATTCCTTGTATTTTTAAATAAAGTAATCTTAAATAAAACCCAGATAGGTTTAAAGTGTTAGAAATTTTAAACAGCTTACATTGTTAGCTTAAAGTTACTCTTTTTTCTTTTTTCCTAGTCAAGAGTTCTTGACCTTTTGGTTATTGAGTTTAAAACTTCAACTGAAATTCAGTACTATTTATTTAAGAAAAAAAATCACTAAACTGTGCCTAAGAACATAACTGCCATATTAATGTTTTGGTTTATATCCTCTATAGTAATAGAAAAACATTTAATACTTGTAATGCTGATATGTTCATTTGATACCAATTGAGTAAAATGTGATCAATCCAGTTTACAATCTATCATGAGTATTATTAAGTAATATCTATGTACTTTTCAATAGGAATCATTTTCTTGCTGTAACACTTGACAACTTTTAGAAAGTGTTCTTTTTTTTTAAACTGCAACTGGAAAGGTTGAAAAGTCAGGACTCTTATATTTGTGAACTGTAATCTGAAGCAGGTTTTAAAAAGTGTGGAAAGAAACAAATTGTCCTTTTTTGTAAAGGTCTGTGATACCATGTTTCGGCTTTGTGTAAGTAATTTGAATATCCAAAGGATTGTGGTGATCAGTCCTTGATATGCAACGTCCGCTTAATAAGGACAAGTGTTCCAGTGTCTCTTATGACTGTGGTCATAAATGATGTTGGAATTTACCATTTTGTGAAATAGTTGGTATCCTTTTACTACTATAGTTAATTTTTGTCATTCCAGGAAATCTTTGTGAAGCCAGCCAATTAATAAAGCACTTTAGCATCTGTTCAGGTAGTTTTGAAAACCAACTTTTCCCCTTCAGGATAAGAACTTCCAGGTTACCTAAAAATGCAATAAAAATCTTTATAGTCTACGCTTCTTGGCACATAATTTTTCATTAGGGTTTTCTTTTATTAAAAGAGCACAACACTGTTTTGATTTTTTTCTACAATCACCCAGCTGCTTGTGTAGTTTTTAATTGTATAGCTACATGAAAGAAGTGGCTAAGACATTTGCTGCACACACTTGAACTGTTGGGTCAGTAGCTTTGTGTCATTGCCCTGACCCCAGTGTAATTCAGGGGGAAAGTTATTAATCTTACAGGGATATGTAGCTATGTATTTTACTTAATTGTTAAACACTGGAAATTAATGATGCAGACAACTTGATGTAGTCTTTAAACAGCTCTCTGCAGTATTTTTTTCCTGTTACCATAAATTGTTTGTTTGTTTGTTTGTTTTTATTAATCCTCACTGGAGAATATTTCTTCCATTGCTTTTTTTAGAGACAGTGGAAAGGAGGGAGGGAGAGAGAGAGAAAAACACCTATGCGAGAGACAGAGAGAGAGACATTGGTTGGTTGCCTCCCACATACAGGGAACATACCTGCAACCCAGGTATGTGCCCTTGACCAGGAATTGAACCTGCGACCCTTGTGGTGCATGGGCCAACATTCTAATGCTGAGCCGCACCTGCAAGGGCTCCTGTTACCATAAATTGTATTTATGTGCTTGCTCCCCTCTGCTTTTAAATTGTACCAGTGAAACCAGTAACCCTGAGCCCTCCCTTCCCGTTTGACACTCCCTAGCTTAGATTGATGTAGTTTTAGTTATCCCTGTAATGTGACATTTTTAAGTTGTGGTATACTGCATTTGTCTGTCACTAGTTGGGCATGTGCCAATAATATTCTGTCCATTTCTTAACTGCCATCTCTGTTCTGCCTGATTTTTTCCCCCTCTTCAACTGAATTACGGCTTTTTGCATGAAAAGAAAAAGTTTTTACTATTAGACATGTAAAGGGAAGAGAGAGTCAATGTATTGAGTTTTGTAAGCCTAAAAGGAGTATTTGGATTTATCTACGAAATAAGGGCTACGTACTATATAATAGAGTAATCATGTGGTGGAAGATACTTGCAGGTCATAGGTTTGTAGGCAGAAAGATCTGTTCCTCCCTGTATCTAGGCTGAATGTAAAATCCCTTATATTGTATTATTGGGGATAATCACTATTTTCATTTGCCTATGATATACCTGGTTTCTAATAAATTGTCCTAGGCTCTAGGACAATTTAGTTGCCAATCACTCCCTTTCCTTACTTACCTGATATACTCTTGGCTAGCTTTTTATAGGTTGATGCTTTTTCCTGAAATATCTCACCACTGTAAATGTGTTAATTTGGGTGTGATCCTAAAAAGCCTGGATCAAGAGCATATCTAATATGCAACCTGCATCAGCTCCTACTCCATCTGGATGTCTAGAACTTTTGGAAGATTTTGACGTCTTAAATCCTGGGTTTTGCCTTTGAAATAAGGTTTGAAATATTGTTCATTGCATAAGATTTGTGTGTTTTTGCTTTGTAAGCCCAGCAGGTTTTGGGAAATGCCTGTATTGTGAAAGCAAATCTGAACTTTCTGAGCCTCTTTTATTGTGAGAAGTAGAATTGCTTTTCATCAGCCTCCAGAAAATTGTGTACCTGGAGTTGAGATTTAACAGCAAGAATCCAGATTTTTAAATGTAATTGTTTTTTAACTGCTAATGTTTGTAAAGCACCTTCAGTTCTTTGGATGAAGAGTGCTATATTCTCTCAGTGTAAATTAATAAAAATATTATAGGAAGTTTGTCAAAAAATTTTATCTAATGCATAGTTTGTAGTATGTCCCAATAAGTTAGCATTTTATATAACACAATTTAAATTAAAAATGCTTATTCCTCCACTTAGTTGCTTGACTAGTAAACAGAAGTGAAACTTTCTTGTTCCATATTTAACTCTGAGCTAAGTGTTCCATTCTTTAAAGGCATTATCCACTGTTATACCCTGGGTCTGGTGGCCAGAACCATGCTTCATGAGATTGTCACAACTTTCAATTGTATATTTACAGTGTGCGGTCATGCTTAGAAAATAGACAGTAATAAAACACCAAAAAGAAGCATTTGGAAAGTCCCCTAGTATTAGGCCAAACACAGTCGATGCTTGCGGAAGGTTGGTTCCTTAGTTCCCTCTTACTAGTTTTCTCTTTCCTTGTCAATCAGTTGATGAATATTTGTCTTTCTTACCCTCATGAGAGCATGCTTATGCTGTCGTAGGTCATTCAGATATTTTCTTGACTCAAAAATGCATGAAATGTATGAAGATTTTTTGTCAAAAATACTTATTGCATAAGTATATTCCACTTAATCCCTTGGCACTCACTGTTCTAAGCAGTCTGCTTCTATGTGTAATTGGGAATAGGATAGAAAAGACTGCATGGAGGCATTATGGAATAGTGGGAAGAGTATAGTCTTTGTGATCAAATCTAGATAAAAATTCCAGCCATGCCAGGCAGCTAACCTATATTGAGCACACTTAGCTAAATGCTGTGGTGCTCTATTTTGTGGTACCCTTACTATGGCTCTATGACTATATTACTTTTTTTCCTTTGGATGAGGAATCAGGCTTAAGGAGGATAGGTAACTCCTGTAGGGTATACCAGAGTACATCTTAAGCCCCCTTACAGCAATTTTAAGTAGATTGGTTATAGCTATGTGCCCCTTAGCAAGTTGGATTTTCTGAACCTTGAAATTCTGTGTCTAAAATAAGAGAATACCATACAGGCTTGATAACAGGATTAAAAATAGCACTCATAAAGCTCCCAGTCCTTGGCCCAAAGCTACTATTTATTGAGTATGTACTGATACACCATTTGCCCAAAATCAATGTTGTTGCTAAGTAAGAATAACCCAAGGCAATATGTAATTGCTGACATAGTAAATCTTACGTTAGTACAACAAATTTGGAGAAGGAAATATTTGCTGTAGGATGCAGTAATTAGGAAAGGCTTAAAAGAGGAAGTATGAAATGTGGACTGGAATGGGATGTGCATTTCTTATATAGTAAAAGCACAAAAGCAGAAATTACTAGAACTTGGTCATGACGCAGTTTACTATCATTTCATAGAAGGAAGGTCATTTAAAAAAATTTATTGACATTTTACAGAGAGGAAGGGAGAGGAATAGAGAGTCAGAAACATCGATAAGAGAAACATCGATCAGCTGCCTCCTGCACACTCCCCACTGGGGATGTGCCCGCAACCAAGGTACATGCCCCTGACAGGAATCGAACCCGGGACCCCTCAGTTCGCAGGCTGACGCTCTATCCACTGAACCAAACCGGTTAGGGCAGGAAGGTCATTTTTTAACATCAAATGTAAAAAGCCATTTCTGCATAAATGCAGCCACAAATTTGGTTTTGCGAAAACCTGTAGTGCCCTTGTTTGCCATTTGTGAAGATCAGTGAGAGACTTGCTTTCAACCTGTTGGTGCGTACTAGTCCAGGCTATCTCATTGATGCATAAAAGTGTGTTCTAGTAAAATGGAAGTAGTTGAAGAGAAAGTTTTATGCCTCCTCCCAGCTTCAATTGGTAGATAGATACCAAGGATCTACCAAACAGAAAGGGTACACAATGAATTTAGAGAGGCTGTAGGGGATACCACCTTCACAGAAGAATTTTATATGTTAAATGAACTATGTCTTATTTTGAAGGATGGCCTTGTTAAAGGTAACATTGTGCTTATGTGCTAGTTAGTAACAAAAAGTGCAGTGAATTTTATTTTGATTAACTGGTGTAGAACTTAAAATCATTTGGTATCACAGGATGGTTAGCATACACGGAGGGATCTATTTAGGCCTTTCAAAATGGAACACATTGCTTTTAGTTATGGCATCAATTGTTTGCAGCATTGCTCTTTCGTGGCAATTAAAAAGAATGCACATAACTCTTGCTCTCTTGGAAGTCCACGCCCAAGCTTGTGATCTTTTCTGCTGAGGATTGAGCATCTAAACCATGCTTTATATGGTAGCTTATGTTTTCTGGCTGGATACCCTCTATGAAGGGTATCTGGGAGCTGTGAGAAGATTTCATTCAGCATGATACAGAGCAGTGATTTTCAACCTTTTTCATCTCATGGCACACTAATTGCTAAAATTAAGCAGCACACCAAAAAGTATATTTTTTGTCGATCTAACAAAAAATAGGTATAATTTTGATTCATTCACACTGGATGGCTATTGTTGTGTTGGCTGTTACCATTTTTTAAACTTGACAATCTAAGGGAAAAGTGGTCAGTGTCCCTGACAAGTCAGGTATTGCATGTTGTAAAAATTCTCTTGACACACCGGTTGAAAATCGCTGATGTAGAGACCGGCACTGTATACAGGGTAGTTCAAAATGAAGCTCGTTTTGGAGAGTTGCCTCACTGTTGCATATGCCAGAGGAGTTTGGGAAATTGCAGTGCTTGGCTTTGAGTCCTGGCATGGTGCAGTGTTGGGGGGCGCCAGCAGGTGTGTGGGATGCAGGACACACAGTGAGCAGAACCTGCCTGCAGGTGTCTGGGGCCGAAGGTGCAGTTTCCACTTTCCGACGCACGGTGGCGCTCAGTCCCCCCTGCCCTGCTAGTGTTCTCTAAGGCACCTCCACCGCCACCTGCAGTCTCAACCAAACTCTAGGTGGTGGGATGTGACGGCCCGAGCGTCCAATCGACCACCAGGATTTCGGACGTGCTACGGATCTAGCCAATGGGAGCCGAGGATAGGCGCAGAGGAGGCGGGCCCCGCGGCAGTCTGGCCGAGGCGCGAGGCCCTCCTCCCGCCTCTCCGCCTACTCCATCCTCCGCCGCCTCAGCTTCCCCAGCGAGCCCTGCGGCCGCCGCAGCTGCTCCCGCGGCGGAGCAGGAGCCGGATGGTCAGAGGAGCCCGGCAGCCTCAGCAGCCGCGGAGTCGCCTGGCCACCAGGTGGGGCGGGAACTGGGTGGAAGTCGAGGTTGGGGCTGGGGGCGGGAGCGGGCCCAGGGGCAGCAGCCTGGGGCCATGAAGCATTCGGGGTGCAGAGACTGCGGGGCGGGGGGTTTCGTTTGGAGGGATTCGAGGCATTCGGAAGCTGCCTGGGGGTTGGGAAGCTGTCTGGGCGGCGATCGCATCCTCGAGGCGGGAGGGGCATGGGCGGGAGGGGGCGCCGAGGGGTGAGGCTGGGGGCACGCCCCGTGGAGGGGCCGAGGAATGCGGGGGGCGCGGGGCGCGGGGCCCCGAGGGGCGGGGCCCGGAGCGGGGTGCAGGCTCGCGAGGGGGTGGGCACGGCCAACGGGGGGCCAGAGGGGCTTGTGGGGTGACGAGGCAGACAATGAGGAGGTAGGTGGTGCCGGGTGGTTTTGGGGAGCTGGGCTGTGACAAATCAGAGCCGAGGATGGAGTGAGAGATCCGGAGGCAGAGCGGACTTGGACCGAGCAGACCTTAGGGGAACCGTGAGCCCCAGCACCGCTTGGTCTTGTTCTGTAGGGGAAGCAGCACAGGCGTTTGGAAGGTCAGGTGTGGGCTTAGGAGCCGTCATTGCTGGAGGGGGGACAGGAGTTCTTGACCGGCAGAGTCGGCCGGCGACGTGTCCGTGTGTGTGTGTGTGTGTGTGTGTGTGTGTGTGTGACTGTAGTGACCACCTGATCTGTTTGGTCCGCAGACTGACTGGCACGGTGGAGAAACCACCTCGAAAACGGAAAAGCAGGTAAGGTAAACATGCCTTCCTGTTTTGTCTCGTGTTTCCACATTTGCTTGACTGCACCTGTGCCATACTGCATACTTCTCCGCTGTCAGCAGGTGAAGTCTTTCATTTAGCTCTTTTCTTAATGAAGATGACTTGTCTGCAAGACTTTTTTTTTTCGGGGGGGGGGGGGCGGGGGAGTAATCTAAGATTATATGGGAAAGAGACATGGATAATTGAGAAATCCTGGTTTTTTACTTTAGCCATAATTGCAACTTTTCCACTAGCTGTTTAAAAGCGAATGTTTATTGCCAGATGCTATGTGCTTTGTATGTGTTATTTCCTGTAACCCTGGAAGCACCCCAAGGAAGTATGTACCGTCTTCACTGTTTTGCAGAAGAGGGAACTGAGGAACAGAGAGGCCAAGTATTTACCCAAGATCACACATCTCCTAAGTGACAGAACCAGGATTTGAATCTAGGCAGTCTGACTCCAGAACTTAGGCTCTTAACCGTTATGCTATCATCCCTCGAATAAACATCATCTTGAAAATAGGCTTTCCTGTTGCTTTTTCTCTTTTCATTGTACACAGAGCCTAAGAATACATAGTTGAGCCCTCGGAAAACCGAAAAAAGGGCTTGTGTAGTCTGCAAACAAGTGAGTTACCTACCCCTTGAGTGATGAAGAAGAACATCTGTGCATTCCAGGAGCATTTCTTAGTGCATGCAGCATGTCTGGTTCTATGGAGCAATTCTGTATAGTCACTAGAAGACTCCTTTTTCACAAGTGTAGGCGCTGGCCTAGAGAACGTATGCGGTGGTAGTGAGGATGTGGCCGGCAGGACTGCTGCCATAGCTGATACTTGGTAAGTTACTGATGGCAGCACACAGACAACTTCAACAGCAGGCACATGGGAAATGCGGACTGTGGACGTGCCAGCAGCCATGGCTCCTTTCTCACTCCTTAGGCCTACACTGTTCAATAAGGTAGGCCTACATGGCTGTTGAGCACGTGCAGTGTGGCTAGCGTGACTCAGGAACTGAAATTTTAATACAGTTAATGATAATTAACTTAAATTTGACTCATTATTGGAAAATGTTTCAGTATGTTTGAAGTAACTTGGGTTTGTGAATCTACATCTCCATCTGTAAATTTTATGAAATTTAAAAGTAGATTAAATATTCCCAATGAAAACTTAATGTCCAAAATGAGGTGTTGCTCTAAGTACAAAGTACATGCAGATTTCAGGTTAGTACAAAAAATGAATGTAGCCCTAGCCAGTTTGGCTCAGTGGATGGAGCGTCAGCCTGCAGACTGAAGGGTCCCGGGTTAGATTCCAGTCAAGGGCACAGACCTAGGTTGCAGGCTCCTCCCTGGCCGGGGCCCTGGTCAGGGCTTGTGCAGGAGGCAACCAATCGATGTGTCTCTATCACATCAATATTTCTGTCTTACCCTCTCTCTTCCACTCTCTCAAAAAATCAATGGAAAAATATCCTCGGATGAGGATTAAAAAGAAAAAGAATGTAAAATTTCTCATTACTAATTTTTATATTGATTTCATGCTGAAATAATATTTTAGATATAATGGATTAAATAAAAGTGTTACTAAATTTATTTTTCCTAAATGACTACTGGAAAATTAAAAATTACATATATGGCTTGTATTATATTTGCTTTCAACAGTCCTTGTTTAATTGTTATTACCCCACTGTCAGACTCTGGAGTAGCCTGACTATGTTCCCTACCTCGAGTCTAATTTATTCACCATACTGTACAAGTTGATCTTGTAATTCTCATGCTTAAGATTTTTCTGTTTTACATTGCTTACTGAAGATAACTCAGACCTGTAGCCTAATCATAAAAAAAGAGACTGCTGCCAAAACCGGTTTGGCTCAGTGGATAGAGCGTCGGCCTGCAGACTGAAAGGTCCCAGGTTCGATTCCGGTAAAGGGCATGTACCTGGGTTGCGGGCACATCCCCGGTGGGGGATGTGCAGGAGGCAGTTGATCGATGTTTCTCTCTCATCGATGTTTCTAATTCTCTATCCCTTTCCCTTCCTCTCTGTAAAAAATCAATAAAATATATTAAAAAAAAAAAAAAAGAGACTGCCTTGATTTCACTTCTGCCTATCTTTCCAACCACCATTTATTATTTTTTATTTTTCAATACATTTTTTATTGATTTCAGAGAGGAAGGGAGAGGGATAGAGAGAATCATTGATCAGCTGCCTCCTGCATGCCCCCTACTGGAGATCTAGCCCGCAACCTGGGCATGTGCCCTTGACCAGAATCGAACCCGGGACCCTTCGGTTCGCAGGTCGACGCTCTATCCACTGAGCCAAACCAGGCCATGGAAAGTCTCAGTAACAGACCTATTATTAGTAAGTGTCTAGTATTAAATGACAATTTTCTGGTGAACCTTTGATGATGAATTAATTGCTTAATGTAACTCTATGTTCTGTTTGCCATTCTGGAACTTATGTTCCCTCTTTGCTCTGCATTTTTTTTTACACTTTTTCTTTTTTTCTGTAATACTTCCTCCTCGTTTCTTGGCAAACTCCCTCCTTTAAGTCGTAGCTAGATGTGTCATCCTCCATGCAGACTTTCCCCACCCTCACCTTTTCCTTCCTCTGCTCTATCTTGTTGATCCCCTGATAGCCTTTACATACACTTAGATATAATAGTTTGGATTGAATTTGAATGCAAGTTGTGAAATCATATGCAAGTTAAACCTTTCTGAGCCCTTATCTGTATAATAGAAATAATAATAGTTCAAACACTTACAGAGTTGTAAAATGCTTAGTACAGTGCCTGGCATATAGAAAATACACAATAGCCAGGCCGGTGTGGCTCAGTAGTTGAGTGTTGACCCATGAACCAAGAGGTCACTGGTTTGATACCTAGTCAGGGCACATGCCCTGGTTGCAGGCTTGATCCCAGTGTGGGGCATGCAGGAGGCAGCTGATCAATAATTCTCTCTCGTCATTAATGTATCTATGTCTTCCTTCCTCTCTGAAATGAATAAAAATACTTTGAAGAACAAAATAATTAATTATAGAGAAAGGATGTAATGACTGTAGCCAGAAATTTTTTTATAGTTGTTACTATCAATTGCATGCTGTGGCCATAAAAATTCTCAATATCAAATGATATAAATTCCTGGTGAGCACTTCAAATGAATTAATTGCCAAATGTAGCCATAAGTATCTCTTTGAGCTGGTCTGTTGTGTAGAGTTGTTGATTATTAAAATATGTATCCTGTTACATTTTGGAAAACAATTGCCAAAAGTGTGATTTCTGTTTTAGAATGGTTGCTGTTAAGTCTTTCTTTTTGATAGACATAAGTTAGGGCTGAGTTATCTTTTGAGGACCTTCCTAGTACAGGGCTGATGGTGTAAGTTCCAGTCTGACAGCAGGTGGGCTTGAGACCCAAGAAGAGCCAAGAAAAACTAAAATAATTTGAGATGAGCAAGCATCTCATATACCCGTTTCCCTCCGAGGACTTGCTATTGTGCTAGAACACTGCTGGGAAGTGGAGTTACAGACCTCCTCTTTCTCTGGGTCCCAAAGACTCCTCCTTCCCAGATAAATCACCCAATTTTTTCTGCCCTCAAAGGCACGGTCTTTCCATCCTTTCCTCAGCATAACCTCCTCGAGAAGATAACATTTTCAGAAAACAAACACAAACCTCCCCCGAGGCAAGGGCTATCTTCTTGGGGATTGGGGAATACAGTGAGAATAAAACATCCATTGATGTCTTAATTAATAGTTTATCCAGCTACTTTTTCTCCTCAGTAATTCGTTTAGTCCCTGTGGTGGTTTTAAAGATCTGTTTACAATTTTTTTTTTTATTCTTTCTTTAAAAGATGAAGCTTCATTCTCCTCCCCTTGAGTGTGGGCTGGACTTAGCGACTCACTTCTAGTGAACAGAATACAGCAGAAGTGAGGAGGTCTAACTTCCCAGATCTTTACCTTCTGTCTTGGGTGTGTGGGTTCTCTCTCTCTCTCTCTCTCTCTCTCTCTCTCTCTCTTTTCCTCTCTCTCTCCTGAATTGCTTGCCGGGGGGCTGGAGGGGAGGAGGCTATAGCTGCCTTGGTGTGAGTCAGCCCTGGGGAGCGGGCAGCCAGTGGCCTTGTGAAGACACTCAGGACAGCCTGTGGGCAGGGCCACATGGTAGGGAAGCAAGGCCTGCCAGCAGCCACACGAGTGAGCTTGGAAGGGGATCCTACATTAATTCAACTTGGAGCTGACTACAGCCCTGGCCAAAGACTTGACTTATAATTCTGGCTTCACCAGGGCTGAGTTATATGAGCCTGTGATTTATTATTATTATTATTATTTGAGAGTCCCCTTCTAGCACTGGCTCCATTATACCCAAAGGGCTTAAGCTCTCGGTTAGCTTTTTCTCCTGGATAGGTGTCTCATGGTGTGTGTGTGTGTGTGTGTGTGTGTGTGTGTGTGTGTATTGGGGAAACAGCTATCTTTGTACTAAAGGCATTGAAGGACAATTACTTTCAGGCAGTGACGTGTGCCTGTCCTAGTAACTAAATCTCGAAATATTTGCTCTTTATCTTCAGAGTCATTGCTCTCTCCCTGGTCTTTTGTCCCACAGATAGAAGATAGTCCCCTGCTCATGTTCACTCTTACTAAGGAAAGAGCCAAAAGGTAGTTGCCTAGTGAAGAGTCCGTGCCTGTCACCAGGTTTTAAACTCCTTTCAACCCCTTCTTGGCTGTCTGGGAAGAATGGGCAAATCAGAGTCAGGCAAGAAGTGATGGTTAATTTTGTGTCAGCTTGACTGGGCCACGGGATGCTCAGACATTTATTTGGTCAAACGTTATTTTGCATGTGTCTGTGAGGGTGTTTTGGGTGAGATTAATATTTCAGTCAGTAGACGGAGGAAAGCAGATTGCCCTCCCCAGTGGGGGTGGGCCTCATCCCATCAGTTGAAGACCTGAAAAGAACAGAAAGACTAAGCCTGACTGCTTGAGTTGGGGCATCCATCTTTAAAGCCTTTGGGTTCCAGCTGAAACTTGGCTCTTCTTGGGTCTCAAGCCCACCTGTTGTCAGACTGGAACTTACACCATCAGCCCTCCTGGTTTCCAGGGCTCAGACTCGGGCTGGAACCCCACCATTGGCTCTGGTGGGTCTCCAGCTTATAGGTCTTGGCACTTCTCGGTCTCCATCCTTGTGTGAGCCAATTCCTTATTTTGTAGACACACACACACACACACACACACACACACACACACCCCTGTTGCTTCTGTTTCTCAGTCGAACCTGACTAATATATAACCTACTCTTTTTTATGGCCAGTCTTTCACCCCTGCCTTCCCAGAGAGCTCTTAAACCTGTCATAGCTTCTGCATTGCCGGCTGTGGCTTTTCTTCGTGGGTGCAGACTGCCGTGGAATGGCCATCTTCACTGCAGTCCGAGCGAAGGGAGAGGTGTTTGTGTTTTCACAGACTTGGCAGCTGTTTTGGAAACATTTCCCTCTGAGGCTAGACACCACTCTCTGTTCTGTTTTACAGCTGGGTTTCTTTCTTCCATCCTCTGTCCCATACTCCATGGGCCAGGAAAGAGTATCTGCCTGTTTGGCAGTATCTTGGGAGTTCCCTGGATGGGCCCATGTTGAAGGTGCTCACACATGGTTCTCCAATGCCTGCAAAGTGGCAGCCAGCATTTTTATTTTTAAAATTTTTTATTTTTAAGTATATTTTATTGATTTCAGAGAGGAAGGAAGAGGGAGAGAGAGAATCATTGATCGGCTGCCTCCTGCACGCCCCCTACTGGGGATTGAGCCCGCAACCCAGGCATGTGTCCTTGACTAGAATCGAACCTGGGACCTTTCAGTCTGCAGGCCGACACTCTATCCACTGAGCCAAACTGGCTAGGGCAACAGTCAGAACTTTTAAGTGATTGTGTTAATTTGCAACCTACGGAGTGACCACATACAGATTTTTAGAGAGCTACTATCAAAAACAAAGGTTTTAGATTTAGAATAGTTGCCATTAGCCTTTCTAAGAGTAGACAAACAAGTCATTGATCTATTGAAGTAACTCCTGGCTGGTGATAATAAAATTATAATCAACAAGTAAAGGATTCTTACTTTTTTGTAAAATATGAATACGCATCTGTATTGTCTTGGTAATTTTAAATCATTTAGATATAGGTTAAAAAGGAGGATGTTTTTAATAATTTATAAGAGGATTATAGAATCTGTGTTGGAAGAGATTAGTTATTGAGTCTAACTCTAGCAGTGGTTCTCAATCTTCTGGCCCTTAAAATAGTTCCTCATGTTGTGACCCAACCATAAAATTATTTTCGTTGCTACTTCATAACTGTAATGTTGCTACTGTTATGAATCGTAATGTAAATATCTGATATGCAGGATGGTCTTAGGCGACCCCTGTGAAAGGGTTGTTTGACCGCCAAAGGGGTCACGACCCACAGGTTGAGAACTGCTGAACAATAGGCATAGCAGAGGTCCTGAAAAGGAAGTCCTTAAAAATTCCTGCCTCAAAGGTAAAGAGATTAAGAAAAACAAAACAAACAAACAAACTCCACCTCCTACACGCAGACAACGGGTGTGGTGATTACCAGAGGGGAAGGGGCGTACTATAGGGGGATAAATGGTGATAGAAGAAGACTTGACTTGGGGTAGTGAACAGGCAATACAGTATACTGATGATGTGTAGAATTGTACAGCTGAAACCTATATAATTTTTTTACCCAATGTCACCCCAATAAATTCAATAAAAAAGAAAAATTTCCTCTCATTCTTTTCAAATATGGTTTACTCACATGTTTACCAATAACTGACATGTATTCAACGTTTCCTAAGAATTTTATCTAAAATGTGGATGTCCACAGAATTTTTACTCTTAAAAAGAGACTTTTATACTTGAAAACTTTGGAAACCAGTGGATTCGCTATTGCTGGAGTCATTTCTAGCTCTAATATGTGGGAAAAGGACTAGGAGTCTTTGTATAAGAATGTGTTTAAAGAGCATGTAGCATGGCCTGCTGGTGAAATCCCTAGAGCTTTGGCTGGTTTCTAGTCACTCCTTTTCTTTCTTTCTTTTTATCCCTACCTGCCCCAGGGGTTTGATTCATCTTTATTCTAACATCCATTATGTAATCTGTTGTCTGTGCCCATAAACCCTTCCCTGAACAGGATGTGGGTGCCTCAGCTTTCTCCTTCCCTGGTTAACCTGAAGGCGTTCGATGCTTTTTTATTTTTAAGGGTTTTTTCTGCCAGTAACAATAGGGAATTGAGTGAATGCAAATGTATGCATTCCAGAATTTAGAGGTTTACTAAAAACAAGAGGTTTTCCTAACCTTCACTGAAAGGTAAATGAGAAAAGCTCAGTTTGTTAGAATAAAGGCAATAGGCTGATAGAAAAAGTTTCTTCCAACTCAAAAATGTTTACTTTTTAGTGAGAGATTGCTCACTTTCTGTATTTTATCGCTCTTCTATTCTGGAAAGTACCTGTCTTTTCTTCTCTTTTTCTCTATCTTTTGGCCCTGAAGACAATTCCTTGTAGCCTATTGGCTTTATTTTAATCACAAGGGAGGAGGAACTCCAAGTTACTGTTTTCCAGTCTCTTTACCTGTTGCTTTTGCAGGAAATGTCTACTTAATACAAACCAATAAACACCATTGACAAAAAGTTAACATTGATGTATTTTGCCACAGAACCATTCCATTGTTGTGATAGATTGTATTTCCCAAAGATGTCTGCAACAGCATCTTTCATTCCACATGCTGTCCTTACAATGTGACCTTGACACTCCTCCCATTTAGTGGTGAGGTCTGTGTCTCATCTCTTCACCACAGGCCTTTGTAACTGTTGCCACCAACAGGGCATGGCTTAAGCGACACTATGTGACTTCTGGAGCTAGGTCACAGAAATGCCATGCACTCCCACCTTCCTCTCTTGGCACACTTGCTACCAGGCAGAGCTGTGAGGGGCTCAAGAGAGAGACCTGTGTGAACGAGAATCTGAAGCACCTGGCCCTCCGCCCCAGCTGAGCTGACATCCAGCATCAGCCTGCCAGCCGTGCAATGAGCACCCTCCAAATGGATCTTAATCCTCCAGGTCCCCAGGATGCTGCCCCAGTGGGGGCCCATGTTGAGCAGGGAACTGCCCCTGCCAAGCCCTACCCAGATTGCAGGTTCACAAGAGCTTGTTATTTTAAGCTACTAAGTTATACAGCAGAAGATAACTGAATTGGTATTCCATTTTGCCAGGGTTTGGAGTAGAGACCACACTACATATTAAACTGCCTCCACTTTAAGAACAAGGTGTATTTCTACCTCCAGGAGCACTGTTAGTCTCACAAGAGAAGAAAAACAGATTCTGTGTCCACTTTCTTTATAGATTTTTATGCCAGTGACTCTCATTTTACATATTGATTAAATTAGGGCTTAAGGGTTCATTTAAGAGCTAAAGACCAGAATGACCTCTTTGGGAAAAAAGGATTAGGGAGAAGGTGACGAAGAAATTTCAAAACCAGGGGTGGGCTGGTGCTGGTTCTTGGACTTCTTGATAATGACTGGCATTTACTGATGGATTAATCAGTGATGTCTCATGTATTACCTTTTGTCACTAGTTTATTTTTCTAACAAGCCCTTTAAAGGTATTGATGAATAATTAACATGCAATAAAATGTGTACCTTTTAAGTGTTCACTATGTGTTTTGATCAATTCTTAATTGTTTGTGTTTCTGTTGATCATAAAGTAGAGTAGTAAATGACAATGGAAGGAGAAGACCAAGGGAGGATTACTTAATTCCCTGGGTGCTGGTGCCTGTTAGCAGATCAGGTTTATATCTGTTACTTCATTTGAAGACAGATGGTATGATTCCCATTTACCAATAGAGAAACTGCAGCTCAGGAAAGTTACGTAGCACAGCGAGGAAGTGGCACAGTCAAGACAAGGCACAGTTTTTGCCTGGCTCTATAAAGTGTTTGCTACAGACTGAAATAGTCATATTGGAGATAATTTCCTGTCAGGCTTTATTAAAGTCCCATACATAACATGAAAACAGTGCTTGATGTGGATGTCTTCTGGTTTCAAATGCTTCAAACTTCCTCACGTTTTTGAATCCATTATTTTCTATTTCACCAGTTTTTGTCATTGAGATAGTGTCATTTGATCAGATAATCCTCTCCAATGGTTCAGGTAATTAGATAAAAGTCATTGTTTTGGGTAACCTAGTGCATTTTCACTTTGAAGTGTCAAGAAAGTAAAGATTGTGAAGAATGAAAAGAATTCTGTTTCTACACAGTTCATGCTATTGCAAGTCTCACAGATACAAGATTTAAAGGCAGAAATTCATGGACGCAGACAGCTGTGGTGATTGCAGGGGGTGGGGAGAGGTGGAGGAGGGTTTAGGGGAGATAAATGGTGATGGACGGAGACTGGACTTGGGGTGGTGAACATACAATACAGTGTGCAGATGATGTGTTGTAGAATGGTGCACCTGCAACCTGTATAGTTTTGTTTACTAGTATCACCCCAATAAATTAAAAAAAAAGAAAAAAGGCATGTGCCTTGACCAGGAATCAAACTGTGACATCTTGATGGCTGCTCAACCACTGAGCCACGCTGGCTGGGCGGTCAGCTGTTTTTCTAAGACAACAAATAATTTGTTCAAAGCCATCCATCTGATCATGAAATAAGCACATCAATCATGTGCTTTTCAAACTATGTCACACCACCGTAATATATACGTTTGAATTTGTATACTCTTTTATCCTCCCTCGTATAGCAGATTATAAACCAGCAGGCAGTTTCTATCTCTGATAAACCTTAGTAGTAGCTGAGGCTTAGGGCCAAATAGGCACTTGAATTAAATTAAAGCGTGCTTGGAGTTAGTATTGAGACTTTAAAAGGAGAGACCCTGGCTTAAGTAATTGTTTCGGTACTTAAGTCCGGTTCTGTCAGTCTCTAAAATGTATGTTTTGCCTCTTTGGTAGTGGGTCAGTGTTTGTATTGAAAAGAGAGGTGGGCCTGGTGAATTGAAAGTATAGTTTTTAAACTTTGGAGGTACCATTTTCTAGGTTTCACTCAGTTCTCTTTTTATAAAACCTTGTTAAATGTATATCTGCCTATAATTCTAGGACAATCAAAAGAAAACTCTAGTTCAAAATATGATTTACCAAAACCATTAAAAAAATATTTATTGATTTCAGAGAGGAAGAGAGAGAGAGAAACATCAGTGATGAGAGAGAATCATTGATTGGCTGACTCCTACATGTCCCCTACTGGGGATTGAGCCTGCAACCCCCGCATGTGCCCCGACTGGGAATCAACTATGGCCCCCTGGTTCATAGGTTGATGCTCAACCACTGAGCCACGCCGCTGGGCCCAAAAACCATTTTTTATTTCTATTCAGGAGGGATTGTAACTTGAATTGAATTCTGTTACAGGGAAACTTTAGTGAATATGTAAAATTTCCCTACTATCAAATGTGTCCATCTTGTTAGAGTAGACAGTTTCAGATTCACATGTTAGGGAAGAATGTGAGGTTGAGTGGAAAGGGTTCAATTAAAGGTCTATTTCTATAAAGTATGTCGTCTTTTGCCAAAAGAAATATTACCTAGCAGCCGTTTACATGTGCCAAGAGAGGCCAGAGAAGTCTTGTAGTAGAAATTGTACAGGAGAGCTGTCAAAGTAGATCCCTGAGGATGTCAGGCAGGAAATAAAGCTCATGATGCTAAAAAATGTTACTGGATGGCTAGGCCATTGAAAATGAACCTTCCAGTGCATGTAAATATTCTACTAAAATCTGCACCTGAGGATATGTTTATTAATTTGAGAGAGAGAGGGGGAGAGAGAGAGAAACATCGATTGGTTGCCCCCCATGCACATCCCAACTGGGGATGGAACCTGCGACCTAGATATGTGCCCTGGCCAGGAATTGAACCCTCAACTTTTTGGTGTACGTGACATTCCAACTCACTGAGCCACACCACACCACATAATTATGTTTCTTTAATCATGCTTTTATGTTGAGTAGACAGAATTACTAGTACTTGTACTTCGTAATTTAAACTTTAAAAAATTTAAATAAGCCCTGGCTGGTGTGGCCCAGTGGTAGAGCGTTGGCTAGCACACCAAAGGGTCACAGGTTCGATTCCTGGTCCAGGGCACATACCTGGAATGCAGGTTTCTTCCCTGGACCCACCCAGGGAGTGTGGGGGAGGCAACCAATAGATGTTTTTCTCCCTCACATCGATGTTTCTCTCTCTCTTTCCCTCCCCTTTCTTCCACTCTCTCTGAAAGAAAAAGCAATGGAAAAAATATCCTTGGGTGAGGATTAAAAATTTTTTTTAAATCAAAATTTAAGAAATTTTCTAAGATCTTACTGAATAAATATGAATGTATTTATAGTTTCTTCCAAAGTGTTTATGTTCTGAGATTAAGGTTTGGAACTACATATTAGGAGATGAGCTTTAAGTTTGGGATGAAACAGAGTAAATAATTTCCTTCTTTGTGGCAAAAATGGAAATACAGGAAGTGTAAATAAGCAATTGTGTCCAAGTATTCATCTGTGGTTCTCTTTATTTTTACAATACAGCATTTCCCATTTCTATTGTACACGTTCAGAGATACTGTACAGAATTGTAGGAATTTTGAGCCTGAAGCCGTTCTAAAGTCTATCTGTTTGGATTCCTTTATATATGGGGAAATGAGGCAGGTCTGGTTGAAGTACAAGTAATTTCTCCAGTGCCATAAAGGGAATCGAACGTTTTTAACACCTGGGGGAATAGAACCTGTCCCTTAATTACTGTTGAATTAGTGAGTTATTTGAAATCTTAAATGGGGCCTTGGTTTTCTCACCACCAGGTGGCTTCTAACAGTTGGTATGTCAGCTTTTAGTTCACTGCCAGCAAATGTAAAAACTGTTAAGCCCCTTTGAGGGTCACTGTTGTTCAGGCAACAAAATAGTGCTGCCACTTTAAGTAAAATAAGAATAGCTTTAGGGTCTCAGCATTGAGAGAAGTTTATGATGAAATTATTTAAGCCTAATGAGCTGCTCCTACATTGGTGTCTCCCCTTTGCCCTCTGAGTGCTCCTTGAAGTTCACAGTTATGTTTTAGACTAAGGTTATAAAACTTTGAAAGGATAGAGATAGTCCTCTTGTTTCAGTCATAGGCAGACCTCGTAACGGTTGTATGCTGAAATCTTAAAACCAGTCTGGTTCACTTCTGGGTCATAGGATGTTGATATTAATGATTTTTAAAATGCATACAATTTATAATAGCATTGAAGATTTTGATTTAAATTTTAAGACTGGTGTTTAAAATATGTATTTTGTGCTTGTAACCAGTTTTTACTTAGGTGGGTTAAAACAATGATTATAAAATTAGAATTTGACAAAATAAAACCTTGTCTCTTTAATGCCAATTCATTGTCAAATCATTCACTAAACAAATAGGAGAAAGAAATGTTTTGGCAACAAATGTCCCAACTCATTATGGAGAGAAATGGATGCTTTCTTTTGGGAAACAGCATGAATTACTTTCAGAAAGATATTTGATGATTTTGCCTGGTTGGGTCAGGTCATTATTTTCATCTTATCTTTGACATTTCCTATGATGAATACTTCAGGAAATGGTCAAGCCATGACTTGGGTTTTTAAAAATGTACCAACACTACTATAATTTTATACAAACATTTCTCTAGCTTTATTAACTTTCATTTATTGCTAGGTTGTGCTAGATTTTAATGTGATTTTGGAGGTCAAAATTTAAGAAATTATCTAGTCTGCAATTTCCTTTCATCATTATAAAAAAGGATGAACCTAATTTTACAGTACAATTTGACCTAGGGATTATGTTATTTGAAGTAATGCTAAAGCCCTCCTAACTTTGTGAAGATGTATGCTAAAATGGTTAATTTGGGAAAGTATTTGACTTAAGGCCAATGAAACTTTTGTGTCAGCTCTAGCCAGTAACTTCTTCAAGATAATTATCTTAAAGTGATTTTACCTTTCTGCTGTAACAGTGCAAATAATATTTTAAAGTTAAGTGCACTGACAAATCTTTTTATTTGGCCGCATTTGTTAATTTTTAAAAAAATATATCTTATTGATTTTTTACAGAGAGGAAGGGAGAGGGATAGAGAGTTAGAAACATCCATGAGAGAGAAACATCGATCAGCTGCCTCCTGCACACCCCCTACTGGGGATGTGCCCGCAACCAAGGTACATGGCCTTGACCGCAATCGAACCTGGGACTCTTCAGTCCACAGGCCGACGCTCTAGCCACTGAGCCAAACTGGTCAGGGCTGTTTTGTTTGTTTGTTTTTCCTATAATGTATTGAGCGCCAGCAAAGATCATCTGATTGGCAGAATTAGACTGAAATCTTTTGGGGGCAGTTGTGAAGTATTTGGATTCTAAAACCTAGAGCCTAGAGGAAGTGATGACAAGGGTAGAACTATACATCTCAAAATGCTACTGAGTTCAAACTGAGTCATGGCTCTTCTCCAATAAGATTTGGAATTGACTAGGAGCTCCTTTGTTCTTGTTCCAGTTACTTCTGCCAAATGGGTTATAATAGGAAGAATGTGATATCAGCTCCTTTATACTTTGGACAAGAATGATTTTGTTTTCTGGTAAGCTTGAAGAGTCCTGTTGAGTCCCTCTCCCGTGACTGGCTTGATTTCTTATTGTAGTTTTTAAGTATGCATTTCTACTTCTAATAATCCTGCTAGGAAACATATTGCCAACTACTATATATATGAAGGTGTAGCTGTATGGAGCATAAAATTAGTTATGCTTCCTTCCTTTGGCTTGTAATCTAAATTTAGTAGGCAAGAATCTCCTTTCCCAGATGTCATTAAAAATAGAAGATACCCATCTGTCTGGCATGGTTTCCGTACAGTTCTGCCTGTAGGCTTGGCGATGAACTCGATAACGCTGACTTTCTTTTAGCCCTAGGATTCTTAGAAAAATAATGCTTTCTTTCCTACAGAGGCCAAGAGTGTATAGTTTACCTTGTTGACCTTAAGTGATCCTGTGAAAATCATGGAAACCCTGAGGATTGAGTTTTGAGGAGAAATGTAAAAGGTAACATGAAATAATATCACTTAAGAAAATTGGCCTCCCGGTGTGGTAGGGACAACCCCGGTCAGGTTGAAACAGCCCCGGTGTGGTAGGGACAACCCCGGTGAGGTTGAAACTGCCCCCGTGAGGTAGGGACAACCCCGGTGAGGTTGAAACGGCCCCCGTGAGGTAGGGACGACCCCGGTCAGGTCGAAACGGCCCCGGTGTGGTAGGGACAACCCCGGTCAGGTTGAAACGGCCCCGGTGTGGTAGGGACAACCCCGGTCAGGTTGAAACAGCCCCGGTGTGGTAGGGACAACCCCGGTGAGGTTGAAACGGCCCCCGTGAAGTAGGGACGGCCCCGGTCAGGTCGAAACGGCCCCGGTGTGGTAGGGACGACCCCGGTGTGGTAGGGACAACCCCGGTCAGTTTGAAACGGCCCCGGTGTGGTAGGGACGACCCCGGTGAGGTTGAAACGGCCCCCGTGAGGTAGGGACGACCCCGGTGAGGTTGAAACGGCCCCCGTGAGGTAGGGACGGCCCGGTGAGGTTGAAACGGCCCTGGTGAGGCTCAGACGGCCCTGGTGAGGTTGAGACTACTCCAGTGAGGTTGGGACAAATAAAGGGGACCAGTATGGACTGATGAACAGGGGTAGATACAGAAGCAGAGCAACATTGAACAGAATGTTAAACTACAGTGGGAAGCCTGGGGAGGGTTGGGGGGGGGGGGGATTAAGAGACCAACTGAAGGACTTATATGCATGCATATAAGATTAACCAATGGACACAAGACACGGGGCGGGGGGGGGGCGGGGGGGACGGGGGGTAGGGGCCGGGGGAATGTCAAGGGGGGGAAAAAAGGAGACATATGTAATACTCTTTGTAATACTTTAAGAAATAAAAATTATTAAAATATTAAAAAAAAAGAAAATTGGCCTTAAAGTAAAATTTAAGAAAACTGGCCTTAAAGTATAAAAAAATTCCTATAGTTTTAATTTATTAGCTATGTGAGAAAGTTTACTTGACTTGTCTGAGATTGTAACCTTATTTATACAGCTGGAATAGTAGGGCTTACTTCAGATGGTTGTTGAAGAGTAAATTAAATGAGGTAGTATTTATAAACTTTTCTTCACTGCCTGGCATGTAGAAGGCATTCTTTTGGTTATTGTTATTATTGTTTATGTTAATATTACTATCTTTTTATTCAAAATTCTGCCTCCTTGCTGTTAAAAAATCTTAATCTGGAGCTCAGGATATATTATGGGGTCAGAGATACAGGGAATTTCTAGGGGTTTTTTGGAGCCATGGAAATCATTTAGGAGAGGACTGAAAATCGTCCCTAACAGATGACTTGTGTTTAGAGGATGCAGAAGAAACCGATAAATGGCCAGAGAAAGCCATCAGAAGAGAATTAGGAGACCAGTGTCATGGAAATCAAAAGTTGGGTTGCTTACCAGGTCAAATATTTTCTTCAGAAGTTCGTTTTTTATAAAAGTGAACGCACATACATATATACTAGAGGCCTGGTGCACAAAATTCATGCACGGGGCAGGGTGTCCCTCAGCCCAGCCTGCACCCTCTCCAATCTGAGACCCCTTGGGGGATGTCCAACAGCCTCTCACAATCTGGGACCGCTGGCTCCTAACTGCTTGCCTGCCTGCCCGCCCGCCTGATCGCCCCTAACCCCTCTGCCTGCCAGCCAGATTGCCCCTAATCACTTCCGCCTGCCTGATCGCTCCTAACCACCTCTGCCTGCCTGCCTGATGGCCCCTAACTGCTCCCCTGCTGGCCTGATCGCCCCTAACTGCCTCTGCCTTGCCCCATACCCAGGACCCTGGATTTCTTCCTCTGGCCGGTCGCAGGCACCCAGGACCCGGGCCGGCTTCGCCTGGGCTGGCCACAGCCGCAGGGGACCGTGGGGCGGGCGACTTGTCCCTCTCCTGGGCTGCAGGTGCAGGCCCATCCACTGACACCTGGGACTGTGGGGCATGCAGCTTATCCTTCTCCTGGGCCGCAGGCACACGCACAGCCGCTGGCGCCTGAGACCGTGGGGCAGGCGGCTTGCCCCTCTCACAGGCCGCAGGCGCAGGCATTGGCACCCGGTACCATGGGGTGGGTGGCTTGTCCTTCTTCCTGTCGCAGCCCCAGCCACTGGTGTCCAGGATTGCAGGGCGGGCGGTTTGTCCCTCTCCTGGGTCGCAGCCTGGCTGGTCCCATTCCTCTCTTGTGAACTCATTTGTGCCTGGCTGGTCCCCATTCCTCTCTCCCCAGTGTTGAGTGTCTGAGGCGTTACGGCCTGACAGCGTGAGGGCATGATGACCATTTGCATTTTAGCTTTTTATTATATAAGATAACTTTTTTTCATTTCACAGATTTTCTTAGATGAGGTGAGGAAAAGTGAAGGCCACGAGTATAAGATGGATCCTTATGAAGATTTAGTTGTACAGAGAAGGAGAGAGAGGAGAAAGGTTTGGGTTTGTTTAGGAAAGAAAAGAATGAGCATGTTTTGAACCCGAGAGAGAAATTAAATATCCTGGCCAGAGGATAATTGATGGGCAGGTCATGGTGTATAGGTGGAGGCCAAGAAGAGCAGCTGTTCTTTGGGAGATGGAAGAAGACAATTTGAAGTAGTAGCACAACATGAGGAAATTCATGTTTAATGGCCTCTATTTAAGGGGGGAAGTGGTGAATGAACTTCTTGAGATAATAGCAGATCAGTGTTCCTCATCTGAGGGTGGTTTTGCCTCTCAGGAGACAATTGGCAATGTCTGGAGATGTTTTTGATTGTCACAGTTGGGGAACGTGCTAGTGGCATCTCGTGTGCAGAGGGCAGGGATGCTGCTGATCTTATGTACAGGACAGTCTCCACATCAAACAATGATCTGGGCCCAAATGCTTAAGAGTGCATATATCTAGGGTAAGGGCATCTTTTAAAAAAAAATCTGTAATTTTGCCAGTTGAGAAGAAATGGGAACGGAGTGAGAATTTCGATATTGTAGATGTGATTAAGGGATAAGAGCATGTAACACAAACCCAGGAATTATCTCACATCTGCTAACATAACAACAAAACCCTCAGATCTCCTGCTTCAGCCTGGGTAATTGCTTTTGGCATAATAGCTATTACCTCAGACAGACTGAAAGTTTAATAACTAGATGGGAGATTTCCCTGTGTGGCGCACAAATAGGAAAAACACCACCATAGAAGCTATCTCTCACATCTGACCCCCCTCCCTTCCTTACTTTACCAGCAGTGCAACTGTGCCTCGCTGCCAGGCCTCATTTCAGCATTTTTAAATTGTAATACTGTCGATTATCAGCTTTCCTAATTTTTTGATACTTAACATTGAACAGCCCTAAATGAGTTTAAAGAAATCTTGGTATGCATAAGAGTTTGTCTTTTAAAGGCTTCTGTTTGATTTTATGTACTCATTTTGTGCAAAATAAATGTTATATTGCTTTATTAAATCTCTTTTATGCTTGCAATTCAGATTTAGCATCCAATAAGCGGTCATTTTTATTGTTATTTTTTTCAGTTAATGTTCTAAATGTGTTCATATTCTTAAATACTGTTAGTATTGAAAATTCCCATTGCTTGTTGACTGTTATTTTTAAGTCTTTGAGATTCATGAAACATCCATAAACTCTGCTTCTTTGAAATGTAGGTTTATTTCAGGTAGCATACTCTTTTGAAATATCCAGAATATATTTTACCAATAACAGAAGGATATTACTTGGAAATGAAAACTTCACCTAAGAGATACAGAGAATAACAATACACATACAATTCGTACAATTCTTTCTTTTCTCTCTGCCTCCTTAAATCATAAGGTTCTCAGGAATCTTGAACGTCCTGTTTTTTTTCATATGAACTATATGTCTCTAAGTATATTTCTGTATTTTAGCATTAACATATTGATGGTTATGTACACATATAAAATAACATTAATCGTTTTCAGGCCTTTAAATTTCTTCAGGAGTTTAAAGAACCAGAATAAAGAAGATATAATTTATCTGATTTTAATAAATTCTGCATTGATTCTTTTTGGTGTTCCCAGAAGTCAGTGTATATATAATCTTTCTGCTCATCCATGAGCAAAACTACAGGGATGAACCCACGAATTTTCCCTCCTTTTAAAAAATTCCTTCTGCCTAGCTGGAGTGGTTTAGTTGGTTGAGCATCGTCCTGTGCATCAAAGGGTTGCTGGTCCAGTCCCTGGACAGAGCACATGCCTGGGTTGTGGCTTTGATAACCAATCAATGTATCTCTCTCTCCCTCCCCTCCCATTTCCTCTCTTTAAGAATGTCCTTGAGTGAGGATAAAAAAATTCCTTCTTCTCTCCTCCAAAAAGTAGGGGGCATGCAGGAGGCAGCTGATCAATGATGCTCTCTCGTCATTGATGTTTCTATCTCTCTCTCTCCCTTCCTCTCTGAAATCAATAAGAATATATTTTTTAAAAAAGAAAATCACCATATATTTGATTATGCAAATAATAAGGTTTGGAAGGGTGTACACTTATTAACTGTGATGGAGAAGAGAACACCTCAAAGGATTGAGTTGTGGGGCACTTCACCGTTCTGAGGTTGGGTGATGAGGTGACCCCTCAGTGGAGACTTGAGAAGGAGCAGCCAGTGAGGTAAGAGGAGAAAATGATGTCTTAGAAGACAAATAGGAGTATTCAAGAGAAGAGAATGACCAACAGGGCCCAATGCTGTTGATAAGCAACTTTAAAAAAATGTATTTTTAAAAAATATTTTTATTGATTTCAGAGAGGAAGGGAGAGGGAGAAAGAGAAACATCAGTGATGAGAACGAGAATCATTGATCGGCTGCCTCCTGCACGCCCCCCACTGGGGATCGAGCCCACAACCCGGGCATGTGCCCCTGACCAGAATCAAACCCGAGACCCCTCAGTCTACAGGCCGACGCTCTATCCACTGATCCAAACCAGCTAGGGCAAAAAAAAAAAAAAAAAAGAAGTATTTTTTTTAATTTTTTTAAAAAATATATTTTATTGATTTTCCACAGAGAGGAAGGGAGAGGGATAGGGAATTAGAAACATCGATGAAAGAGGAACATCGATCAGCTGCCTCCTGCACATCTCCTGGGGATGTGCCCGAAACCCAGGTACATGCCCTTGACCGGAATCGAACCCGGGACCCTTCAGTCCGCAGGCCGACGCTCTATCCACTGAGCCAAACCAGTTTCGGCAAGAAGTATTTTTTTAAATTAAATTTATTGGTGTAACATTGATTAATAGGATCATATAAGTTTCAGGTGTGGGCTTCTATGTTACAGTATCTGTATATTGCACTGTGTGCCCACCACCCAAAGTCAAATAATCTTCTGTTACCCCAAAAAGTAACTTAGATGAGGACTGAGAATTGCCCGTTGGATTTATCAGCACGGAGATCATTAGTATTGATAGAATGCTTCGATGGAATGATTGGTGTGTGTTGGAGAGAGATGGGAGACAAATTGGAGACCACTATATCGACATGTCTTTTAAAGAGGTAGTCTGTGAAGAAGATAGAAAATAGAGAAATAGCACGAAAGCTAGAGGGGAATGCGAGGGGTTTTAAGTTGGGAGATTACACAGCCTCTTTGAAACTGATGACCATTGTGCTGTAGAGAAGAGACAATGGATGATGCTGTAGAAAGAGAACGGTTGATGGACTGATGTGCTTGAATAATAGCAAGGGATATGAAAGCTAATGCATAAGTGGAGGCATCGACCTTACAGTTCAATCAAGGTCATGGAAGGAAAGACAAGGAGGTATATGGTTCAGATGCAAGTGGTTGGTGTAAGTGTGGTCGGGTGTGTGGAAGATCAGTACCGATTGCCTGTGTTTTTCAGTGAACCATAGAACAGTTGCCATCAGCTAAAGGTGACGATGGAGAGCAGAGAAGGTGAGAAACAGTGCTCTAGGAAGGTAAAGAGTGAAGGAACGAAGAAAATGTGGTGGGAGCGCCCATTTTGAGGTCCTGAATTGAAAATGAGCCCAGTCAGTATGATTGTGTTTCTTCAGCCATGGTTAAGATGCAAGCTCAGAGTAGGTAGAGGATTGGATTTAATCAAAGTAATAAATAAAACTCATTGTTCACTTTGCAAGCTGTTTTCAAGAGGTTGATGATGTGAATGGCATTTAGAATTTCAGCTTTTTAATTATACGCAGTTTTGGAAGGCTATACTTAGTGAGTGACAGGTCATTTAAAAAAAAAGAAAGGAAAAAGGCATGGCATTGTTTCAGGAAAGGTTCTTGGTTGAGCATTACAGGCCCTAATTCCAGCCAATTTAAGCAGAAAAGGAATTTATTGGAAGGTTGTCAAGTACCTCACAGCACTGATCTGGTTCAGAAAACAGGCAGGAACCAAGGGAATTCAGAGATCTGGAATTACTGCCAGGGTCACACCACTGGCACACCTTGGTGTTAAGGATGTTTGGTTTAACGATGCTGATGCGATCTGAGTATTTGTGTTCCCCCAAAACTCATATGTTGAAATTCTAACCCCCAAAGGTAATTGGTGGGGCTGTTGGGAGGTCCTCAAGTCATGAGGGCGGAACTTCATGGGATCAGTGCCTTAAAAACAGCTCCAGAGTCCTGGCCGGTGTGGCTCAGATGGTTGAGCGTCGTCCTGTGCACTGAAAGGTCACTGGTTTGAATCCCAGTCAGGGCACGTGTCTGGGAATGTGGGCTTGATCCCTGGTTGGGGTGCATACAGGAGGCAGCAGATTGATGTTTCTCTCTTCTGTCAATGCTTCTCTCCCTCTTCCTTTCTCAAATCAATAAAAAACATTTTTTTAAAAAGCTCCTGAGGCATCCTTGAGTCCCTTTCTAGTATGTGAGGATACAGTGAGAACTGTGTAGCTAGAAGAGAGCCTTTACCCAACCAGGCCAGCACCCTGATCTCAGGCCTCCAGCCTCCAGAGCTGTGAGAAATAAATACCTGATGTTTATAAGCCATCTAGTCTGTGGTATTTTGTTATAGCAGCAAGAATGGACAGACAGATGCTGCCATATTTTTTTAAAGATTTTAAAAATATTTTTAAAAAGGCTCCACAATAGATGATACTGACTGAAATTAAGATGGTGACAGTGGAGATATAAAGAAATGGACAGATTCACAAATAGCTCATTAGGTTGCTACTAAAATTCATGTCTTGGGGAAAATTATATATTTTTTATTCTCCTCCTCCTCCTCTTTCTCTTGCTCCCCCTCATATTCCTTTCTTTTTCTCCTTTTTTCACCTTGAAATACAGACCTTTCTAGAGGCCTTGATGCAATCTTACCTTGCACAGGGCAGGGTAAGATTCTGCAGTGTTCATATTATTTATTAGAAATTTATATATATATTTTTTTAAAAATATATTTTATTGATTTTTTACAGAGAAAAGGGAGAGGGATAGAGAGTTAGAAACATCGATGAGAGAGAAACATCGATCAGCTGCCTCCTGCATATCCCCCCACTGGGGATGTGCCTTGCAACCAAGGTACATGCCCTTGACTGGAATCGAACCCGGGACCCTTGATTCTGCAGGCTGACGCTCTATCCACTGAGCCAAACCAGTCAGGGCTAGAAATATATTTTTAAGCTCCTGTGTACAGCAAGCATGTCAAACTCGCTGGCCGTGGGTTTGACATGCTTGGTGTACAGTATAGTGCAAAAGGGGTTGCTAGTTATAGTCATTCTAGAATTGGGTTCAAGTCTAGACACTCAGAAATGATTTCTTTATTCCCAGGCACTACATGACTGCTGAGTAGGCTGACCAACCCTTTCCTAGGTGTGGGTCACTGAGACTACATGAATTCACTTACATTTAAGATCCCCCCCCCCCCCCCCCCCGCCAGGACTGATTAGTTCCTTAGTTTAGTCTTTTTACATATCAGTTATTTGAAATAGGCCAAATGCATATCCATTATTTTAAAAAGTAATGAGAAAGAAAACTAATTTTTAAAAAGTTCTCTTAAGACTGGTTTTCAAATGGAATTTATTAGAAATGGCTAAAATAGTTCTTTTTAAAAAAAATATATATTTTATTGATTTTTTACAGAGAGGAAGGGAGAGAGATAGAGAGTTAGAAACTTTGATGAGAGAAACATCGATCAGCTGCCTCCTGCACATCTCCTCCTGGGGATGTGCCCGCAACCCAGGTACATGCCCTTGACTAGAATCGAACCTGGGACCTTTCAGTCCGCAGGCCGACGCTCTATCCACTGAGCCAAACCAGTTTTGGCTAAAATAGTTCTTAAAAATATAGACTCCAAACCCTCCTGAGTCATATATCTAGAAGTAGGTTCCAGAAAGCCTATATAATAAAGAGGTAATATGCAAATTGACCCTCACTCTGTCACCCCATCACAAGATGGCTGTGCCCACAGCAGAGGCGGGGTTCTCGTAACGAGCGATAACGAGCAATCAGCAGGGACCTGAGGCTGCGTGGCGCCAGGCCGAGGCGGGGGACCCGAGGCTGTGCTCCCCGCCTGGTGGGGCTTGACAGGGGACCTCAGGCCACACCCCCCACCCAGCGGGGCTTGACTGGAGACCTGAGGCTGCGCCCCCTGCCTGGCGGGGCTTGACAGGGTTGGGGCCGGCTGGGTCTGGATTTTGCCCAAGGGGGTGTGGCCAGCCGGGTCTGGGTCTCTCGCGATTTCGAGGTGCATGCGGGTTGGCAGGGACTTGACTCTGGGTCCCGTGGCATGCCCCAGACTCTGACAAGAGGAAGATTTTCGTATACATTTCATTTTCTTTCATCTCTGACACTCCTATTATAGAGAAAGGGCAATAGCAATATTAAAATATATCCTCTAATTCCCTTTTAATGTGCACGAATTTCATGCACCGGGCCACTAGTCTGTGTTTAAAAAAATTTCAGGATAGTCAGCCAGGTTTAGGAACCATAGCTTTTATGTTATTCAGACTAGTTTTACACTGTACTGGGAGAGGTAATTAAATTCTTCTCTTTTAACGGGAAGGGTCTATTATAATGACTGTTTAAATTTCGCAGCTTAATTTAATTTAATTATTACTTTAAAAAAATATATATTTTTATTGATTTCAGAGAGGAAGGGAAAAGGAGAGAGAGAGAGAGAGAGAGAGAGAGAGAGAGAGAGACACATCCATGGTGAGGGAGAATCATGGGTCGGCTGCCTCCTGCACGCTCCACACTGGGGATCGAGCCCACAACCCAGGCATGTGCCCTTGACCAGGAATCAAACCGTGACCTCCTGGTTCATAGGTCGATGTTCAACCACTGAGCCACGCCGGCCAGGCTAATTTAATTATTACTTTTAAAATGTATTTTTATTGATTTCAGAGAGGAAGGGGGATGGAGAGAGAGATAGAAACATCAATGATGAGAGAATCATTGATTGGCAGCCTCCTGCACGCCTCACACTGGGGATCAAGCCCACAACCCAGGCATGTACCCTGACCAGGAATTGAACTGGGACCTCCTGGTTCATAGGTAGACACTCAGCACCGAGCTACACTGGCTGGGCTCAACTTAATTTAAAAATATGGCTTTTGGTTTCATATAATTATAGATAGTTTTTTGGAGGTGATATAGGTGAATTCCATTAAGTTTTCTCTTGCCTGTGGCTATTTTGTAATTATACAGTTTTTATGTTATCACCCTAAGTATAAGAAACTTGTTCTCTGTATTACAAGAATATAGCTCCCTAAACATCAGCTGCAAGCAAGTTTATATATGAACAGCTAGATCACTGCTTCTCCAACTTAACGTGCATACAGATCACCTGGAGCGCTTGTTAAAATGCAGGTTCCATTTTAGTAGGTATGGGGTGGGGCTGAGGAGTCCGTGTTTCTAATAAACTCTGGCTGGTACTGAGGTTGCTGCTCTGCGGATCTCCTAAGAGGCGATAATAGGCTAGAAGAGGCTATCCTTTGAGCATTTATGTTTGTGTGAGTTACTCAGCTTTGGGGCATGTTTTGGGACTGTTTAGTTTGACCAAAGGTCAAGTTGTACATTTAAAGAAGATTGCATTATATAACCTTCTAATACTTTTCCCCTTGTTCTTGAAAATTATGGTACTACTAGAGGCCCAGTGCACAAAAATTTGTGCACTTGGGGGGGTGGGGAGGGAGGTCCCCCAGCCCGGCCTGTGCCCTCTCGCAGTCTGGGACCCCTCGGGAGATAACGACCTGCTGGCTTAGGCCTGCTTCCGGGTGGCAGAGGGCAGGCCCAATCCCTAAGTGCAGCCCCTGGTCAGGCTCAGAGCAGGGCTGATTGGGGAGTTGGGGCGCTGCCCCCTGTCATGCACAGAGCAGGGCAGATCAGGAGGTTGCGATGCCACCCTCAGTCATGCTCAGGGTAGGGCCGATTGGGGGGTTGGGGCACCGCCCCCTGTCACACAGAGAGCAGGGCGGATCAGGGGGTTGGGGCGCTGCACCCTGTCACACTCAGGGCAGGGCCAATGGGGAGGTATGGCTCTACCTTATCACACACAGAGCAAGGCCCGTGGAGGGGGGTTGGGGCGCTGCCCCCTGTCACTCACAGAGCAGGGCCCATCAGGGGGCTTGGGGCTCCGTACCCTGTCGCACACAGAGCAGGGTCGATCAGGGGGTTGGGGAGCTCCCCACTGTCACGCAAGAGCAGGGCTGATAGGGGAGTTGGGGCACCGCCCCCTGTCACACACAGAGCAGGGCGGATCAGGGGCTTGGGGCGCTGCACTCTGTCACACTCAGGGCAGGCCAATGGGGAGGTTATGGCTCTACCCTGTCACACACAGAGCAAGGCCCGTGGAGGGGGGTTGGGGCGCCACCCTCTATCACCCTCAGAGCAGGGCCGATCAGGGGGTTGGTGCACCGCACCCTGTCAAACACAGAGCCGCAGGGCAATCAGGGGATTGGGGAGCTCCCCCCTATCAGGCACAGAGCAGGGCTGATCAGGGAGTTGGGGTGCCTTCCCCTGTCACACACAGAGCCACAGGGCGATCAGGGGGTTTGGGCGCTGCCCCCTATCACGCTGATCCTGGTGCTGGGAGGCATATTACCCTTTTACTATATAGGATAGAGGCCTGGTGCACGGGTGGGGGCCAGCTGGTTTGCCCTGAATGGTGTCCTGGATCAGGGTGGGGGTCCCCACTGGGGTGTCTGGCCAGTCTGGGTGAGGGGCTGAGGGCTGTTTTCCAGAAGCGGGTGACTGAAGCTCCCAACTGCTCCTTGTTTTCTTTTTTTTTTTTTTTTATTCTGGGCCAGCTTTAGCTTTGAGGCCTCGGCTGCTGAAAACATCAATACAATGTTGTGGTCTGGCTGGCTTTCAGTCCGGCTGGTTTCTGGGGTTTTGTTTAGCTTCTTATTTGCAACATAGTATTTAGTTGCTTAGACTTGCAGCTGAGAGGCCCGCAAGTTAGGCAGGGAACATTGGAGTCCGCAGTCACTGAAGCAAGCAAGCCTCATGTTCGCTTCAGTGCATGGCTGCCGGCCGCCATCTTGGCTGACAGTTAATTTGCATAAGGATACGCTGATTAGCCAATGGGAAGGGTAGCGGTCGTACGCCAATTACCATGTTTCTCTTTTATTAGTGTAGATATGTAGCCTAAGGTTTTTAGTTTCAGGCTTTGGAACTGAATAAAAGAAGTAATTTCAGCATTCAATCTGCAGCAGAAAAATTGGTTTATCTACTTGAGGTAGTCTGAACTACAAGTAAAGTATTTAGTAATTGAATTAAGAATAAGAGGGACTGACATAATGTTGAGAATTATTATACATGCAAGATATACCTAAGGATTGGGAAATATGTGTTTTGCAGAATTGAGAATTTGGTGACGATTTATCATGTTAGAGCAGTGGTTCTTAGGTGAGGGAGATTTTACCTCTTGGGGCACATTTGGTAACATCTGGAGACATGTTCAGTTGCCATGACAGTAGGATGGTGGTGTTATTAACTGGTATCTAGTGGGCAGTGGCCAGGGATGCTGCTAAACATTCTACGGTGCACTAGATAGCACCCACAGCAAAGGATTATTTGGCCCAAAATGTTGGCAATGACAAATAATAAGAAACCTTATGTTAGAGAATATTCACAAGTACTTGATTAGTTTTTAATTAAAAATAATACAGAAAATACAAATAGAAAATAACCATTTGTGTTTCCACTAATCAAATTTAACCAATGTTAACACTTATCTTACTTGATTTTAGGCTTTTGGTCTAAGAAATATCATTCTATTATTTTGGGGAAACTAAGTCACAATTAGCATTTTTTTTCTTTTTCTTTTTGGTTTTTAAGGTTTTCTTTTTTTTTCACAATTAGTATTTTGAATTCAAACAATTTAGAATGTGAAAGTAATGAAGCTATCTCAAGTCTCAGCAGCCAGAAATAACCACTCATTATTACCACTCATTATCCCAGAAATCTTTCCATGTAAATATACATACAGCTAGAAGCCTAGAGAGAAATGCTTTTATGACATTGGGATCATATTGTAAATGAAGTAGGAAAAAATATTTTTTAAATGAAAAAATTTAATCTTAGAATGAAATAGAATAGAATAATTATCTCCCATATCTCCATCACTCAGGCTTCAACAGTCACAAGTTCGTAGCTGCTCTCTACCCACACCCACTCCTAAACATCACATCATTTCATCTGTTAATATTTCAGTGCCTGCCCTTAAAACATGAGGACCTTTTTTTGAGCCATTATCACACACAATTAACAATTTCCCCGATTCATTCTCTTTCCTTCTCTCTCTCTCTCTCTCTCTTAGTATGTTTTGTTCCAAATTGAGTTTTGATTTCCATTGAGATCGAGCAGTAATTCCATAAAGAAAGGGAAATGGGTGCCGCATAGACCAAAACAAATGCGACCTGCCACACTCTTTTGTGTCAACTTTGGTTTTTCTTTCTAGGATGTCTTAAACTATTTGGTAATGCTGTATAAAAATAATGAAATACGCCTTTATGTCTCTTTTTTACTCTCTTCATTTTTTTAAGCTGCTTTTCTCATCTTTTTCAATATTTCTCCAAGATATCTTCCTGTTTGGGTGTGTTTGCTATAGCAATGGCCTCTGGGGACTATTCGCAGGAAAGCACCTGCAGGAATCATTTAACGAACTGGTGGTTAGCTTCTTGAGGGCAAGGAGCAAGTCTTACCATCTTTCTGCCTGTTACCATTTATGTGTTAGATGCCTGTCATTAATCTTGAGGGGATTGTGTCAGTATTGATTGGTCTATTACTCGAAACCATTTATAGCAAAACACTAAGTGTGCTCGTTTAGCTCTAACAGTGTGCACACAGGAGAATATAATCCAGATGTTAATGTTTGGTACCTGCATCTATGGGCAGCTTCTGCATAAAGAGATGAGACAGGAAATTTTACTTCCTCTGGTCACATTTTCTCATTTGTTCTCACTTACAATATGTCCTGGTTTGCTTGACACAGTCTCAGTTTTTGCAGTTCTGATGTAATTACTAATATTGTCCCTTTTCATTCACAGAATTATCCCAGTGGGTGGTAAATTAAATGGTAGGCCTACTTATATGACATTTAATGTGTGCCAGGCTCTCTTCTGAACTCTCTGTACATTCTCACTTAATCTCCATGAAAATCCTAAGTAGCAGATCCTGTTTTACATATAGGGAAGTCAGGGCACAAAGAGGTTAAATAACTTGGCCGAGATTGCAGTTATGTTTGAGTAGTGACTGGTGGAGCCAGGAGTTGAGTGCAGGCAGTTTCTTATCAATGCGCGTAAGCACTCTGCTCTGTGGTCTCTATGCGGGCCCCAAACATACCTGTCTTTGTAGAATACACGCTGACCCACTGGAGTCTCCTGATAATTAATCCGCATAGTTTTAGGTCAGCATCTGGCTAAGGCTTTGGGAATTTGAGGGGTTTCCTTTTCTTCACAAAAAACTTGTCAGTTCCTCACATTCCACAACACCAATCTGATGATAATCAGACTTCTTTCTCAGAAGGTTGAACATTTGCCTTTTTCATTCTCTTAGTGACAGCTACTTGGCATTCCTTCCTTCCTGGATTTCAGTTACGAACGTTCCCAGCTTTTGCAGATTCTCAAGTCCCTGCCACAGTCACTTTCAGCTATCTTTGGTATAAATAAATTCATGGACACATGCACATACGCACACAGTGTCTCCAGCACCTGGAACAATGCCTGTCATATGGCAGGAACACAAACTTTTTCACTGCCTTTGATCAGTTCGTATTTTGGAATTATCTGGGGACAGTATTCACAGGCGCTTTACAGAAAGTTTTTTCAGACAGCTACTGCTTTCAGGTAGCTTACAGTTTAGTAAGGAGATGATGGATGTACTGGAAGAACTGTGATATAAGACAGCTGAGCTGTGTGAGTCAAGTACTTGGCTACAGAATAACTGCCCCAATAACTACCCCTTGTTTTTAAGGACAGGCCTTGAGTTTGCCAAGAGTAGAGTCCTGACAGAAGAATAATTGTCAACCTAGACGAGAGGAGGACTCTGGCAACTTGACACGGGTCCTCTTGTAAGAAATCCTCCATCAGCAGTACTGTCTGTCTTTATATGTACGTCCTCATCACGGCACATTCTGACCTCTTGGTAGTGATAAGCAGCAGGAACAGCTGGAACTACTCAGCAGCAGAGAATTTTATTTTTTAACTAGAGGCCTGGTGCACAAATTCATGCACAGGTGGGGTCCCTCTGGGTGGCCTGCAGGGATCGGCTGAAACCCGTAGTCCAATGCTGCCTGCAACTCCTACCTGCTGCTCCCACTCATTCCGGCCCCACTGTGCCTGCTGCGGGCTCGTACCCAATCAGTCCCTGATCGGGAGAGGCTCGTGCTGCCACAGCAGCGCTCGCCAGCCGTGAGTCCTGCGTCTGGCACCCTCCCAAGGGGAGTGGCCTGCAGGATCGGGCTGAAACTGGCTCTCCGACATCCCCTGAGGGGTCCCGGATTGCAAGAGGACATAGGCCAGGCTGAGGGACCCCACCAGTGCACGATCAGGCCGGGGAGGAATCGTGGGAGGGCTCCAGGGTGTTTCTGGCCCATCTTACTCAGTCCCGATCGATCGGCCGGACCCCAGCAGCAAGCTAACCTATCAGTTGGAGCATCTGCCCCCTGGTGGTCAGTGCATGTCATACTGAGCAGCATTCGCATATCATTAGCATATTATGCTTTGATTGGTTGTTCGGTTGTTCTGCTGTTCAGTCTATTTGCATATTACCCTTTTATTATATAGGATAGGATGTGGAAGCCTGGTGTTATTTATTTGATTTTTTCAATGCTTTTTAGTTTAAAGTCTATTGTTATGCACATGGTCTTTTTTCTTAATAAAAACATTGTCTATGTTTATTATAATATAATTGCATTTTGCTTTTTTACTTTCTTACTGGATATCTTGATAAGATGATATGGTAACATTGAAACAGATTTGATCACAATAGCCTAGTGCAGTGGTTGGCAAACTGCGGCTCGGCAAACTGCAGGTCTTTGGCCCCTTGAGTGTGGCTCTTCCACAAAATACCGACTTCTGTGCATGGGCCACGAAGTTTCAATTGCACTGTACGTGCGTGCCCGCACGTGGTATTTTGTGGTATTTTGTGGAAGAGCCACACTCAAGGGGCCAAAGAGCCGCATGTGGCTCGCGAGCTGCAGTTTGCCGACCACGGGCCTAGTGAGAGAGGGCAGCATTCATTATCCTCACTTTACAAATGAGGAAGCTAAGTTCAGTTAAACCATCAGCTGTGTGACTTTGGGGGAAAACAGCACAATTGGGACTTGTACCTGGGTTTTAGAATCTAGATTCAGTGTATGTCACATGGCCTTATTTTAACTTATTAGATTGATTTCTTTTTATCGATATCAAGATAAGGACAATGAAAGTTGGGATTATATCACATCGAAAGTCCTTTTTAATGAATGTCATTATAGAACCTAGTCCAACTTAATTAGTCCGTTTCCATTTCTGAGTTGACAGGCTTATTAACACCACTTTGGTGATTGTAGAGCTAATAAATTCTATTGGAGGGGAAGTCCTGTAGGGGCCACAGGTGGCTTATATGGTACCTATGTGCAAATCAGAAAAAGGCAGTCCCTCTAGGTCAGCGGTTCCCAACCCATGGGTCGCGACCCCTTTGGGGGTCGAACAACCCTTTCACAGGGGTCACCTAAGACCATCGGAAAACACATATATAATTACATATTGTTTTTGTGATTAATCACTATGCTTTAATTATGTTCAATTTGTAACAATGAAAATACATCCTGCATATCAGATATTTACATTACGATTCATAACAGTAGCAAAATTACAGTTATGAAGTAGCAACGAAAATAATTTTATGGTTGGGGGTCACCACAACATGAGGAACTGTATTAAAGGGTCGCGGCATTAGGAAGGTTGAGAACCACTGCTCTAGGTGGACTGTCAGTCAGAAAAAGGCATACCTGCTAGGGGCAGGTTGAGCCCGCACCAGGATGCTGGACATGGGAAATGCGCATCTGGGTTTGTCTACTCTGTCTCCTTTTTGTGGTACTTGAAAAGCAGGATCATGAATCTTATTCATATTAATGTATTCAGAAAGAGCTGGTGTGGTTTTTTTTAAGTGTTTTATTTATAGATAAAACCGTTTGTATATACCTGCCTCAGCACCTTGTACTTGTTCCCTGCACCTGGAACCTGAACTTCCCTCTTCTCTACTTTGCTCACTCCTTCACTTCACCCAGGTCTCCGCTCATATGTCACCTTCTCAGTATCACCTCACCTATCCCAACTAAAACATTACCCCAAATCACACTGTCTCCCTTTCTGCTGTATTTTCCACATACTACATCTTACCGCCTGGATATTATATTTTTAAATTTTTGTCTCTCCACTAGAAAATACACTCTGTGTATTGCCTGTTTTCTTCACTGTTGTATCCCAACACCCAGAATTACCAGTTTTAATATTTGTTGCCTTTTATTAACAATGTGCCCTTTCTGGACTATAATGTTATGAATATGATCTAATTGAATCTTATTAATACCTGTATGAAGGGTAAATATTATAATTCCCATTCTGGAATTGAGGAAATCCAAAAGCTTAGAAAAGTTCAATAACACTCCCAAAGTCAAATATCTAATAATTAGAATCATGCTTTGACAAGTAGATCTGATCTGATAGCCAAAGTTCATTTTTAAAAATTGACTTTAGTGAATCTTTTGGGTTTTGTAATGTTTTTCAAAGAGTGATTTCTAATTACTGGAGAGGGTGGCTTAAATACTATTATCTCGATTTAAGGGAAAAGAGAGGCAGAACCCATGAGGTTTAAAGCATTGGGATGAGAGATCAGACAACCCTGTTGTGGGATTGTAAGCTGGTGTGGCTGTTATGGAAAATAGTATGGAGATTCCTCAAAAAATTAAAATTGTACACTTAAAACTAATATAATATTGTCTGTCAACTGTAATTTAAAAATAAAAAAAGAATAAGTTAAAAACAGGACTACTATGTGACCCAGCAATCCCACTTCTGGGTATTTATCCAAAGAAATCGAAAGACTAATTCAAAAAGATATATGCAACCCCTATGTCCATTGCAGCATTATTTACAACAGACAGAATATGGAAGCCACCTAGGTGTCCCTCAATAGACAAATGGATAAAGAAGACATGATACCTATGTTTTCCATTTGTAGGATTATTTTCCTGAATGGATTTGTAGAATGGAACAAATAGATAACTAGGTTAAAAAAATAAACATTTTTCCATTCTGAACCATGTAAAGGAGTGCCTGGAATGTAATAGTCCTTCAAACAATGTTTATTGGATGAAAGAAGATTCTAAAACTCTCTTTCCAATATGGATGTAACAATTTTCAGTCCCACCGATAATACGAGATTATCTGGTCTCCCCCACCATGGTACATTTAAATTATCTGATGGCTTGCATGTAATCAGAAGAATTCTCCATCTTGAAAAAAAGTGTTATCAGATGGTGTAGCTAAGGTCTGTTTCTCTTTTTATTTTCACCTTCTTGGTTAATGGACATGTGTTTTCTTGCAGGACTGAATTTGCTCTTAAAGAAATCATGTCCTCTGGAGGTGCTGAAGATGACATCCCACAGGGAGAGAGGAAAACAGTCACTGATTTTTGTTATCTTCTGGATAAATCTAAGCAACTGTTCAATGGGTTAAGGTTAGTGGACTGCTGATACCTTAAATTTTTCTCTAGTTCTGTGTATTTCCCCCCATGGCTGAAGTATGGTACCTTTCTGAAAGTTATGGATAGAATGTTGCATCAATACCTGTACTAGAAGTGATCATGCTTTTTTTTCTTTGACACTGTTTCTTCATTCTCAGATGAAAAAACAATAGGAAAAGAGGGTAACTTAGTGTTGTCCTTGAGTTAAGGAGCGCTCTTTTCCCATGCTTTTTTATACATTAGTCCACATTATACCCCATTTACATCTGATCTTACACATTGGGGTATGGAGGGCTAGGAGCCTACCAATGCATAATGCAGGTGAATGGGGCCTCTCTCCTGTTGCAGTCTTTGTACACTTGTTTATTTGCTTGTTTCTTTTATTCTTTCTTTTTCTTTGGATAAAATATCTGTTGACTACAGTAATGACTGAGTGTTTTAGACAGTGTTATTTTTAGTTTAGCTGTGCATGCCCTGAACAGATTGGCAGCAGAAGCTATATGCACTTTTGTCCACATGTCTTTGTTGATGTGTTCCTGTGTGTAAGTGGGTAAATAATTTTGTACTGTTTTGTTCTATTTAAATCTCTCAGCCCTGCTTTTTCTTCTCTCCCTCCAATTTATAGAGCTATATTTCATACAATAAAAATACACCCATTCAGAGTTTACAATTACATGGTTTAGTATACTTAGAGTTGTGCCACTATCACCATAATCTAATTTTAGAACAGTAATCACCCCAAAAGAAACCCCATACCCATTAGCAGTGACTCTCCATTGTCCCCAGTTCCTAACCCCCGAATCAACTTTCTGTTTCTATGGATTTACATATTTTGGACATTTCATATAAGTAGAATCATAAAATATGTGGTCTTTTGTGATTGGCTTCTTTCACAAAATAGAGTATTTTTTGAGGTTCATCTATGTAGTAACATGTATCAGTACGTCATTCCTCTTAATTACAGATTAATATTCCATTGTGCAGATTTACCATATTTTGTTTATCCAGTCATCTGTTGATGTTTGAATTATTTTCCCTTTTTGGTTGCTATGAATAATACTACTGTGAACATTTGTGTACACAGTTTTGTGTGGACATATATTTTTAGTTCTCATGAGTATATATACCTATGGGGAAAATTGCTGGGTTATATGGCACTCTATATTTAACATTTGAAGAACTTCTAGACTGTTTTTCAAAGAGACTACATCACCAGCAGTGAATGAGGGTTCCATTTTCTTCACATCTTCACCAACAATTGTTATTGTCTGTCTTTTGTATGATAACCATCGAAGGGGGTGTGAAGTGGTATCTCGTGGTTTTTATTAAAATTTTTAGGGTGACATTGGTTAATAGGGTCATATAGGTTTCAAGTGTCAATTTCTATCATACATGATCTGTATATTGCACTGTGTGACCACTACCCAGAGTCAAACCATCTTCCATCACCATATATTTGGTCCTTTACCCTTTACTACCCCCCATGCCCTTCCCTCTGATAATCACCATACTGTTGTCTGCCTGTGTCTATGAGTTTCAGTTTTATGTCCACATATGAGTTTTGATTTGCATTTCCCTAATGACTAACGATGTTGAGCATCTTCTCATGTCTCAAATTTGTGTACCATATGCCTGACATGTTTCATCTTGCCATTTTATATCAGTGCTTTTTGCAGTACTGCTTTTTTAAAAACTAGGTATTATGTGAAGGGCCCTTTTTCAGTTTAAACAAGCTTAATTATTTCTACAAAAATATGTATCTGTGATGAATAAGTATATATATCCTCTGATTGTTTTGGGGTTTTTGTTTGAGAGGAGTGTGGCCAGGTCTATAATTTACTGAGAGATTAGTACTTTGGCTCTTTCTTTTTCTTTTCACTTTTAAAGAAAATTCATTTTATATATACTCACTGTATATATAAAACTATTGAAAAATATTTTGGTGAAGATATAAATGAAAAGTTGCCTATGATATGTAGTTAAACGTAAAAACAATATATTTTAAATAATATTTTTTTGTCAAAAATTCTGTATTAAATACTAGTAAATGTGATGAGTCCTGTTTGCTCTTAATGCCCATTTGGTCTCTTCCTTCTGGGGGGTGCTGATTTTCTCAGTGTCTGGTGCACTTGAGTTGTGTATTTTCTGTGCTTGTTTATATAAATGTTTATAAGTGTTTTGTTCAGTATTAGTCCTTGATTGGAAAGCAATGGGAAAGGCCTCTGTTTATGAGTTCCACAGGTCTGTGACCGAGTTCCCATGATGGGGGTTGGAGGCGCAGGTGGCATGCTCCATACTGCTCTACAATTCTGGTCCAAAGCTCTTTGAGCATATAAATTAAACACCGTTCTACTTTCAAATATTGACTAGGTTTTAGGCATTTCTTTTGAAATCGAGAAGATTTCTTTGGGAATAATTAAAAGAAGGGTGTTGTTGTTTTTTGTTTTTTACATTTGTGTTGGTCTGAATAGGAATCAGGATCACAGTGCTTATAGAGAACAAGAAATACATTGGCAGTGGTTCTGGAACAGCGTTTGCTCTTGGGGAAATGGGGTGAAGTGGGAATCCAGCTGGGATAGGGTCAGCTTTTAACATTGGCCCTCTTTCCCGGCATTCCTTGCATTGTTTGAGCTTATCTTTTGGCTTGCTTTCCTATTTGTTTTCTCTTTCTTTCTTGAGTTCACAAACTGGTGATGAAACTTGTTATTGCAGTGTAATGTACTTGTAGGAAAGTATACCTAAGGGTATTTTTTTTCAGACTGAATACATCCATGTGGCTGGTAATTGGATAAAGAAATAAAATGTATAGCACCTTGGCAACCCCTCATGTTCCCTCTCACCTAGACTTTTTAACTCTTTATGTACAGAGTGAGAAAGTGTATTTCAGTGCACGAAAGGCCTGAGAGTTTCTATATAATGTCTTATTTGGGTATAATAAATTCTCTTTTTACTCTCAAAGATACGTATTTTCACCTTACATTAAGCCATTCATCCAAGTTGTCAGAGACTTTTCAATTTCCCAGCTGTGACTGTCTTAATGGAGCTTTTTTTTCTTCCTGAAAATACCTTCTGATAATATGTGCATGATAAATAAACTTCTTTCCACTTACTGTGTAAGGAATCATAGTCCAGAGAGTGAGAAATGGGTAGAATGAATGGTATTGTGCTTAAAATAGCTGTTGCATGTAGTTACAGTAGTAATGAAGTGTTAGAAATAGCTTTGAATACTGTCAGAAAAATGATCAAAGCCCAAGTGCTTGCAGGGTTCTGGTTGCCATGGTGACGGAGCAGCATGGAATACTTGGTGGGATTATATAAGGCAGCATCTTGAGACATATTTGAGATACACAGCTGTGTCTACCACTGATACCCCTGACTTTGGTGCTTTGAAACAGCAGAGGCCTCCAAGTCACTAATTATTTGATTCCAAAGGAGCAAATACACAAAGCCAAAATAAGCGTTGGAGCCCATGAGTGTATATATGTACAGAGACGTACACCAACGTGAAGTGTAATGGTCTTAAATAAAATTCATGGCAGAAATTATTTGTATTAAATATGCTCCCAATATTTTACGTTAAAGAAGAAATCATCTACAATGTTTCCTTTAAAAGCTTATTTTTCGGAAGCCCTGGCTCCTGAATAGGAAAGATAACAGAAATTACCAGTTTGCTCCATTGTCTCCCTCTCCTTCCTCTCTCTTTCCTCTTTTTCTTCCCCTCCCTCTACCTTCTCCTTCAAAACATTAATACTTTCCCAGAGGCAAGTTTCACAGGCTGCTAATAATAAGGTATATGTTATTCAGAAATAGTACCCTAAACTATTGTACAAGTTTGTACTGTGTGTTTTCATTTTATATGGCTTCCCACTCAAAAGAATTGCCCTTGACTTTGAGGCAGACTGCCATCAGAGTGATCTAGAGAAGAAGCATTGACTAATAAAATTTTAATGTGAGCCACAAATGGGACTTAAATTTTTCTAGCAGCCAGATTTTTTAAATGTAAAAAGAAAAAAGTAAAATTAATTTTAATATATTTTATTTGATCCATTATGTCAAAAATATTTTATTTCAATATGTAATCAATATAGGAAAATTGAGATCTTTTACATTCTTTTATTTCCATACTAAGTCTTTGAAGTACACCGAGTGTTTTATACTTACATACATTTCAGTTCAGATTAGCCACATTTCAAGCACTCTGTAGCCACATGTGGCTATTGGCTCAGGCGAAGTCACTCCCACTTTCAGCTTCTGTTCTCAGAATGGTCCAGTGTGCTGTGCAGTGGATTCAGATCGGCTACTTTGGGGTTCTCTTCTTCCCAGGTCCATCAGATGTCCCATTTGTTTCTCCTGTCTCTTCCTGTGCAGATGCCGATAGCCTGCAGGTCTTGGCTGTTGCTGCTTTGTCCCCACCCACCTGTACTTTGGGATTTGAGGGTTACCTTATCACTTGGCTGTCATAACAAAATACCACAAACTGAGTGGCTTAAACAACAGAAATGTATTGTCTCTGTTCTGGAGGCTAGAAGTTCAAGATCAAGATGTCAGCAGGGTTGGTTCTTGCTGAGGCCTCTCTCCTCGGCTGGTAGATGGCCATTTTCTTGTTGTGTTCTCATGTGGCAGTCCTGCTTTGCATGGGCACCCCTGGTGTCCCTCTGTGCGTCCGAATCTCCTTCTTATAAGAACACGAGTCTATTGTATTAGGGCCCACCCTAAAGGCCTCATGCTAACTTACCTCTTTACAGCCCGTCTCCAGGCACACACATATTTTGAGGTACTGGGTAGGCATCAATGATTTTGGCTGGTTCAATTTAGTAAAGAGGGATGAATTGTAAAAACTTGGGAGAAAGTTCCTAAGTTTTGACATCTCAACATTACATTTAAAAATCTCTGAGAGTCAGGTTTAATCACCTGTACTACACTTCTTCCTGCCATAATTTCCCAACTTTTGTTGAGAGTTGAGAATTTTTAAAAAAGGACATCATTGTCATACTTTCAATTTCCTCTGAAGCCTTGGGAAGAGAATAAGAGCAGCCAATTTATGACACAGGTGCCTTGGCAAGATGTGAAATATAAGGTCATTTAGCTTACAGAGTAATTCACAGAGCTGCATTTCATTCAATTCTATGGACCATTAATTTCCCATCTCTACTGACAGTAATAAAGACCAAATGATATATTCAGAGTTTAAAACCAGAGTCATTCTCGGAATAGTAGAGGAATTTGTCTAAAACTCTTCATAAAATACCTTAATTTAGACTCTAATCATATTACAGTGGTTTTCTATATTAGCTTTCATGATATGTCTCATTAGAAAAAGGGTGATCATAGGACTTATCCTTTTAGGAAGTTAAAAAAAAAATTTAAACCCTATTTCAAAAAAGAAATTGCTACCTTTATAGCAAGTCTTCAGACTGGAGTGGTAGATGTTCTAAATTCTATTGAGGAAAATAGTATAGAATTTAGCCAATAAATCATAAAATATTTGTATATTATGACTTACTGTCAGGAACTTTGTTCTAGCTTTTAGATCATTTTTTATGTGCTTTTAGCTCTCATACAAAATTCCCTTCCCATAAAACTCAGTCATTAACTATCTGAAGTTCTGTAGTCTGAAAAAAACACTGAGTTCTGATTCTGTTTTCTCTCTTAATAAGATATAACTGAGGTTTATTAAATTTGTCAGTTTTAGAAACTTAAAGGAACTTGCAGGCAAATGCTTAACTAGAAAATTTGCCTAAAGACTTGACACGATACCTTTAAAGCACCCAGGGGTTGTCAGGTCTCATGAAGGTGATGTGGTTGCCTAATGCTTTTATATAATAGTACAGTCTTCCTGGCAGCAGCTAGTTGATAAGAGTCTTAAAGATTCTAGCAGCAACTTCCATTTTTAAATATCTGATTAGCTCTTCCTAATGCAGCTTCTTACTAGAGATCCCTGGAGACAGGAAAAAGAGGAAAGCTTGCAATAAAGGTGGAAACTAGTATCTATCGTTAACCGATTTCTGTAATCTGAAATGAGTTTTTACTTATCATAAGGATAATGGAAATGGATTAAGAAATGTAATTACTAGCTTATTCTCCTTGTGTGCCTGAAATTTTGGGAAAACCTTTTGCTTTTTTACTCATTTTTTTAAACATCCGGTACAGAAATGGGAATCTTCTGTTAACTCATCAATTCCACCTATAGAAATTACCTTTTACTCATCTTATATAATAAAAGCCTAATATGCAAATCGACCGAACGGAGGAATGACCAGCGGAATGACTGGTCGCACTGACTACCAGGGGGCAGACGCTCAACGCAGGAGCCAGGCCAGCCAAGATGGGTGCCAGCAGGGGCCCCCTGACTACCCCACCAATCGCCCTGCAGAGGGAGGCGACTGGTGGCAGTGGCAGGGGGCGGGGCCAGCGAGCGGGTGAAGCCAGGCCGGCCAAGGCAAGTGCCAGCGGGGACCCCCTGATTGCCCCGCTGGTCGCCCCACAGATTGGCCCTGATTGCTGGCCAGGCCTAGGGACCCTACCCGTGCATGAATTTTGTGCACCGGGCCTCTAGTATCACATAACTATTCAAGTTTGTTAAGTATGAAGATGTTTATTGCATCTTTATAACAGGGAGAAGCTGGAAGCAATATAAATGTCCATCAGGAGGGATTAGTTAAAGCGGTTCATTATATACTACACTGTACATAGTAAATGTTGATATAATTCTGTATTCATTAAAGAAACATTACATATTAGTAAATAAAAAAGGCATGTTATATTATAAAAAAGGCATGTTATAAAACTTTATAGTTGGATCCCATTTATTTAAAATAATAGAAAAACTCATATATATATATTAAATGTACATATAAAATACATTTGTAATGGGAGCTAGAATTGAGAGGAGAAGCAATAGGATATTTTTTACTTCTTGTTTTATATGTTGTATAGTACCTTTTTTTCTTTTAAAAATCAATGTATTTTTATTGATTTCAGAGAGGAAGGGAGAGGGAGAGAGAGATGGAAACATCAATGATGAGAGAGAATCGTTGATTGGCTACCTCTTTTTACTGCTCTTTGGATCCTTACAACCAGTCTCAGATGAACAGACTCAAGCTAGCCTGTTGGATGATGAGAAACACGTGGCCTACCACCCTGGCCACCAGCCAGGCAACTGCTAGATATTTTATTGATTTCAGAGAGGGAAGGAGGGAGATGAAAACATCCATGATGAGAGAGAATCATGGATTGGCTGCCTCCTGCAAGTCCCCCACTGGGGATCGAGCCTACAACCCTTGATCGGAATTGAACCTGGGACCTTTCAGTTCGCAGGCCGACGCTCTATCTACTTACTGAGCCAAACCAGCTAGGGCCAAAATAATATTTTTTTAAAAAATCATTCAGATATAATTTGTTTTTGGTTATATCGAAGAGTTAAATTTGAAAGCCAACACTTTATATCTGTACAAAGACTGTGTTATTGTATGGATGAATTGCTTTAAAAAGATATTAAAAGCACTAAACATAAAGACTAAGAGTGATATGTTTGATAACTACTCATATCAGTAAAAATGAGAAGATAAGTCACAGACTGGGATAAGAAGTGTATCACACTGTAATCAATGAATGATTGTTGTTCCTTATAAGACAAATTACTTTGACAGTATAGCTCTCACGAGATTTAGTTTACTTTATTAGGAATACCTTGAGCTTATCAGAATTCCACAAGACAGCAAACTCCTTAGGCTCTTTTCCTTGATCTATTTTGTCCCACTGAAAGAATATATTTGAGGCCACTCTCCTATGTTTATTCACAGGCTTTCGTTTTTGCCCTGAGGATGCGACACAGTCTTAAACTAGCATTTCTCAAATTGTCTTTTTTATACTCCTGCATTAGAAACTGTTGAGTATTTCCGGTTATGGAATGTGTGGCTTTTCTCTTTGCCTTCCCATCCGTGTTTGCAGCTGGTTCTTTTCTGAGTTCATCTCTCGTGTTTTGTTAAGTACAACTAAGAGCATCCAGGGCTAGTAGCATACCATCTCTTGGCTTTTTCCTATAAATCCACAAGTTCACTAGTCACATTATCTGCTTTCCAAGTTATTGCCAGAAATATAGTTCTGCCACTGTGTTATATGTCATCATTTTTCCAGTCTTCAGTAACAGTTACTTGTTGCTCATTCCCAATGCCAGTCTCACATATGTGATGTTTTTGGTATGGCAGTAACCCACTCCTGGTTCCAGTTTCTCCATTGACTTTTCCTAAGTAAGGCCGCCGTAACTACTCCAAAATTGTAGTGCCTTACTGCAATAGAGGTTTATTTCTAGCTCCCATGTTAGCCACGAGTTGTATGAAATGTGTCTTGCTCTCTGTTCCAGGCAGAGGAGCAGCCCTTTCTTGGTCTTTGGTCAGAGGGAAAGGTGAAAATGCTGACCCATGGAATAGCTCTTAAATCTTCTCGGATAGCCTGGTTTGGCTCAGTGAATAGAGCGTCGGCCTGCGGACTGAAAGGTCCCGGTTTCGATTCTGGTCAAGGGCATGTACCTTGGTTGTGGGCACATCCCCAGTGGGGGGTGTGCAAGAGGCAGCTGATCGATGTTTCTCTCTCATTGACGTTTCTAACTCTATTCCTCTCCCTTCCTCTCTATAAAAAATCAATAAAATATATATTTTTTAAAAATCTTCTCAGATATGGTGCAGACAATTTACAATTATATTTCATTGCCCAAAGCAAGTTATATGGCAGTTCCAGTGTCTACATAGTAGAGTATTTGTCTAAGGGAGGAACAATTAGGCCTAAAGACAGGGAGCAATCGTTTCACCTATAGGGAAGGGTTAGAATAGTTGAGAACAATACTACCTGCGCTTTCACTTCTAGAACCCCTAAAGCAGTGTTTTCAAAGGGCTGAATTCTTAGGTGGAGATAAACATTTGGAAGTTATCATTGTATAAGTGAGTAAAATAAGATCACCCAGGAGAGGGAAGAGAGCAGTAGATACCTCATGGCGCACTAAGAATTATATGTCAGAAGTAGGGGAGAGAATAGGAAAGAACGAGCTCTGGACCTTGTTATAGAGCTATTCTCCAAAAATTATAACATTTTTAAAAAAGTAAAGCCTGAATGCAAACACTGTTAAAACTATCCAGTTTGTCATCACAAGACTTAGTTTCCAAATAGCATGTATTTAAAATTAAAATGTGTGTATTTGTTCTTACAGAGATTTGCCACAATATGGGCAGAAGCAGTGGCAATCCTATTTTGGGAGAACTTTTGATGTTTACACCAAACTCTGGAAGTTCCAGCAGCAGCACCGGTAAAGGAATTTTATAGTTAAAGGAGAGTGAAACTCCATTTTATATTAATCACAGTTTTGACCTTTACTACCTTCTGCTTTTTATCTGGGTACATCTTAATATATTTTATCTTCATGACCCAAATGAAAAAAAATCGATTTTTTAATGTTTATTTAAGATTTTAAAATGTAAGTTCTTAGGGTTTTTAAAGAAAATATTACATGTGAAATGGTTCAGATGAATTCTACCCTAGCATAGCTTGGCTGATTCATGATTTCATTCTTAAATAGGTATTGTTTATTGGCCAAAACTATTTGAGGGTGTTGCTTCTAATTTTCATGAACATAGCTCAAAGAAGTTTCTATTTATGTTTCAAATTAAATGGACATTTAATAAATGCTTTTTGAATGTAATTGAATCATTATGTTTCAATCTCATGAAAAATTCATAAATCTGAATTCATGAATTTAAAATTTCATGCTGGACTGGGTATCATTTTATCCTATTAAGTTTACAGATTTGGTTATTTTTGAAATTTATAGTCTCTTATTTCTATTTTCTTATTTCCTATATAAAACAGACAAGTCTTGGATAATCGGTATGGCTTGAAGCGGTGGCAAATAGGGGAAATTGCTTCTAAGATTGGGCAGCTATACTACCATTATTAGTAAGTGAATTGTATATGGAAAAATCAAGCATTGACCTGATTTAAACACAGCATGAGGAAGTATGCATGGTATATTACTTGGTTGGAGGGAAAACTAAGGAGTTACAAATGAAAACCTTAGTAATTCAGATCATATTGGTCAAGACTACATTGTGAAATGACCTTCCATAATCAAAGTAACATTATTTGCTTCAGTGGCTCACCTTCCAAACAGTTCATTTGGTCAGACTCATCTATAACTTAAAGGAGGAAGAGCTTGGTTTTAGGTATATGAATTTATAGTTTATAATGGCTTCACTTGAGTCTTGATACTATGCAGAGACATATCAAAACTTGTATGTTTCAATAAGTGGTTTTCAGGAGGATATTTTAAAATTCATACCTGTAGGATATGTCTACAAGGTTACATGATACTTCTGATTATATCCTTAGAGCAGCATCTACAGGGGCTGGCAAAAGTAGGTCTACAGTTGTACTTATTGAAAATAATACAATAATTAATAAATAATAATGCCAGAATAAAATCTGTGTTCCGTGTACTCACAACTATAAACCTACTTTTGTCCACCCCTATATGTAGTTCCACCCATGAGTCAGGGACAGAAGACAACTCCTTTTAGGACTCTAAATCTTATTATCATGAAGTAATACCAGGTATGCCATAAAAAGACTTGGCCCATTTATAATTTAGTAGGCCAGAAAAATTCCTTCCTCTTCCTGTCTTTTGGCAAGGCACCCATAATTCCCACCATTAAAATCACTCTCTTGGGTAGAGTATTTTCTTAAGAAGTCATTTGTAAAACTAGACATGTGGTGTGTTTTGTATATTTTAATTATTTTTTTAATTTTTCAAGTAGTTTTCCTTCAGTATTGTATTGGTCTTAGGTATACAGCATAGTGATTAGACAATCGTATACTTTACAGAGTGTTCCCCTGATATTTCCAGTACCCACTTGGCACCATACATAGTTGCTACAATATTATTGACTATATTCTCTATGCTGTATTTTAATCCCGTGACTATTCTGTAACTACTAGTCCCTTCATTCCTTTCACCCAGTTCTCTAAACAAAGAACCTAATTCATCAGCATCCTTTGAAGATTAATATGGATTAATCCATTTCTGAAGTCCGTGAGAAAAAAAATGAAATTAGTCAAAGGATAAGTGACTATGTATGGATTTGAGGGAGGTCATGAAAGGTCTGGTCCTGGGGGGAAATGCTGTTTGGAGAGTCCCTGAGAAGAATGAGAAGAATGTGTACTTTGGGTTGCCATCTAAAAGGATTGGGAGCAGTGGGGAGGCATTTTTAAAAAATTATCATTATTATTATTTTTACACATTTTAAGGGTGATATGAATATTGCTTTGCTCATTCAAATTTAGGACAGTCATTCCCATCCTCATGTACAGGAATGAAGGAATAATGGAACAAGTATTGATCATAATGAAGAATTTGAGACACTGTCAAATTTAAAGATTTTTTTTCTCTCATAGCTTACGCACATCTGAGACCAGCTATCTGAATGAGGCTTTCTCCTTCTATTCTGCAATCAGACAGAGATCATATTATTCTCAAGTCAATAAAGAAGACAGGTATGCACCTACTATATTTTAAAACACTTAATTTTTAGTTTGTGGGCAAATTATGCAGAAATGCACACATTTGTTTATAACTTTTATTCATTTCATGGGTTTTATGGTATGCTTACTATGTAGCAGGCCTTCTTAAGCATGCAAAGATATGTTACCTAATAGCAATAAATATTACAGATGTTGTAACAGATGTCACAATACCAGCGGAGTCAGAGCACAAAGGAGGGGTGGATTACTTCTTTATGAGAGATTGGGATCACACAAAGTTTCATTGAAAAGAAACAAGTCCAGGGTGAGGCTTAGCTGATTATGTCAGGTCTCTTAATTCATATACATTCAAAAGCCTATTGACAATTGTCATGTAGGACTAACGAAAAGGCACTCAGCTGTTTGAATTTTATTTTATAAACCCACTACTGTCATGCAGTTGTTAGAAGGAAAAAACTTGGTGTAATTCATTAAATTCCCAACGGTAATCTATTGAGCACTTAGACCTCTGGCAGTGTGGTTGGTGGTTGGGTGGGAAAAGAAAAGAAGAAGGTGTACAGGTGTGCTCTTTCCCTTTCAGACAATTACCTTCTCATGGGGGTTATAGACATCTTTAGGTCACAAGTAGATGGTGATGCTGTTAATTCCAGAGGAGTGTGGAACTGTGGGAGAAACCAGGGACCTGGCGCAGAATCTTCATTGCTAGTGTTTCAAGAATTGTTAGAAGAGAAAGTTCAGGTCTAGAATATGGGAATGTTCTCTCTACCTCCGGCAACAAAACTCACAGCTGTTACAAGTGAAAAGATGATATTCTCTTAGTGCTAGAAGAAAACATAGTTTTGCCCTAGCCGGTTTGGCTCAATGGATAGAGCGTGGGCCTGTGGACTGAAGGGTTCCAGGTTGGATTCTGGCCAAGGGCACATGCCCAGGTTGCAGGCTCGATCCCCAGTGTGGGGCATGCAGGAGGCAGCCAGTCAATGATTATCTTTCGTCATTGATGTTTCTATCTCTCTCTCCCTCTCCCTTCCTCTCTGAAATCAATAAAAATATATTTTAAAAGAAAACATAGTTTTGGCATGGCTTTCTAGAGAACACTTTGTGCTTGGCTCTTAGGAGCTTTCCAGCTCTACGACGACATTTTTTGGAAAGCCCCACTCTTGTAAATCCCCTTCATGCCCTTGCAAGTCTTGTTCAGACTCGTCCAGGGGAGGTGATTTGATACAAGTGAGGTATGCAGATGCTGAGGTCTCTGTGTTATTGCCTTACTTCTTTCCTCTATCAGAAGTTCCATCAATTATTTTTCCTTCAGATTTTTTTACGATTTGCTTTGCGTATATTCAGTATAGATATATTTCCTACATCCCTCACCCCCTTTTTGCATTTATGTTGTACAATTTATCTGAATTCTTGGTGAGATAAATTGTATCTCTAAGAACATACAAAAGGGCTATGTAATATTTTATCAGCAAAGAACTATTTTAAGCAATAGTAAAATACCTTGTATAATTCACTTTTCTAATTTGCCAAAAGGAAAATTGGCCTTAGGCCCGTTGGCTTAAAACCCAACGGTTTGATTTGTGGAAATCATTTTCCATCCTAAGAGCAGACACCACACATCAATTGTTTCCCTGTGCTGCCTCCTAGAGCAGGGCAGAAGAACGGAGGTAGGATAATTTGGAACCAGGATGACTAAATCTCTTGCCTTAAACACACTAAATTAGAATCAACGGACAACCCAAAATCTTGACCTTGTTTTCTGGAAGGACAGTTCAGATGGTGCGTTGTTTGTTTCTTAGTTCACATAGGGCAGGAGGGCCAGTCAAGGTAGCGACTGGTGACAACTCCTAAAACCAACAGCCAGTAGATTAAAACAAGAAAGTATTCCACAATATCACAGTTGCTTTATAAGGCAAAAGTCTCTTCTCAAAGGGACAGGTTCTCTCTGCACTCTCTCAGTGCCTCAGCAATCTGTCAAAGCCAAGAGGAACGGACGTTCTAGCCCTTACCTCGGTGACTGTTGTCATTAAGCATGACAACTCTCAACACTGTCTCTTTCCACGGGCCCGTCCTGTTTAGTAAAGGGAGATGTCACCCCGCAATCACTTGTCCTAGGAGCTGCAGACCCAAACTGTTGCAAATGGCTGAGGCTGGCCCTGGTCAGAGTTAGATATGGAGAAGATAAAGCACGCAGAGGTCCTAACCTCTGTGCACTTTACTACATTTAGCCACCAGGAAAACAGTTTCTCTGGCAAGTGCGCAGAGCCGTGTCAATTAGTAAACACATTTCTAAATAACCCCTGGGTCTAAGAGAAAATTTTTAAGTTTTATTATGGAAAATGTCAAACATATACGAAAAATATACTGTTGTAAGGTTATTATATGTGCAATGTAGGATGTAGAAAGCAGGAAGTGGACGTTGGGAATGTCAGGTTCACTTGATAAGGGATAAGTGTGAAGAGGTGCGGTATTGATTGTAAAAGCCTTTGGTAAGTTGAGCATATTGCTACTCCTAGCAGCACTAAAAGAACAATAATGCAGAGGTATGAGTAAGAAGCCAATAGAGGACAGTACGGTAAAATATATTAGATTAACTGGAAAGAAAGCAAGAGAGGAGCAGTAAAGGGCACAAACACAGAAGGGACAAACCGAAAACAAATAAAGCAAGGTGGAGACGCAAACCCAGAGGACTGCATGTACGAGGCAGAGATGACCACGGTGGATGAAAAAGCAAGACGTAGCCATATGCTGTCTGTAAAAGATGTGGTAAAATAAAAGGACAAAGGCACTGGAAAGCAGAGGGAAAGGAAAAGATATGGCCTGTCAGCACTCAGCACAAGGAAACAGGCTTGGTGATATTAATATATAAAAGATAAGATCTCCAAACAAAGACTGTTCTTCCTGGAATGCTTTTCACCTTGTGCTTTTCTGCCTCTTATCTTCTCCTCTTCCTTATATATAGCCTTCACTCAAACATTACTCTCTCTGGGAAGTTTACTCTCACCCAGGATCCAGTCCTGTGGGCTCACATAGCACCCTTTATTTCTCGTGTCATTATACTTATTCCACTGTGTTTTAAGTATTTATCTGTCTCTATATTTTAAATATTTTTCTATCTGTAAGACTGAGGAGAAGGGACTGTGTCTGTAGTTCTGTGTGTGTGTTTTCACTCTGTTTCCAGCACTTAGCATAGTGCCAGATGCATCTAAGTTCTCAATAGATATTTGTTGAATGAATGAATTATGTAATGAATCAGTAAGAAATGCTAAGACTATAGGTTATATGCAGAAATATTTATAACTGCAGAATAGGGTCAAAACAGCATATTTTCTTTTTTAATCTAATGACTAATTTTCCATTTATCTACCACAGACCTGAGTTGGTAGTTAAGAAGCTACGATACTACGCAAGATTTATAGTAGTTTGTCTTCTTCTCAACAAAATGGATGTTGTAAAGGAACTGGTGAAGGTAAATGCACTTTAAAATATTTGAATATCTAATAGTGTATGGATAATTTTGTTTTTTAAAAATAGATTTGAGGTTAAAATAGTTTCTGGTATGTCTAAATCATTACAGCATTAAAAGTGTGGTAACTTCTGCCAAGGGCAATGATAAAAAAATTTTTTTCAACTCTCTTCGTATTTCAAATACAGACTGACCAGAGACCATTATCTTAATTCCTTGCTTTTGTCCCTTCAGCACATTTTACATTTCACCACCCATCCATGGGTGGTCGGGAAATGCAGACAAAAGTTAAAATATTTTGTTTAAAAGAAGATAGTTGAAAAGTTAGGTCAAGAAAAAGCACACAATGTTTGACAAAGGTGTTGGGAAAGAGTTTGGTTTTTCCCGTTCCTTTAGTATTTCTGCATCACTGTCCTCCATTAACTCAGGCAGTTAAGCGTTAACGGCTTTCGGGATTCATTTACTATCTGTGATGATTGCATACATTCCAGCTGCACTCTGTATTCATTCACAGAGAAGTTTCAGAGGCATGCTTCTTAATTTTTGGTACTCAAGTATAACATGCTAGTTTTGACAAGTCTTCCTCTGTCTTCCTCCACTCCTAGTTACTATTAACTCTTTCCAGATAAAACCAGTATGCTATACTAGCAAATCCAAAGAAAATCAGCTAGATCGTATTAATTTTTTTAATGTTAAAAATTGGGGGGTTTACGTGTAAGAGTTTTCTATTAATAAAGTCATTTCTTGCCTGGCTGATGTGGCTCAGTGGTTGAGCATTGACCCATGAACCAGGAGTTCACAAGTTAGGGCACATGCCTGGGTGTGGGCTCAATCCCCAGTGAGGGGCGAACAGGAGGCAGCTGATCAATGATTCTCATCATTGATGTTTCTGTCTCTCTCTCTCCCTCTCCCTTCCTCTTTGAAATAAATAAAAACATTAAAAATAAAATAAATTTTAAAATAAAGTCATACCTACTCAGTATGGGTCTCTCAGGATCTCTGAAGATCTTACTGATGTGTGTCATTCTGGAGTTTTTGATTTTGAGATAAATCCATGTAGTTTTTATTCTTTGTTTTTGGTTAAAATTGAGACTGTATATTGATAATAAACTTCTTAACTATGTCAATTTCTCTCAGGAATATGGTACCTCATAGCTGTCTTTTTTTTTTCTATACCCATTTTCTTTGTGATATGTTAAAATCAGGAGTTGTCCGATGAAATTGAAGATTACACTCACCGCTTTAATACTGAAGATCAAGTGGAGTGGAACCTGGTGCTTCAGGAAGTCGCAGCTTTTATCGAGGTCAGTTTTTGACAAGAAAGGTTGTCATGGTTACGGATAAGTAAATTCCTATGGGGTGTACATGTTTACTGTGTGTATATATCAAAAAGGAATAACTTACTAGACTGACGTTTTGTCTTGGCTCCTCTCTCCAGGCAGACCCCGTCATGGTGTTGAATGACGATAATACCATTGTTATCACATCTAACCGCCTTGCTGAAACAGGAGCCCCCCTGCTGGAGCAGGGCATGATTGTGGGACAGCTGTCTCTGGCTGACGCGCTCATCATTGGTAATTGTAATAACCAGGTAAAGAACTGTGAGGGAAGTATGCCGAAAACCCACTTTGAAAAATAGTGCTTTTTATTATTACAGGGTTATTATTAATAACCCTGTTGTAAATATCCTAACATCCATTTGTGAGGAAATGGTTAAATAAATTACGCTGTGTCCATTTATGGACTATGTTACAGACATTTAAGTGGTTTAGAAAGAATTTTTAATCACAAAGGAAGATACTCATAATATGGTAAGGGAAAAGAAGTTTGTTATGGAGCTAGTATGTAAACAAAATTAACCCGTGTGTTAAAACGTCTATATACATATATGCATAGGGAAAAGACCAAGGAGAAATTCACCAATATCATTAAAGGTTTACCTCTACCTCTGAATAGCAGAATTATAGCTGATTTTTATTTTCTTCTTCACAACTTTCCAAATCTGTATATATTGTAATCAGGCAAAAAGAGAGGAGTGTTGTTGTTTTTTTAAAATATGTTTTTATTGATTTTTAGATGGAGAGAAAGAGAAAGGGAGAGAGAGAGAAACATCAATGAGAAAAACACATCGATCGGTTGCCTCCTGCCCACCCCATACTGGGGATTGAGCCCACAACCTGGGCATGTGCCCTGACCAGGAATCAAACCCGGGACCTCGTGGTCCATGGGATGATGCTCAATCCACTGAGCGACATCAGCTGGTCAGAGGAGGGGTTATTTTTAGGTACATTTTTCAAAAGCAAATTTCAAATATTTTTTCATGACAGAATAGTTGCATAATTAATTTAATGTACTGGAAATGTAATTTACTGGAAATATGGAATATTGGAAAAGTCACCAGTGAGGATATTTTTCTATGTGCATTACTTATACATTTTCATTTTGGATACTTCCTTACACCTATCATTTTTGTTATTGTTAACTTTTTCTAGTACTTTTCCAACTTTGGTTTTTATAGCCATTAATTCACAGATTTCTAAATTAAAATGTTTTAATTTAAATACAATGTTGTCTTTTCAAAGTAGAAAAAAGTGTGCGTCTTAAACATTATAAAGTACCAAAATGTAATGAAGAGGTTATAAAATATGGGCCACTGCCATATTTCAGCCTCACTGTTTTGCCAAAAATTAGCAAGTTTTATAGGATCTAAAATAGGTCTCTGTTTACATGACTACTTTTATTTGTTTCTAAAAGTACTTGAGGAAATTGATGGATTGATAGGTATATAGATAGATGGAGAGTATGTGATAAAGCAAATATAGAAAAATGTTAATGTTGTAGCATCTAGTTGATAAGCATATTGGTGTTACTGTATAATTCTTTCAGTCTTCTATCTTTTGAAATTTTTGATAATAAAATCCTGGAAAAGAAAATACCTAGTGTCATTAAGTACACATGAATGTCAAGATTAATAATATGATTAAAGACTTCAAGGTCTGCGTTCTGCATCAATGGTCAGGTTTGTGTTCCTTGCAGGTTAAGTTCAGTGAACTAACTGTTGACATGTTCCGGATGTTACAAGCCCTGGAAAGGGAGCCAATGAATTTAGCTTCCCAGATGAATAAGTCAGGAATGCAGGTACCTTCTCCCTACTTTTGCAATTTTGGTAACACTCTTACTGCTTCTGCTCTGCATGGAATGCTATTATCCAACAAATGCTTTGAGTGTGAATAAAGAGCTCCCTTGCCCTGGCGGGGTGGCTCAGTTGGTTGGAATATTGTCCTGATGCACCAGGGTTACAGGCTTGATCCCAGTCAGAGCACATGCAAGAGTCAACCAATGGATAGGTGAAGCAATGGGTCGATGTTTCTCTCTCTCTCAAATCAATCAGTCAATAAATGTTTTTAGAAGAGCTCTCTTGTCAGCACATGCCAAGCTGGTGAAAGGGCAATACTGGCAGGAGCAGAGACCGGGCAGTCCTCAAATGCTGGCTCTGCTCCTGTCTGAGATGACTTTCCAAGTTGGCTCTTCAGACTCTGGCACCACCAAGTTCTTTCTCTATCTCCTCTTTTTAGCCTTTACTACCCCACCTCCCACCCCCACTCCTGGAGCTCAGAGAACCTTGACCTCATCTAGGAGGTGCCAGATGGATTCACGAAATACTTGCTAAGTTCTATTGCCGCCTTTGGTAGAAAGTTAATATGCACAGAAGACATAGGAAAAGACATACTAGTTAATATGAAATATTATGGAACCAGAAGAAATTTGCAACTTGCATGAAGGGCAGGCTTTACTTTGAAGTCCCATGAATAAAGGTCCCTGGGTCTCATATATGACTATGTGTAGGTCTGTGGTGGTAGATGTCGTTTTGTATTTTCCAGATTATGGGAGGAGGTGCATCAGGAAAAAAAAGAGCTCTCTTGATGAAGAATAGGAAATATAGATAAGCATAATAATAGTAACAAAAATATATTTGATGAAGAGGATAGTAAAAATAGGCATTGATAATTCATCTGTCAAATACAGCTTGTATGGATATTATTTTCTGTGTGTAAATACAGGAATCAGCTGACAAGCCTACCAGGCGAGAAAATCCCCACAAGTACCTGCTCTACAAACCCACCTTCAGCCAACTGTACACATTCTTAGCAGCATCTTTTAAGGTATATTTGACCCAGTATTTTTACTATATGGGAATAGTGTGCCCTGAATGGAATCTGAGAGTCACTCTTCTCTTTGAATATCTGAGTCAAGAATTTAAGTAAAGTATGAAATTGAAACTGCCTTTAGTGGTTCTCAACCTTCCTAATGCCGCGACCCTTTAATACAGTTCCTCATGTTGTGGTAACCCCCAACCATAAAATTATTTTTGTTGCTAATTCATAACTGTAATTTTGCTACTGTTATGAATCGTAATGTAAATATCTGATATGCAGGATGTATTTTCATTGTTCACGACCTATAGGTTGAGAACTGCTGCTTAGAATATCCTAATCATAGATATTTTCAGAATGGAAATTGCTTACAGGCTCTGAATGCTTATTGCCATTAATTAATGAGACTATTGCTTAATTACTTTCCTTTCTCCAGGTTTTTATTACTAAACTACTGTAGGTATAAGAGTCAGTGCAGAACTTAAAAATCCGGAGCAGGTTGCTCAGACCTGCTCAGAAATATTTTGGTCATTGAAAGAGCTATGAGGAGTAGGGAATTCCTTCCAAAGTTTAATAGTGAAAGCCATAGATGGGAGTTTGTCTTTTATTTTTATTTTTTTTAAATATATTTTATTGATTTTTTACAGAGAGGAAGGGAGAGGGATAGAGAGTTAGAAACATCGATGAGAGAGAAACATCGATCAGCTGCCTCCTGCACATCTCCTACTGGGGATGTGCCCGCAACCCAGGTACATGCCCTTGACCGGAATCGAACCTGGGACCTTTCAGTCGCCAGGCCGACGCTCTATCCACTGAGCCAAACCGGTTTTGGCAAGGGAGTTTGTCTTTTAGACGTCTCTATAGTCAGGATATTTAGTTCTCCATTTCAAGTTTTCCAGAGGACATTTTCTAAATTATGGGCGTTTTAAAGCAGAGAATGTCTTAAAAACGTTTGGCAGTCATTGTAGATTGTAGATTATAATGAATCTTGACTGGGTAGACAGGAGTTGGAACCAGCAAGAGTGGCTCTTCTTTTGGAGAAGAGAGTAGATTAGGTGTTTGTTTTCCCCATACCTTTAAAGTGTCATGAGCTTTAAATGAAACTGTTGTTTTCCCTGTTTGTTGTTTTGTATATGTGATTTTTTAAATTTCAGGAGCTGCCTGCCAATAGCGTGCTTCTGATTTACCTGTCAGCCACTGGCGTTTTCCCAACAGGTCGTTCTGATAGTGAAGGTACAATAAAGGAATGCTCCTGTGTGAGCCGGGCTTGAATTCTCTTTATTTTCTACAAGACGATGGCCTGTAGCCCACAGACCATCTACAGCTTTCTAGAGAGGCTTCTAAATTGGAAACCTGGTCTATTTGTTGAATTGGCAATGTTATACATACCTCAGTCTATTTTATTTGCTGAAATATTATACATTGAACTCCACAAATCATCAGCAAATTCACATACTAATTGTGTGTGCCTCACTATCAGATTTGCCAGAAGCACACATACATATGAAATAACGAAGCCTAATGATCTACTTCACATCATTAAAATTTTCTGAGCCTTCGGTGCTTTAGGGAATCTGGTCAGCGGCTTCATGTGGCTGAAAGTCTTTGTAGAAATCAGTACACTTTTGTAACTGTGAAAGTTCAAGTCCTTGTCATGATTTTGTTTTCTGTCCTTTCTTTATTTGGTTTTTATGGATTCAACCTATAGAATATTGGGATGCTGTTTCAGAATAAAAACTTAAAACTGTCCAGAATAAATGAGTCCAGAATATATGAAATTGGTCAGAATAGGTGAGTAACTGGGATGTAAATGAGGCATTTAAATCTCTGTCTGGACAAAAAAAAATTTTTTTCCTTAACATCCTTAACATTTTCCTCCTCATGTTTGTTGAAATTTGCATTCCTTTATACAATGCATGTCCCTGCCATCTTCCTTGCATGACCTACAGATCCTCTTAATGTGGTAAAATGAAAACAAAACAAAATAAACCTCAAAGCCTTTTCATTGCAGTGCTTTTTTAAGGGATAAAATATAACAGCATTAAATGTGGTGTGAAGTCATAAACTAATTTCTTGTAGTAAAATTTATTTTATTTATAAATAATTATTTCTATTTTTCTACTGTTGAATCAGATTTTCTGGGCCCCTGCTTAATATATTGACCCCATTTTACTTTTTTCAAAGTACATTAGTACTGCAGTAGGCACTAATTGAGTAATCCTTTGAGAGAAATTATTCCTAACACCCCTCGGTTGCTGTGCCATTTAGACAGGAGTTTAACTAACTGATATAACCAGTGGGCAAAGGCTAACTTCAAAACTGGAACTACAGTGGTTGGTGTAATAGTGATAATGGATTTTTTCACACACTGAAACTTGTTAATTATTTTCTTAAAAATAAAGATTTTTTTCAATGAGAATTTTCAAGTTGTATTCCACATTTTTTTCTAAATTCTACAATTAATGGCTTACTTACACTTTTTTAAAAAATATATATTTCTTTATTGATTTCAGAGAGGAAGGGAGAAGGAGAGAGAGATAGAAACATCAATGATGAGAGAGAATCATTGATCAGCTGCCTCCTGCACACCCCTTACTGGGGATCGAACCTGCAACCCAGGCATGTGCCCTTGGCCGGAATCGAACCTGGGACCCATCAGTCCACAGGCTGACGCTCTATCCACTGAGCCAAGCCGGCCAGGCCTTACACTTTTATTTAAGAAATTATTAGGACATCAGTCTGCAATTTTTCACATAGATAGTTTTGTTAAACCTGAGGTTTTAATTTTGCTTGAAATGAAAAGATCATTTTGAGCATTTCAGATCTGCATCACTTTTATTGCCCGGAATAATGGGGTGCCATGGATTCTTGTTTTGTTTCTCATTATATTGTTTGAAGAACTGATGAGTAATTAAATGATTTTTTTAAATGTTGAACTAGGCAACATGCTGAAATCATTTAAATACTGTATTAAAGGAGAATGTTAAATTTTAAAATAATTAAAATGTTTTGTAATTATTTTCCACTTATATCTGGGAGAGATTCACATAATACCTTTGAACATCAGAATCATGTTACTCTCTGATTGAAGTCTAGGATTCTTCCCTTTGTTTTCATAGGTCCTTATGATTTTGGAGGGGTTCTTACTAATAGTAACCGGGATATTATAAATGGAGATGCCATGCACAAACGCAATCAATCCCACAAAGAAATGCACTGGTATGTATTCTAGTGTCTCCCTATCATAAAAATTGTAGTTCTCTCCTATGAAATATTAAGTGAAATGGAGACTTTTCTGGTACTAGAAATGTTCTCTTAGGCTACTATTAATAACACTTATTTGGATTCTAGCAATACTTCCATCTTGACTATCCTAGGAAATTAGAATTTTGGGCTGATACATATATATTTTAAATTTTTCATTGAGTATCAGTTATATGTCAGGCACTGTTCACACACACACACACGCACACACGCACCCACACACACACATTGTCCACTAAGCTAGAAAGAGCATACACACCAAGATTGTGATCTTCGTAGGCAGTGGCTCTCAAATTCTTGTTACTGGACTTTTAGCCTTTGGGTCTAGTAGATCTTTTATGGGCCAGTGAATCTAGATGTTTAAGAAGCACCCAACTGATTCTGATGCAATATCCAGAGAAAACATAAAGAATAGTAAAGGGAAGCCCCTATTATTTTCTGAAATATTAAGATATAGCTTGAAAATAGGTATAGGTTTTGAAAAACTCATTTAAATACAAATCTGGTTGTGTTTTACATGTTTGTCTTAAAAATATGTTTTTAAATGGGCTTTTAAATACTAAAGTTACCTAAATGCTGACTTCTGAGATTTTCACGTTGTATGTTTAGATATTCTTGTGAAAAAATTACCTCTGAATTTTTTTCTAAACAAAACTTAATACAGAGATTTTTTTGTCTTTTGCTTAATTAATCTTTGTTTTTCTCTCGTGCTACAATGAAAAGGAGACGTGAGCAGACCAAACTGAAGAAGAAAAATTCTAAGACTTGGCGGTATAGTTACTCAGTTATTTACCATTATTATTGTTTTCCCAGCCTCCATCCTGGAGATCTCTACCCCTTCACGAGGAAGCCCCTGTTTATCATCGTGGATTCATCCAATAGTGTCGCATACAAGGTGAGTTCCATGAGCGCCAGGGCACGTGTTAGACATTATGGCAGCACCCTGAGGTAACCAGTCTTAACATGTGCCTTTTTATTTTGCTTTATTTTATTTCATTTTACACAGTTTGTATTTAGTCTTTCTTTTCTTTTGAGGTTGTGCATGCTAGTCAGGATCTGGTGCTATGAATAGAAACAAGAAGAAAACGCATGAATGGACACTCAGTGGAAAATAATAAATCCTCCTGCAGGAAAAAAAATTCAAGATTCCCAAGATCTCTGGTGGAAGGTTGACTTTTGTTGTATAACCCAGAATAATTTTCTTTTATAGAGGTAGAAGTATGTGGGCACATTTTATTTTCTAGTTTTGAGACCTTTTCCCCATCTATGCACTTGAGCTGCTAGGGTTTAAGTGCTATGTCTTACAGTTACAGCCATTGAATATCAAAATAGTTTTACATGCACTTATTTAAAAAATTGTGAAAAATAAGTAAAATGCTGAAATAAGTGACAAGGATATAACTTGAAAATCCTTTGTTTTATATTTTGCTATTGAAGCAATGTTTTTCAGTGATTATATAAAGAACAGCAGCAAAACACACTTTAAAGTAGGATAGTAGATTTCAAACTACAGTAATTTACAGGAAAATAAAAACAGATTTTTTGGAGTCCTTTGTATGTGGTTGGAATATTTCATTAGTGAACAATATGTTCAGAAATACGCTTGGATCTGCATATTAAAACTGCCAATTAAAACTATTTTTGTTGTGGATGTTCATATAATTAGATGGAGAAGCAAGCATTGGTAGGTTTATTTCAGGAGAGCAGTGGAAGTGTCTGGTAGCCAAGGGAGCTGACCTCAAGCACATATTTTTCATCTAATTTTTATGTTTAGTTTCACTTTTTAAAGTCTGAATTCCAAGAGCAGCCAACCTACCCTAAACTTTTCAGCCTATTGCCTGAAAAGTCAGGTTTACAACTTTGATTTTGGGGAAAACTAGCTGACACTTTTCTTAAATCTGGTGTATGTTGTTGTTTTCAGTCTTTTTGAAGGGGTGAGAGGTTGCTGAAGGAACAGTTTATTAGCTATCCCTTCTAAACGTATAAAACCAGAGGAGTCCAGGCATTGGTGTCTTCACAGAATTCCCAAGAAGCATCTGTGTCTTTGTCAAAGGAATTGTTTGCTACAGTTTAAAGATGTGACAGGATATGTTGATGCACCCGGTCAAATGTATTGTGTATATGCTCCAGCATGCATTGGGAGTGTTTTAGCAACCTAGTAATGTCTCTCAACCTACCTGGATATTATTTGATAGCACCTTTTATAATGTCAAAATATCTTACATGATATGTGCCAGCTGTTCCCACAGTACACAGGATGATGCTTCAACCAGCTGAGCCACACCAGCCAGGACTGTCAGTGATCACTTTAAAAGTTCTCCCTGCTGTCTGTTTCCTCCAGGCTGATGTGTTTCTGTTTGTTTTGCCTGCATATATCATATTAGAGACTTTCCTCAGAGTATTGTAATTTTTGCCTATCCGCTCAGATTTAAGAGTGGAAGCTAGGAAAATAGAATCTCTGAGGTGGTGAATAGGGCTTGTCATGATGAGCTGCTCAGTCTAGTTGGGCCAGTTAGTTGGTTAGTCTCTGATGTGTCTTTAGGTCTGTCTTCATGGTCTCGTTATATTCCCCAGAGCAGACTCAACTATTCTGCCTGGAATGTAAAGGTTTGATGATCAGCACTAGGCTATGTTTTCCCTCAAGTCTCTGTGTATGTGTTTATATGTGTATATACATGTATCTTTATGTCCCCAGGCCTCACACCTAAAAGGTTCTTAGTAAATATATGTTGAATGCTTAAGTGAAGATAGGTACTATTATCCTTATAGTTGAGGAAACTTTGCCTATGGAGATGAACTAACCTGCCTAACTGATCCCAGCAGTTTTTGTCATTCCAAAACCCCAGCTCTTTCCACTTTGGAAAAGAGGAGCTTTGCGTGCTCGTCTGAGCCTCATTGCAGAGGAGAGTGACGGAAATGCCAAGATCTGTGTAACGTCTGGCCCACGCTGTGGTTCTCAGATTTCCACTAGAGAAGAGGCGAGTAGAAGTGGCCTTGTCTGTACTAAGGTAGTACTAGTGGGAGTGAAAAAAATCGCATGGTCATTCTGAGCACTTCTTTTAGTTCTGCCTTCTTTTTTTTGAAAGAACAACCTTTGAGTATTTTAGTAATTATGACAAGGCTGGATCCCTGCCAGTGAACATGAATTACTCATTTGTCAGACAGTCCTATTTATCTAAACAGCCTTATCCTCGTTGACTGATGGCTGCAGGTTGCTGCAGTCTATTAAGGCAGTCTCTCTCCTAGCAAGATTATGGAAGCTCTTCTGCCAGTCAGCCTCACACATTCTGTTTCTTTCCTGCTCCTTTGAAAGTTTTTGGCATTCTGTAGTTACACTGTGAGTTCTAGGTTTTGTTTCTTTAGAGTTAATCTATTGGGACTTCTTGAATGGGAAGGTTGGGGTTTTTCATAAATGCTGGAAAATTCTCAGTCATTGTCTCCTCAAACACTGGCTGTACCCCAACTTTTCTCTCATCTCCTTCTGAAACTTTCATTATATACATACTAGAGGCCCGATGCATGAAATTTGTGTGTTTGGGGGGTGTCTCTCAGCCCGGCCGGGCCCTCTCACAATCTGGGACCCCTTGGGGGGATGTCTGACTGCTGGTTTAGGCCCAGACAGACAGTGGGCCTAAACCGGCAGTTGGACATTCCTCTCGCAATCCGGGACCCCTTGCTCCTAACCGCCCTCCTGCTCGCTCCTTACCACTTGGCTTGCCACTCCTTAATGCTGCCATGGAGGCAGGAGAGGCTCCTGCCACCACCGCTGCACTTGCCAGCTGTGAGCCCGGCTTCTCATGGAGCGGTGCTCCAGCTGTGGGAGCGCACTGACCACCAGGGGGCAGCTCCTGCATTGAGCATCTGCCCCGGGTGGTCAGTGTGTGTCATAGCGACTGGTCATTCTGGTTGTTCTGCTGTAACGGTCGCTGGGCTTTTATTATATAGACTAGTACATAGCATTCTCACTGTCTTCTACATCTCTTAACTTCTATAGTTTCCAACTTTTTTTTTTCTCTGTTTGAGATTTGGATAATTTCTTCTGAGCTATCTTTCAATTTACAAATTCTTTCTTTAGCAGTGACTAACTTGCTATTAAACCCATATGAGTTATATGTTGGTTGTGGTTACTTTCATTTCTAGAAGTTCTCTGGTTCTTGGCTCCTGGGTCTAAGCATATAGTCATACATCAGTGTATGTATTACAGTAAAGGGATACAGAGCAAAATTAGCAAAGGAAAAAGGTCCATAGGATGAAGTCCAGAGCAAAATAGGCTCAAACTTCCAAGAGTTTTCTCCCACAGTCACACAGGATGTCCCTACTTCCCCAGCAACAAGTTGAGACAACACGGCTGAAGTGTCTACCAGGGCAGCTCATGAGGGCCTTGTTGCCCAGGCTGTTTATTGGAGAGTGATCACACCAAATGCCAGTCTCCCAGAAAGCAAGCAGGTGTTCAACATAAACCACCCTGTTAGCACAGTCTGGGTGAAGTGAGCCATTCTTATTGGTTCTGCTAATGGTGGCAACTCACCCAAATCTAAGTTCCCAGAAGCCAGCCAAGGGCCGAACCTTGTAAGCAGGCCTTCCAAAGGATAGCAGTCAGGTTTGTTATGCTAACCCTAACTCTTTTTACACAGTTTTTAAAAAAATCAGATGAGAAGTTGATCAGCAAGGGAAGCAAAGAAAAAGGAAGCCTTGGGACATAAGTAGCGGCAGTGTTCCTTTTGGCACTATCCAAGAGCGAGAGCCTCATGGCCAAGGATGCAGAGGCCGTCCGCAGTGTGGGAGAGTGCCCACGCTGCCTTATCTGAAGGGTGCGCCTTAATATCATTCAACTTACTCCCTTTGGTTTTTTTTGGTTTTTTTTTTCCCACCTCCCCCCCTCCCTTTGTTTTGATTACAAGAAATTTCTCATTTATTTTAACTATTTGTTTAAGTGTTTATATTGATATTTACAAAGTCATAAAATCAAAAAGGTATATAGTGAAATCTCTTCATCCCTCCCAGACCTAGTTCACTCAGTTATTGGCTCTCCCTATAAGAGATCACTGTTGTCTGTTTCTTGTTTATCCTTCTAGAACAAAAATTTAAATGCATATATAAGCCAAAACACATACATAGCCTTTAGTCTTCTTTGCTATATAAATGGTAGTAACATGACATACACAACTGCTCTATCTTACTTTTTTTCACTACTAAGAAATGTTGGAGATCTATCCATGTCCATTCATAAAGAACTTAATTCTTTCTTGTAGCTGAATAGTATCCTGTGGTATGGTTGTGCCATAATTTATTCTACCAGTCTCTTATTGCTGGTCATTTGGTTGTTTCCAGTCCTTTATTATTAGTAACAATGCTACATGAAATAATTTAGGACTTACAGGTTTGAGAGTATATTGACAGGGTAAGTTCCAAGTTGTGGAATTGCTGTGTTAATGGAATATGCATTTGAATTTAATAGATCCTGCCAAATTGTCTCCTAAAAAATTTGTACTAATATATACTCCTATTTATGGGTATTTGTTTTCCCATATTTTTGCCAATAGCATATATTTTCACCTTTTAGTATATGTGCTGCTGAAGAGAGCACTATATTTTCAAACTTTTAGAAATTTTACTAAACTGATATATTAAAAATGGTAATTTAGTGTAGCTTTGATTTTCTTTTATCAGTAAGATTGAGTACCTTTCATACATTTGAACCAATTGTATTCAGTTTTCTATTAATTCTCTTTTTATCTTTCACCCATTTTTCTATTGAGTCAGTAGACTTTTTCTTACCGATTGGGAGAAGTTATTTCTATATTAAAGAAATAATAATAATCCTTTGTAATGTGAGTTGCAAATATATATCCCAGAACATCATTTGGCTCCTGATTTAGTTTATGCTGTATTTTAATATATATAAGCCTTTGATTTTTTTGACTAGGTTTATTAATCATAATCATAATAGGAAGATCTTCTAGGTTACAAAAATAACCCTTTCTTATATTTTCTTTCAGTACCTTTATTGTTTAACTAGAGGCCCAGTGCACAAAATTCGTGCACTGCGGGGGATGGTCCCCTCAGCCCAGTCTGTGCCCTCTCACAGTCCAGGACCCCTTGGGGGATGTCCACCTGCCAGCTTAGACCCGATCCCCCCAGGGATCGGGTCTAAGCTGGCAGTCAGACATCCCTCTCACAGTCTGGGGCTCTCACAGTTCGGGACCCCTTGCTCCTTACGGCCCACCTGCAACAAAGACGGGAGAGGCTCCCGCCACTGCGCTCGTCAGTCATGTGTCCAGCTTCTGGCTGAGTGGTGCTCCCCCTGTGGGAGCACACTGACCACCAGGGGGCAGCTCCTGCGTTGAGCATCTGCCTCCTGGTGGTCAGTGCATGTCATAGTGACCAGTCATTCTGCCGGTTGTTCTACCATTCAGTTGATTTGCATATTAGAATTTTATTATCTATAATAATAAAAGTGTAATATGCTAATTAGACCAGACGGCTGAACAATGGAACAACCATCCGGGCAACCTTCTGGATGACCTTCCGGACAAAGCTGGGGCTGCAAGGGCCGAGTCCCTTGCACAAATTTCGTGCATCGGGCCTCTAGTATAGGATATTTTACATTTAAATCTTTGACATATTTTATCCTAGTGTGTGTTGGAAGTATAGAGCCAACTTTTTTTTCTACATGGCTATCCAGTTTTTCCTACCAATTTGAATTGTCATCCTTATATATATTCAGCCCTATTTGTTTTGGGATCTAATTCTGTACTCTCCATTCTCTTCCAGTGGTCTTCTGCCCACTCTTAGGCCAGGGCCACATATTTTTAATTACTGAGGCTTTAAAGTATGTTTTAATATCTGATGAGTCTTGTTCTCTCTCAGCTCTTCTTTTGAATGCAGAGTTTTCCTGACTCGTCTACTTTTTCTTTATGAACTTTAGAATTATTTTTTTCAGTTGCAGGGAACTGAACCATTTTTTTTTGAGGTTGGTTTATATTTTAATAAATTAGTGTAATGACATCTTTAGAATGGGTTCCTGTCTAAGAACATAGTATGTCTTTCCATTTGTCCTAGTCTTTATTTTTATAATTCAGGAAGTTTTAATTTTTGTTTTGTTCACATCTATTAAGTTCTGTCTTGTTTTACCAACCAGTTTATAATGTTACTAGAGGCCTGGTGCACAAAATTCGTGCACTTGGGGGGAGGGCGTCCCTCAGACTGGCCTGTGCCCTCTTGCAATCCGGGAGCCCTTGGGGGACGTCTGACTGACGGCTTAGGGGGGAGCAGGCCTAAGCCGTCAGTTGGACATCCTTAGCACTGCCGCTGGTAGAGGCTCCCGCCACCGCTGCTGTGCTCTGCCAGCTGTGAGCCCTGCTTGTGGCTGAGTGGTGCTCCCCCTGTAGGAGCGCACTGACCACCAGGGGGCAGCTCCTGCATTGAGTGTCTGCCCCCTGGTGGTCAGTGCACATCATAGTGACCAGTCGATTTGCATATTAGCCTTTTATTATATAGGATTTCCCATGTAAATCTGCCTTTAGGAAAAGGATATGCTGAAATCATGCAAAGAGTATTTTTTGAGTGTCAGTTTAGTTTTCACTGTAAATTAACATTATTCTGAGTGAGCAGTTAATGTGAGTCACAGTGAGAGATGGATCTACGCTTCAGACCAGTGAGTCAGGTTTTAGAGCCTGTGAGGCTGAGAGCCAGACCTTAGACCTTGGAAAATTCACCCTTGTGAATACCTCTTCATCGTGTATATTGCCCAGTGGGTGGCCTCTTGGTAGATGGCCAGATGACCTCTTCTTGTAACACTGCAACCGTATCTATGCCTTTATTTTAAAAATCGGTATTTCACTTAGTAAATGTCACTATTTTAAGAAAGCCTATCATGCATAGTAGTTTATACATGAATGGCAGCCTCTTCAGCTGTTACTGATGTTTCTGCAGCTGCTTATGAGTCAAAGAGCCCAATCTGAACACTGATGATATGCTTCGGAAAATTACTATCTTTGGTCAAACCTTTAATGAACGTTTTAATTCTTATATATTGCAGAATTTCACAAACTTATTTGGACAGCCACTAGTCTGCTTGCTTTCTCCTACAGCATATCCAAAAGCTTTACAAGGTATGTTCTGTCGTTACCTCTTACATCCATAGGTTACAAGTAAACACTGTCTACATTTTGAATAATACTGATCTTCGTTTTCCCACTGATAATGTGGATTTATGGTGTTTAATGTGGCAGGTGTCAATCTGAAATCAACCCAGAAGTTTTGCCAACTACCAGATGTCTTTAATGTGCTTCCATTAGGCCTTTAGACAGTTCTCAAAGAAATAGCAAAACGTTCCTGAGAAAAGGGTGGTTTGGGGCCTTACTTGTGGAGAACTCATGATTTATGAATTTTAAAATGTGTTCTGCAGCTGCTTGTTTGGGTGAGCTTGTCCTCTTCCATCTGGCATGATGTGCTGTATCACCAGCTACACAGTTAGGCATCGTTTAAAACTGTAAGGTTTCTTGTTGAGAACACTTCTTAGCCTCTGCCTACGAGTTAGGGCACCCTAACCGGCACAACCTAAAGGGCTTCTTTTATTCACATTTTACCTTGTTGTATTTTTAAAATAAAAGAACCTCTTCCCAGTGTGATGGAGAGATAGTTCAGGGTTCTGGCCGTTTCTCAGATGAAGAGGAAATGAAAGACTTTTACTAATTTGTCCTTAACTGGCAGTCCATGCAGCCTGTTCCAGCGCCCAGTCATTAAGCTGGTAAGATATTCAACAAACCTTGCCGCTGTCTTAGCAGTGCTGTCACCATTTCACTGTCCCCCTGACTGTGAAAAGTGCTGCTGTCCCCTGTGGGAGAGGGCATTTCACTGCTACTTCCCAGCCGGAAGTCTTGTCTGCTGACATAGTTTGACACAGGAAGTGATGGTCAGCATTTGAATGCCTGAGAGAAGCTGGAGACTTTTCACCGTTGTTTCAAGGTAAGTTCTGCTATTTTACAGGGAAAAACATGTAGAAATGCTAAGTTCCTCTATCCAAAAGTTCAGTTACTAAGGGATAGAACTTACCTCCAAACAACGGTAAAATTCTCCTGCTTTGAGAACTCTGTTAGCCTGTTGCTTATCATTTCTGGAGAAGTGTACCCCCTTCCAGTTATTTGAGAGTACTTTTTGCTATCATTTTGTCTTATCAAAAGGCAGCTTTATCCTGGCTGGTGGGTGTAGCTCAGCGGTTGAGCATTGACCCAGGAACCAAGAGGTCACCAGTTTGATTCCGGGTCAGGGCACATGGCCAGATCGCAGACTCAATTCCCAGTAGGGGGCGAGTAGGAGGCAGCTGATCCATAATGTTTCTATCTCTCTATCCCTCTCCTTTCCCCTCTCTCTAAAATTCAATAATAATATGTGTTGTTTTTAAAAAAAGAGGCAGCTTTAGTTTAAATTGCAGGGTCTAATGCAGTGGTCGACAAACCACGGCTCGCGAGCCACATGCGGCTCTTTGGCCCCTTGAGTGTGGCTGTTCCACAAAATACCACATGCGGGCGCGCACGTACAGTGCGACTGAAGCTTCGTGGCCCATGCGCAGAAGTCGGTTTTTGGCCTGGGCGAAACAAGTATACAAGACGAGTGTGGATGGGAGAGTTGGAAGGGGTCGACCTCAGCGAACGTACCTCAATTAGATTGAGGACATTTTTAGCAAAGGCCAGCTTAGGAGTACCCTAATTAAGTTAATAACAATGTACCTACCTATATAGTTTAAGTTTAAAAAATTTGGCTCTCAAAAGAAATTTCAATCGTTGTACTGTTGATATTTGGCTCTGTTGACTAATGAGTTGTCCGACCACTGGTCTGATGGGTTAATGGTAAGATTATTTGGTCTGAAGGCTTTATTATGTACTAGTGTAGGGTAAAAACCAGGCTCTGGAGGCAAACGGATTGAATTTGAATCCCAACTCAGCCGCTTACTAGCTGTGTGATCTTGGGAGGTTCCTTAGCCATCCTGTGCCTCAGTTTATTTCCTATCAAATGGAGATAATAATAGCATCAGCCTCATAAAATAATTCAGAGTATATAAAAAGCATTCAGTATGTGCCAACTGTCGTTATTACTAATACGCTTGGTTGTAATATATGTCCTTAATATTTTTTAGTCCAGTATCATCTTTTGTGCTATAAAGCTTAGGCCTCTAATCCCTAAATATGCCCCCTTTGGACACAAACTAGTCGATACCTAAGTATTTGGAATCTCAAATTAGATTCCTGCACGTCTGGTATCTAAAAGTCTACAGTGTTTGTTTTTTCTCTCTCTTTTTTTTCTTTATTGATTAAGGTATTACATGTGTCCTTATCCCCCCATTATCCCCCCCTCACCCCCCATCATGCTCTCACCCTTCTGGTGTCTGTGTCCATTGGTTAGGCTTATATGCATACAGTGTTTTCTTTATCCAAGAGTTATTTCATACATTCAACAAGCATTTATTCAATGTTTATTTATCAGGTACAGTGCTAGGCATCGGAGGTGACGCTCGGACCAGACAAACACAGCCAGTTTCTCACAGAACCAGTTGTCTAGTAGAAGACACAGACAACCTGACAGTCACTGTCAATGCTGTTAGTGTCTCATAGGAGGAAACCTGTGCCACACTTGAGGAACTCCTAACCTGCCTTTGAGATTGAAGAAAGTGCATGAGATGATGTCTGAAGTGGAGTTGAAGGATGCGTAGAATTAAATGAGCATGGGAAATGGTTGAAAATTGGTATTCTAGCAGAGAAATAGCATGTGAACCCTGAGATAAGAGCTCTGAGATGAGAGAGTTTATGGAACATGTAGATAAATTAAAAGTAGTTTCTGCTAGTTAAAGGGCAGAGTTTGTGATTGTGGGACTGAATTATGAAAAACCTTTTATGATTCAAATAAAGGATAGTGGGGTGCCATTGAAAGATTTTAAATGGCAATAAAATAAAAAGGCATTCAGTTTACCTTATGTAAGGTGAATTGGACAGGAGCATTGATGGAAGTAAAGAGATCGTGGTGGCTGAGCTAGGACAGTGACTGGTTACCTGGCTTCAAAAGGTGCCAACCCAGAGAACCAGCAGGACTTGGTGATGGTGAGGAAATGAGGGAGAGAAAGAGGCGGAATGGACTTCAGGTTTCTGGCTGAGATGCTGCAGAAATAATGATACTAAATAACAAGTAGATTTATAAGAGAACCAAAAGGGGGGAAAATTGTTGTCAACTTTTGACATGTTGAGTTTGAAGTTACCTTTGAGAGTTAGGTTGATTATAGAGGTCTAGGGCAGTTCTGTCCAATAGAAATATTATAGGAGTCGCCTGTGTAATTTTAAGTTTTCTAGTAGCCACGTGTTTTTTTTAAAGTAGAAAGAAACTGGTGAAATGAATGTTAATAATGTCTTTTTGTACTGATGCTTTGAAATCCTATGTATAGGATGTATTTTACACTCTGTAGTGTGTCTGTTTGGATCAGTCACATACTTAATTATTTAAGTATCCAGCATCTACTGCAAGGCAGCACAGTTCTAGAACTAAGGAGCTCAATCGAGGCTGCAAATGGAGAACTGGGAATCAGTAGGCATATAAATGATAACTGAGATTATAAGAGTAGGTGAGTTCAGCAATGTATCAGGCCAAAGAAAAAAAAAAGATTGATATTTAAGGGATAGGTGGAGATAGAATAACTCACAAGAGTGAAAAAGACTGGCAATCCTAAAACTCATCAAAGAATTCTATCATGAACTGCCTGTGATCCAGTCCTTGCCATATTTGGGTAAAATTTGTTAGTTGGAGGGAAAAAGGCAAAGAAATATGTTCATGTCCTATTTCTCTTTAGTTTACTAGGCTCTAAAGTTAGTTCAGCAAGAAAGCAATATGCCTGGGACATGTTTTGTAGTTCCTTGCAGAATCTACTTTGTTGAATTAAGACTTAATGATACAGCTTTAATTTTATACATTATCAGTATATTAAAATGTTCCTCAAATGCACCTCTTACCTTTTGCAAAACTGTTTTCTATATAAATATATAAACCATGTTTGTTATTGCAGATCAATCTCAACGAGGTAGCCTCTTCACACTCTTTTTGAACAATCCTCTAATGGCCTTCCTATTTGTCTCTGGATTGTCAAGCATGCGCAGAAGCCTGTGGGAAAAGTGTCAAGAATACCTTCGAAAAATCAACCGCGATATTGCCCAGCTACTGACCCATTCACGTTCAATAGGTACCCTACTAACCTAACTGCACACGTCACAGAACGTACTGTAATGGTTTAAAATTGCTTGAATTGCTTGAATTTTTAGAGGTATTTGTTGAAGGCAGGAAAGTTGAGAAAGTTTTCCTGAACTTGCCTTCCTCTTGGAAATGCATTTTCCCTTTAAGCATCTTTTTACTGCCCCTTTCTCCTCTTTGCAGATCAGGCATTCCTCCAGTTTTTTGGAGATGAATTTCTTCGCTTGCTTCTCACAAGATTTGTCTTTTGTTCAGCCACCATGAGGATGCACAAGATTTTTCGGGTAAGCAAAGAATATTTTAATGACCAATCTTACCATTTTAGTTATTTAACCATCATGTATTATATTTTACCTGTATTAAAGAGTTTGGATAGATCCAAAATCATATTCACAAATTAATATGTAAAGTATTAAAGATGGACAAAATAAGCAACATCTGAGTACCCACCACCCAATTTAAGAAGTAGAACATTTTCATTACCTTTGAGGTCCCTTGTAGGTCCTCCCTTATCCTATCTTCCTCTCAAATGAAACTAAAATTCTGATTTTTATAATTTTCATTCACTTCCCTTTAAAGTTTTGCCACATGTATTTGTATTCCTACACAACATATTGATGGATCCATATTTTATGTATTCTACAACTTGCTTTTTTTCGCTCTTTATTATAGTCCTGAGATTCAGGCATGGTGATGACTGACTATAGCTTTTATTCACTTGTTTTCACTGCTATATAGGATTTTATGGTTTGACAGATGTAGCTCAAATTACTCATCTTATTTTATTGATAATGGACATTTGAGTTATTTCCAGTTTTTAAATATTATAAACAATGCCATTGTGAACTCTTCAATAATTTTTCTGGTATACATATATAAGACTTTTTCTGAGGAATCCATAATAGTGGAACGTGAGGTCAGACGATTTAGGTATATTCAACTTTACTAGGTAGTGCCAAACATGTTGTAAAGTGGTTGTAGCAATTTATACGGTACTAGCAGTGTGTAAGAGTTGCAGTTGCTCTAATCCTTGTCAACATTTGTTGCAGTTATACTTTATAGTCTACTAGAGGCCCGGTGCACAAAAATTTGTGCACTCGGGGGGGGGGGTGGTCCCTCAGCCCGGCCTGTGCCCTCTCGCAGTCTGGGACCCCTTGGGGGATGACCACCTGCTGGCTTAGGCCTGCTCCCCGGGGGATTGGGCCTAAGCTGGCAATCAGACATCCCTCTGGCAGCCTGGCAGCCCTCAGGGGATGTCTACTTGCCAGCGGGGAGCAGACCTAAGGTACAGTTGGACATCCTTAGTGCTGCTGAGGAGGCAGGAGAGGCTCCCACCACCACCGCTGTACTGGCAGCTGGCAGCCTGGCTTGTGGCTGAGCAGAGCTCCCCCATGTGGGAGTGCACTGACCACCAGAGGGCAGCTCCTGCATTGAGCGTCTGCCCCCTGGTGGTCAGTGTGTGTCATAGTGAACAGTCATTCCCAGTCTTTCTGCTGTTAGGGTCAGTTTGCATATTACCCTTTTACTATATAGGATAGAGGCCTGGTGCACGGGTGGGGGCCGGCGGGTTTGCCCTGAAAGGTGTCCCGGATCAGGGTGGGGGTCCCGCTTGGGTGCCTGGCCAGCCTGGGTGACGGGCTGATGGCTGTTTGCAGCTGGTCACACCCCCTTCAGGGCGGGGGTCCCCACTGGGGTGCCTGGCCAGTCTGGGTGAGTGGCTGAGGGCCGTTTTCAGGCTGGCCTGCAACTGAAGCTCCCAGCCTCTCCTTTTTTTCTTTTCTTTTTTTTTGTTCTGGGATTTATTTACCTTCTATAATTGAAACTTTGTTGCCATCCTGCTCGCTCCAGCTCTGAGGCCACGGCTGGCTGAAAGCAGGTATCTGGGATTTGTTTAGCTTCTATAATTAAAACTTTGTTGCCTTTGGAGCTGTTGCTTTCGGAGCTCAGAGCCAGGCCGCGGCAGGCGGGGAACCTTGGCTTCCTCCATCACTGGAGCAAGCAAGCCTCATGTTCTCTTCAGTTGCGTGGCTGCTGGCGGCCATCTTTGTTGGCAGTTAATTTGCATATCTTGCTGATTAGCCAATGGGAAGCGTAGCGGAGGTACGGTTAATTGCCCTTTTTGTCTTTTATTAGATAGGATGTGAAGCAGGTGGGTGTAAAATAGTAGTAGCTCATTGTGGTTTTAATTTGCATTTCTGGAATTACTGTTGAGGCTCAGCAACTTTTCATGTGTTATTCTGTGTTCTTCTTTGTGATGAAGAGTGTGTTCAAGTCTTTTGTCTGCTTGGTTCTAAGTAGTTTGTTTTTTTCTGTGTATTCAGGTAACTATAAGGCACTGTTCATTGAGGTTTTTAAATTTTTAGCTAGTATACTTTTCATTTCTCTCAATATATTTATGTTTTCATTGTGCTCTTGAATGTGTAATAGATAAAGTCCTTATCTGCTAACACTATCTCTATCATTTATAGTTTTATTTTTATTGTTTTTCCTACTGGTTATGGATCTCATTTTCTAATTTGTATGCCTAGCAATTTCCTTAAACTGTGGGCACTGTGAATTTTATGATGTCGAATTCTGGATTTTGTTGTCTTTCTATAAAGAGTGTTAGAAAGAAAAAAGAAGAATGTTAGACTTTGTTCTGGCAGGAGTGAACTTATTTGCAAATTTGTTTGACCTTTTCACAGGTTGTTTTTTAAACTTATTAGGGTGGATTTAGAGAGTAGTGTTAGCATATAAATAGAAACTTATTTCAGTCTAAAACGAAGAAGTGTGATTCTTTGGGGGTCTCTTTCATATGTCCCATTTCAACAGATACTCTCCACTCCGGGGAGTGCTTGCTCAGAACTCAAACATCTCCCATCCCTGTGTGAGCTGAGAGAATTATTGAGCTTACGGTAGTCCCCCAAGTAGTTCTTGGGGTTTTGTTGTTGTTTTTAGGGTTTTTGAACATTTTATCTTTATCACTCATAATAATTAGTATAGTAAAACAGAAATTTGGTCTTTGTAATGTGTAATGAATAAGAGAAATAGAAATGACATTTGAGTATAGGACATGTCCTGTGAGATGCGTAGAAAAGTGGCAACTTCTTCAGAAATTTTTAAACGTGTGGCAGAATTATGGTCTATAGAAATTACCAAATGAAGACAAAATTCCCAATGAGAATTACCTGATTCTTGAAATCATCTTCTTTTGCTTTCATGTAATTACAGAATTATTATTTTCTTTTTTATTATTTTTTCTGTTCTTTTTTATTTTTTCTGAACTTTCATCTCCCTTTTTAGGAACTCTTTCTTTTTTTACTCTTTGTTAATATTCTTAAAAATATCATGTATTTTTATGGCTGCAATATTTCTCTCCATGCAGATTACAACAGTGTTTACAGATACTGCTCAAACTTGTCTTCTAAAATACAGCCCTAAATTTTCAAATTCTGGTTGAGAAGCAGTTCTATTTTTACTACCCTGTTACCACAAATAAAAAATACCTAAAACCTGAAGCTTTCTACTATCCCCAAATCATCTTCTCTTTTACTTCTCTTTCTCTCAGTTGTTACCAACCCTTCTCTCAAGTCCTGAAATCTTAGTCATTTTGACACCTCCCTCTCCTGTAGTTAATTTCAAAGGCTCATTAATTTGACCTTCTCAGTGCTTCTCATGGTTTTTCTCTCATTTTAATTTCTTTCACAAATCTTCTTTTTTTATTGTTTCTTTTTCTTTTTTTCTTTTTTCTTCTTATTCATTTACTTAAGAAATAGTTGTTGAAATATGCTAGGATTTCTCCCCTAACAAATAGTAATTGTATGGTTTCCACAGTGCCCAGAAATGATCAGCCCCAGTAAATATTTGCGAATTAACTCACAAAATTAATAGATTAAGTTGAACCATATGAAGTTATCATTTTTTTAAGATCAAAGTGGTCACATGCCAGCAATTTTATATGTTCAAAAAATGTTACCAATAAGAATCATACCAGTATGGAAGAAAAATACGTATTGTTACTCCTTAATATTGTTAATGCTAACAATAATGTTAATGTTTATAATTTTGTCATTAAACTATAAAACTTGACTTTTCTCTGCCTGTTAGGAAACACGGAATTACCCAGAATCATATCCACAACTGCCAAGGGATGAAACGGTGGAGAACCCTCATCTCCAGAAGCACATTTTGGAATTGGCATCCATTCTGGATGTTCGAAACGTGTTCTTTGAAAATACCTTGGATGACTATTAAAACAAAAACCCTCTTGTCGAAACACTTTCATTTGCCACAGATTTTAAATGGTGCCATTTTCTAATGTGATGACAGACACATAGTGGTGTTACTTCGTTTTTATTTTTTAATTTAGGACCGCCATTTTAAAAACAAACCTAAAACATTGTTCAAACGTTTAGGGTGGCTGTTTTAAAATACAATCTTTCAGGTCTTTTAAAAACTCGCTTAATTTGGGGATTTTTATTTTTTTGGTTTTGAGGTATGGATATTTGCCTCCAGCATCTCACCCTACCCTCAAATATTCACTGTTCTCACTCTTCGAAGAGTAAATTATTTATTTTTGTATAATGAGGAAAATCCAACTCTTAAACTTGGACCTTACAGTGTAATTGTTCACAGAGATGAAACTAGCCAGCATGGACTACTAACAATCTAGAACAGAGTCCTGCCATAATATTTCTTTTCATTCCAAGTTAGTAGGTAGAAACTGTGTGAAGAGTATAATCGAGACAGTTCTTGAAATCATTTAACTTGCTTAAATACCGTCATAATTTCTAAAACTATATGAGATTGATTTGCGCCTGAAAGCTAAAGCTTTAATTGGGATCTGGAGAATGATAAATATCATCTGGAGTGTGTGAATCCTGTCCTATGAGATATGTTTGCATATTTTGTTTTCTTCGTTAGACTTTGAGTGCTGGAAATGTAAAAGAACAACTTTTAAATATTTCACTTAAAAATCAGATTGTCAGCTTTTTAATACAGTATTTCCAGTAGGAATTCTATTTAAATTCTTCATTCATACGGTCAGGTTTAAAGACTGTCTAGATTGAAGTCCGTGGCGTACAATACAGAGTTTATAATCTTTTTGCAGAGTTAATGTTTGTGAGACTTCAGAGTCAGAGGTGGTATTAATTTTAGTTGGGGGCAACTGAGTTGTTATGTAACCTAAGATGGAAGTTGTTTTGCATTGAGAATTTGGCAATAAGATGTTTTTTAAAACTTCTTGTACTTAATATTTTATATTCACGCACAAGTTTTTTATTATTTTAAATAGGACTCAGTGTATAATATAAAGATTTTTGTGTTCTTCCTCCCTATCATCCCCTTCATAATTTCACAGGTACTAGCTATGATATTTGCCTCCCTCCCCCTGCTCTTTTGACTCCACTCAGAAAGTTATGAATCAAAGTCCTTCTACTTAATTTTCTATATACAGGCTCACATTCTACCTCTGGCAGGCAGTCCTAGGGGAAATGAGGTGATTGCTTTTGGTGCCTCTTTCCTATGTCCCTCGGGAAATTTTATTGTTATATATTTTTAACTTTGTTTTCATAGAAAATTACTTGGGTCTGAGTTATTCATATACTTGTTTTAATTTGCTGATATTATATCTGATATCTTGAAGTTATTGTCCTTGGTTTGGGGGGACTTTGTGGTGTTTTATTAATTAAAAAAATTTTTTTTATTGATTTCAGAGAGGAAGGGAGAGAGAGATAGAAACATGAATGATGAGAAAGAATCATTGATTGGCTGCCTCCTGGATGCCCCTCACTGGGGATCCAGCCCACAACCCAGGCACATGCTCTGACTGGGAATCAAACCACAATCTCCTGGTTCACAGGTTGATGCTCAACCACCGAGCCACACCTGTTTCATTAATTTTTAATTATTTTTGTTTGTTCTTTTAAACATATTTCAGAAAGCTTTGGAAAAGATATTCTGGATAGAGATTACCTTTGCTAGTGGGTTGTTTTCCATTATCAGATAAAGACCACTTTCTCTTTTTCTCAGCCCCTTAATAAACTTCATAGCTTTCGTGTCACCAAGGTTTTCACCTAGACTCCAGCAATAGACTGGCCTAGTTGTCTGACCTCTTGTTTCAATTCTCCCAAAGTTCTGTGCCAGTAACATTCCTAACACATATTCCTGTTCTCTGATGCTTAAAATGATATTGTACATCCTGAGCTTTATCCTCACCTGTTTAGCATAAAGAACACTGGTCTGAGAACTAGGAGTCCTGAGTTCTAATCCCGCTTTCCTGATAACTAGCTGTATGCCCTTAATAGGTGTCTTCATGTCTCTGCTTTTTAGTATTCTCATCTGTAAAATGAAGGCATTAGCCCTAGATCCTGTCCAACTCACTGGTTCTATAATTTGAATTCTTGGTTCCAAAAGATACTGATTTCTCTACCCCGTCACCAGGAAAACTAGTTTTCCTGATTTTAGTATACACAACATTTTCTTTTCAAGGTCATATTTAACTAGTTTTTATTCAAGAAAATATCTTAGCTGTTGTAGAAACTAGTTCAGAGAGAGAATCTGAAATATTAGAGGTTTGTGATTAGAAATCACAACTAGGGTTTAGATGATGACATTGGCTTCTTAAGCTAATAGTAGTGTAATTCCTTACTGGTAGTTAAAAATTTAAAGCAAACCAAAGTGATCTTGAGAGGAAAACTGCTAGGAAAGGCTAAGCTATTGTTTCATTCAGGCCTTCAAAAAAAAAAAATGTGTATTGAACAACTGTACTCCAGATTTTGTTCCAGGCACTGGAGAAGCAAACAAAGTAGACTTAAAAATTCTGGTCTTCGTGAAGCTTCATTCTAGTAGGAGGAGTCAGGCAATACATACAATAATTAAGTAAATTTATATTAGAAAGTTATAAGTAGTGTGAAGAAAAATCAGGGCATGGTAAGGAAGTTTTTCTGTTTGTTTTGTGGCAAAGAGCAATGTGGAAATGAGTGATCAGGGTAGGCCTTACTGAGATTACATTTGTGCAAACAATTCATATTTATCTTTTTTCTCTGTGTGTATGGTTTTACTTTTTATTGTGGAAGTTTTACATATAAACAGAGTTTAATGAACCCTCTTGTACCCACTACCAAGCTTCTAATAGAAATATATTTCTATTGATTTTACAGAGGAAAGAAGAGAGAGAGAGAGAGAGAGAGAGAGAGAGAGAGAGAGAGAGAGAGAGAAGAAAGAGAAACAGCAATGATGAGAGAAAATCATTGATTGGCTGCCTTGTGCCCTGACCAAGAATAGAACCAAGACCTCCTGGTTCATAGGTCGATGCTCAACCACTGAGCCATGCCAGCAGGGCCAGCTTCTACATTTTAAGGTGTTACTTTAATTAAGGAAGAAGCAACATAAAAGGACAATCACCCCAGTGGGCTCTAGATGGCAGTGGCCAAGAATCAGTGCAAACTGCCCCCCTTTATAAATGTAAAAATAGCAAGCTTTTTATTTATTTATTTTTAGAATTCATAGAAACTAAAATATTGGAACTAAGAACAAAGCAAAGCAATAGGAAAGGGCACTTTTTTGTTTTCCAGTTGCACAAACTCCCCCTGGAGATTCTGATAGTCTCTCACCTCTCGTAAGAATCACCGTAAACAAAATAGAAAGTGTAAGACTGCAAAAAGTCAGTTATACACAAAACAAAAATAAGCACAATGGAATTATTTTCACTTTCTTTTCCCATATATTTCTGAAGTTGATAGAGCACTTATCTTCTCTATTTTACAGGAGAGAAATCTAAGGTAGTCCCCCACCCCCCCAAAAAATTTGTCAATTTATTCACAGTGATAGTGTTAGAACTCAAATCTCCTACTCTCAGCCCAGTCTTTCCTAGTCGCTCAGGTTTTCTATAATGAACAAGAAAGAAATAAGAGATTTATATTTTGGCACAAAGGTTATGGTATTTTTAATATCAAATATTAAAACCAGTAAATGAGTCAGCCCTAGCAAATTTTTATTTATTAATTATAACTTATAGTCCATAAGTTAGACATTTTGTCTTTGATTTTAGACTATATGTGTGTGTGTGTGTGTGTGTGTCTGTATATATATATATATATATATACATATACATACATATATATATATATTGTGTGTGTATCTGTGTTTTCTTCTTAGGAAGTGGTGCTCTCAAAACCTCTCAAAGCACATAGAATTTATTGTACTCTTTATATTTTTACCGAGTTGAAATGTTTTGAGATTATAAAAGCAAAGTGCAATCTAGTTATGACTGAAATTTTTTTAATCTAGGATCTGGATTTTATTTTTCTTCACTTGTGGCTTCTGCCCTTTGTTTTGTTCTTGTAATAGAATTTCCTGAAAGTGATTAGGTGTATTAGATGGTGATTAAACTGAATTTCATTGAGGTAAAGGGAAAATCAACAAATACGCTTTTTTGTATATCAGTTATGGATCTTCCTGTAGCATTCTTCTTTAAGTTTAATCTCTGATCTTTGTGACTTAGCAACTCTCTGTTTCTTAGAAGGGCTTTGGACTCAGTTGAAAAATCTTGTACTTAGTTATCCATGGAGACTTGTAATCAGCCTGATATACAGAGAACATTCTTGACTGGAAATACAGTAAGGTATGAAGGTCTGCAAACTTGGCTTCTGCCAGTGATTCAGAACCACCTCCCCACCCTAAGTGAGTAAAAGATTTGATTTTAATATCAATGGTATGAGTCTCCTGGTGATATTTTGGGTGTATATATATTCCTGTGTGTGTGTTTGGAGAGTGTAAAGTATATTTACATTGAGGGCTCTTTTGTTGATTTTATTTATTTGAAATTCTTATTTGTAATGGCATGTGTATATTTTTATGATGCTAAATGCAATCTCTGTGTATACTTTTTGTATATATGTACATATTTGTAAATATATTGGTATGCACTGATATAGTATGTGTATATTATATACCCATATCCATTGTGGGCTAAATTTATTTAAGTTCTGTGAGGACATCATAGTGGCATTGTTCATGCTGCTATAATTAGGTTGTGGCTGTATCTCATTCATGAGCCTCTATTTTGAGGGGCTTGTGTTTGGATATAATGGGTTAATTTGGAGTTGAAATTAGGATACAAAGATCTTTAACAGAAAGCTGGATACTCTTAGCTTTAAAATCATCTGCCAATTTTCATTTAAACTGATGATAATTTAGTGACATAAACCTGAAAAACCTAAGTTTGTGAAACTGAGATACCAACAGGTTTTTAAGCTATATTAGTCCTTTATTTTCTTGATCCATAGTTGAGTATTACTGAGTACTAAAGTATTTATACTAAGAATCAAGGGGCTGTGGAAAAAATTGATCACATTTCAAAGTAGAGAGGAAAATGGCCTTTAAATAGGGAATATGTTCCTGGTTTCCATTTTAATACCTGATATTGAATTTTAACTTTGGAACAATTTTTTTTCACTGATATGTGTCATTTTATATGTCTCCGTGAGGCAGAAAAGAGGGTATTAGCTAGAGGAAGGCTTTACTTAGGTGGGGTGGAATTTATTGTGAAAAGGAGGTTGTTAATCTGTGTATTTACAGCAGCTGTGATCACTTTAACCCTGTCTTGGCATTACTGACTATGGATATTTCTTACTGGGGCTGCATATCAAAGATGAGTACGTTCATCTGAGAAAATGCTTCCAGTGAATACAGTGCCTCCAGCTGTATCTCTTTGTCTCTGTGAGACCACTTGTGTTCTGTAGATTGATGATATATGTTCACACATGAGGGTAGGATTCTTAATATGAGGCGTGTGGTGTGCTCTAAGATCTGGGCCTTCAAACCTCAACCAAAGATGACAGGTGGGGGAGATAAGAGGATAGTGATTATGTCTAGTGCTACTTTGTGAACCTATGAAATATCACAGAATATCAATGTTCAGTTACTCCTGTCTTCACTGGGCATGTTTATTTGCATGGAAGCAGGTAAAAGATGTTTAATATACACTTGAATACGGTCACCACAGAAATTAAGTAGAGTTGGGTTTTTTTTTCATGATTAAATGAACTACAAAACAACTGTTCACCCCATTATTCTTCAGAGGATTAAATCTATCTGATCCAACATTAAATTATCTTAAAGAGAGAAGTTAGAGTCAGGAGTCAATTTGATCACCCTCAAAATATTACATTTGCCTCTCCATCAGTAGATGAGAATGACATTGTGAATATGACCTCTGACTCTAACAGTTGTAAAGCCAGTTACTTGTCAGTTATGTAAGGTAAGAATTGCATAGAAAACCAAGCCTTTCCTCCCCCTCCATCCCACTCCCCCCGTTCTCCTGTACTCTTAGGGGTTGATACTTCCTACCTATTTTTGCTAGAGCTTCTCTTCTTTCCTCTTCTTTACTTTAAAAAAACAACAACACACACACAACTTTTTTTAAAAGGCAATTCGTCTTCCTCACTCTAGAATTTCAAAACAATGTTACACGATGTCCCAGCTTCACTGAGTTTTTGAACACAGACTTCTTAAGCCTGCCTTCTGTTGAAGGAAAAAATAATTGATGTGTGAATGGAATCCATCACCTGTTGAAAGAAGGGTTGTCAGAAAGATGATGTAGGGAGCATGCCCTTAATTGGGGAATGATAAATGTATTAGTATAACTTTGTTGGTGCCATAGAAATATTTCCATCTGTAGATAGAAAATGTTCTCTTAAGCCAAAATTGGTATTTTTCATTTATTTGGTGTAATATTGACTTTTGAGAAGAATTTCATTTCTGTATTAACACTGTTTCTTAATCATTGATTGAAGCACCATGTCTTAATTTTAAAATACATTTGTTAATTTCGTTTGTGTGTTTTTAAAAGTTATTTCTAAAATTGTCAAGCTAACTTGTGTGATTTTTAAAAACATTTGGACAGTAGGTCAGTTTTTAAATAGTTTCAAGTATATTAGTTCTGCACTCCACATTCATTTAATCATAAAGCCTGAATTTGGTCACAGAACAGACTATAAATTGGGAATATTTTCCTATATTGGACAATTCCAGTGTATCCTAAGACAATCATCTTTTCAGGTGTGGTATTGTTCATTGAAACATTGGTAATTTTAGGGTTCAGATTGTTACTCTTCAGTTGGTTTATGGAGTGAAAGTTAATAGACTGAGTGATTATGTCACTTTAGAATGAGATAGGGAATTATTGCGAGCCTTCCTGTAAGTCTGCAGTAAACAATATTTAAAATTTTATGTTACTAATATTTTCTCTTTCGAAGCTGTTGCAAATGTCCACTTGTCCATGATTGAAAAATAAGATTAGTAACCATTACAATTTGACCCATAAATGATCTCAAACATCAGATCAGTATAGTATGACCAACCATTGTAAAATGTGAAATTATCATATGATTATCCTAAAGTAAATATTTCCAAACCATAGAGAAATAATCACAGTATTTTTCAAAATTGTATTTCTACCCTCTTTTGCATGTTACTGATTTTTTTTTTTCTGAGTTATAAAAATGTGTTGTGATATATTAAAATCTGCAAGGAAAATTGCTTTAAACATTTTAGGGCAGTAAAAATTTTACTATTTCTTGAAGAATGGGGTTTCAAAAAAAAACTTTATCTTTTATTAAAAATAACTTAATGATTCAGTAAAATATTTTAGGACTTGGTTTTCATGGCTTTTACAGTTATCTGGATACGTTCCTTTAGTCACTTAGGCCATATGGCTAGTTCTCCAATTGTTTTTTGTTTGTTTTTAATAAACCAGCTATTCAGCAATCAGAGAGTCTTACATTTTGTAGATTTCTTCTAGTTGAGGTCGAAAGGTCTTAGATATTAGGAAAGGCAGGTACGATGTCCTAACATTTTCATAGTTGAGCTTACAAATGAATTTATCTAAATAGGGTATCTTTGGTATGTAGCACCAGTACAGATAGGGGTTTCATTAGTCATTGAATCTGATGAAGCAGTTATAGGTCATCTCTTACTTTGCTCTAAAAATTGTTGTCATTTCAGGCCGTGTTATTTTCTCTGAGCGGTTTCCGTTGTCAAGTTGAATAGCCTTTCTTTATGCAAATTATCACTAAAGGTTAAGATATTCAAATAAGAGTTAAAAATAAGTTATGTTTGATTGTTTTTTTTGAAAATAATGGTGAACCTATTGTCTGTATTATGGCTATTAGGCAGAAATGCACTTGTTTCGATCATAGCAGAAATTACATTTGGAGACCATAATTACTAGACTTTCTAGTGGTGTGAAATACTTTTTAAAAATTGTGCTTGTCTGTAACTGAAATGTTACAGAATTGTAACACTATAGGGATTATAGAGTTATATTTATTAGCTCTCCTCAAGAGATTGAAGCACAATAATTATCATGTAACAGTTCTTGTACAAGTGCTGCTAATCTGTCGTCCAAATAATGAAGCTATTTGGTTGCCTAGCTAGATATTCACAAATTACTGTAATCCTTGAAATGTAGTCTTGTTGCTCATTGTATTAAATTTTGGGTATTGTGGGTTAATACTTTAGAACATAATCCATTAACTCAGCTCTGTGAGACAGCAAACCATTTGAATTCATTAGTTTTATATGTATTATCAGTAGAATAAATTTTGAAGGGGCTATTTACTACCAATGACCAAGGGGGAAAATTATATTGTATCATTTGACTTGAACTTTTGTGGTCTTGTAAAAGTCTTGTCTGTGTGTTTCCAGATTGCTTAAGCCATACATACTTTTAAGGATGTTTTTCTGTAATGTTCTTTTTCAGCAGCCTTTTCCTGCTTTGTCTGTTATTGTTAATACTTACTTGATTTTAGAAATTGAGAGGTTATTGAAACATTTTATTTTCTTGAGTTCATAACTTTTGACTCTTGTATATGTGATTTGTCATAAAGAATAGCAAGCCTTTCACTACTTCACTAAATGAATTTCAGAGTAAACACTGTGATTCTGCAGAGTGGATTCTGTAGGCCCCTGTCTTTCCAATGTTTTCTTCTTTTATATGGTGCCTACCACCTTGAGGGCGTTTAAATACTAGTGGATGGAAAGTTAAACATTGTCATTTTTATGTTTATTGAATAACAAGATTACAGAATATTTGATTTTTGTTGTCAGTGTATTGAAAGCATTTTTTTGCATTGATAAATGTTCTCTAGGAATGTGACTAACATTCATCTGGTGTGAACTCTTGTAAATGAATTTTGTATCTTGAATCCACGTATATATTAAGTGTATCAATATGAAAATAAACATTATTTGCTTAAAGTTTTCTTAAGAATGGTTGACAACGTAAGTGCTCAACTCTCACGGTTTTTTTTTTGTTTGTTTTCTTCTTTCAGATAATACCGCAGACATTTTAAACTCTTTTGGCGTTGTGGATTCAATGCTTATTCTCCTACTTTGTATATTTCTTCTGAGCCCTAGTCTTTTTTTTCCCTCCGCTGCTCCTGGCGGTCAGAACGGGGACCCGCGGAGGGAGGGATGGTTTGGGGGAATGAGAGGAGGCTGTTGGCCCTCCCGCCGGTGCTGGGTCTGGGGCAGGAGCAGGAGCAGGAGCAGCTTCGTGTGCAATGGTTGGCCTGGTTGGCTTGGAGGAGTCCGGAGACCAGACGAAGGCTCCTCATTCGCACTGTAACTTTGTACAAGGCAGTCTGACCTCTGGGCTCTCCTCCTGTCAAAGTTGGAAACCCGTTAGTGGACAGTGGATAGTATATTGCATTTTACGAAATGCAATGTATCAGACTGCACTAGGTAATGCGGGAGCTTTTCTTTAAATGGAGCATCGTACGTGTCCTGGGATGCGGTATAAAACGTGTAAGCCGCAGTAGGTCACGGGCACAAAAGTTAAAACACGATCACAGGGCGCAAGGTACCAGTGCGGGCTTCCGGGGGAGGAACGGAGGAGGCGCGGACTTGGAGGGGCTGCCCACTACTCGGTGGCCGGCGGCCGTGGAGGGCGCGTGGGGCAGGGATGCGGGAGAGGCTCAGACGCTCGGGTTGGCCCCGCGCAACCGCGACCCGAGCCTCCCCCCCCCCCCCCCCCCCGCAAACCGCACGCCGGCCCCACCGCACCAATAGGGTTCTTCCCCTTTTGCCACGAGGCCACTCCCACTTCCCCCGTCCCGCACCGCTCCCTTGAAGAAGAAGAAGAAAGGCTCCGGCCACCCAGTCACCATCCGCGACTCGGCCGCTCGCTGACGTGGCAGGGAGGCCCCAGGGAGCGAGCGCCCAGCCCCGCGCCTTCCAGCGGGTCCGGCCCAACCGCCGCCGAGCTCGCGCCGCTGTCCGCGGGGACCGCTCCCCGGCGCATGCGCGCGCGGGCGGGCCCCGCGCAGTCACTTCCGGCTCCTGCGCGCGTGCGGTTCCGGGTCGCTGCCCAGCTCGCCGGTCGGCCGTTCGCGCTGGTGACGCGGCCTGGCGTTCGCGAGAGGCCCGGAGGCGGGGCTCTGCCGGCTGCCCCGAGAGCGGCAGGTGCGCGGGCGGGGGCCGGAGACCCGGGCAGCCCCTCTCTCTCCCAGTGGACTCGGTCTGCGCCCACAGCGCCCGGGACCGGGCTGCCCGCGGACCCCAGGCGGGGGGCGGTGCCGGGTGCTGCGGGGCGAGGGTGCGGTCCGGCGGGCTGCCGGTCCCGGGAGTGTGTGGAGCCGGTTTCGGGATCCCCCTGCGCGACCTCCGACTAGTCACTCCTCTGGCCCCAGGGTCCACCTGTGAGAGGGCAGGGGCGCGGGCCCCGCCCTCCCCGACAGTCCTCGCTCCGGCCGGTTTGGAAGGAGCCTGAGCGACTGGAGGCTCCCGCCTGCTTCCCTGGGCGTGAAGCAGCTGCCCGTGACCCACTGAGCCATCTGCCCCCCGCGACTCTCTCAGGGCGAGTCGGGGCCCCAGGTAAACAGTGCGACTCAGAGTCACCTGAGAGACACGGGCCCCGGGACATCGTCGCCTCCTTCAAGTTGTTTCGCCCGGGGATCCCAGTGCGAAGTCTGTTTAGGCACCGGCTGCAGGGAGAGAGGTGGTTCTTTGAGGCTTTTTTTTTTTTTCAATGTTGTGCCCGTGAGTGAGACTCGTAGGCAAATCACCGAGACAGAGACGCCCAGGTGCGGGGGGCGGGCTCACCGAGGTCCGCGTCGGGGCAGGTGTCTCTCCCTCTGCCTCCATCACCCTCCCTGCTCTCTGCAGCCTGCCCAGCCCCCTCCGCGTTTCGGCCTGACGCTTGGAGAGAAATAGCCCATGCATTTTTATCTTTGTCTTCATGCAGGACAGAAAACTTTGACCTCCAAGGCCGTCTTAAATCTAGTAGCTAAGCCAGGTGAGTCGGTGGTTGACAGACACTGAAGGTAAAACTTTTGAAGCCTTGTACGGACTGAAATGGGGGTGACCCGCGGAGGTAGAAAGTCACCTGTGGGTGGGAGGTAGCCGAGCTGGGCTGCCCTCCACAGCACGTGAGAAGTGAGGGCCCGAGCCAGAGTATTCGCCTTATACACCGTCGGGAGGAAAAGGCGTTTGGGTCTCATGGTTGAGTGTTATGAAAAGAAACGGATTTGAGGTCATTTTCATCATCCTTAAAGGGAACCACAAAGCGTTTCCAGGAAACGTGTAAGGTTATCTGATACCTATTTAATATAGTTAGTTGTCTGCCTTGCCTGGTCTCTGCCAGGCTGTCAGCTTTTTCTGGTGACTAGCTGATTGCAAACCATCCGGGAACATAACACCATTGCACCTTTTCCTCACAGTGAGTTACATGTTTTTGTCTTCATCTTAAAAAACAACAGCAACACGGAGCTGTAGTTAGTATTATTGGGAGGGGGATTCAAAATCATGATGTGATGTTAACGTTTACCCTGGAAATTTTTACTTAATGTGCCATGGCCAACATGGTGTATGTACTAAAGAAAAAGAGTAGGGCCCTGGCTGGTGTGGCGCAGTTGGCTGGAGCCTCGTCCTGTATACCGAGAGGATGTGGGTTTGATTCCCTGTCAGAGCACATGCCCAGGTTGTGGGTTTGATCTCAGGTTGGGGTGAATGGGATGGGGGGTGTGGGGGGAGTAGGGATACCAGCCCTGCCACTTAGCCACATCGTCTTTGGCAGATTACTTCACCAACTCCAGACTGAATTTCTTGATCTGTATATGCATATGAAGTACCTGAGCGCTTTTTAAATGTTTAGTAATTGTGTTCTATTAAGTATGCATGGAAAATTGTGAAACTTAATTTTGAAACCTGAAGCTTAACATAGCAACTCAGATGTGAAATCTCTCCAGTGTTTAACTTATCTCTTTCATCTGATTGTAGATTCTGTGTTGCCATAGGTGACCCACATTTAAGAGGGAATGCAGCTAGCCTGGATGTCTGGAACTTTTTAGACACCTGTCTTGGAATTCTCGGTTGCTGGCCTGAAGACTTGCTGTGGTGGTGAAGAGCTGGTCACCAGGACAGGATAGCCACACAGCAAAATGTTTGCAAAACTAAAGAAGAAAGTTGCAGAAGAGTCTGCTGTTTCCCAGAGGCCAGGAGGTGCTACTAGGATCCCGCGGTCGGTGAGCAAGGAGTCTGTTGCCTCTATGGGAGCTGACTCAGGAGATGACTTTGTAAGTATCTTGATAGTTTTTAGTATTTGTTACCATCCCACTATATATTTAAAATAAGATCTCAGGGATCGTTCCAATAAGTATATTTTTTAATTAAAAGATGATTTGTAGTTATTATGTGATTCTTCTTATTCTGAGGTGCTTTTCTGTTTATTTTTTCTTATGTTTCTGTGAGTTCCTTTCCATATTCTTTACATTATCCTCTTGTACTCTTTTCCATCTATGTATCTTGTGCATCTTCTTTTACATTTCATTTCTCAATACTTCTGTCTGTTGTCTCTGTAGACACATATACTTTAAGCCATTGTTGCGTAACAAGGTCTCTGAGTTGTCATGTGGAGTGAGCCAAAGTACACTCCTTTATTGGGAAAGTTGATGAAAAGATGGCACTGATGATTGCAGTATGTCCCTTATTCATAAAGAACCTTTGTGGTTGGAAAGTTTTCAAAAAATGAGGATGCTGCTGTGTAAGGTAAATGTTAAGCGTTAGGATTAAAAGTATGTCTCTAGCATATGGCAGGATGCCCTTAAAGTCAGATAACTTTCCCAAAATGGCTTATAGTACTTCATATATGTAAAAAATATGCATATAAAGTAAACGTAAAGTATAAAGCATAAAAATAAAATGACGGCTTGTTCATCTGTCACTTATTTAAAGAACTAGAACATTATTGATACTGTTGAAGCTACTCATATGCTTCTTCCCATCCCCTCCCTCCCCTCCAGATAACCACTATCCTAAATGTTGTGTTATCATTCCCCTGATTTTTAAAATATCCTACCAGATATAAATATATTCATCAACAGTTTGTTGTTTAATGTTGCTTATTTTTGAGCTTTATAAAAAATTATATACTCTAGTCTTCTTGGACTTTACCTGCCCCCCACTCAACATGTTTCTAAAATGCATCTGTGTTACATGAAGCTGTGGTCCACTTATTTTTACTGCTGTATAGGATTCCCGCACTTGAAGACAGTTTATCTCTGTCTACTCCTGGTGATAGACACTTGAGTTGTTTCCATGGTCAGATGACTCATCTTCCTCCTTTCTTATACTGCCTGTCTGGGTCAGATTTCATGGTAGAAGCTATTAGGTTATTGGGATGAAACAATAAGACTACCAGATCTAAATTATCATTAGCCTCCTATATTTAACAGGAAATATAAATAAGTGCACATTTGATCAACCAGGCTGAAGGATATAGTTTTAACTCTTGAGTTCTGTGACTGAAATACCTGCTTTGCCTTCCATGCAGGCAGAAATACCTGCATGCTGACATGCTAAATGAAGGCTCTCATTGCGAATGTGTTTCAGACATACAGATTGGCCTGAATTCAGGAAATACTTTGCTTTGAGACTTCTAAAGTAATTGATTTGAACTTACTATATATATATTCTGATCCCGCCCTATTTTCAGACACTTATAACCTGCTGCATATAATTCTCCAACCAGATGTTTTTCCTCTGGCATTTTAAATTCTAAAATGAACAAAAGTGAATTCAGTAACTTCATTTCCACATGTGCACCTCATCCCCCAAGTCACCAGCAAGAAACCTTAGAGGCATTTTAAACTCTTCCCTTCTTCACTTCTTGGTGTCCAAGCAGTTAACAGGTACAGGGTGTTCCCCCCCAAAATACATACAGACTTTAACAGCTAATAACTCAATTTTAAAAATGAAATGTCTTTTAATAAATACTACCTTTATAATTATTCAAAGTGTGTGTATACATTTTTTTGGGATACCCTATATTTGGCTTCCATCTCCTAAATGTCCCAAACTTACCCTCTCTCCTCCATTTGCTGGCAACACATTTACTTCCATTTATTTCAGGCTCTGTATTTCTCAGACAAATGTGGTGACACAGGGTAAAATGTTGTCTACCAAGAAGCCCATTAGCATTTCAGTGCCCAGGGATTTTATTGGGAGGCTAGTCATTTACCAAAATTTCAGACTCCTGGAAGAAGAACAGGTGTTAGCATAAACCATATATATATATATATATATATATTTTTTTTTTTTTTTTGCATAATCAGTTTAGGTTACAATGAGCCTTTCTTATCAGGAATAGTGAGAACCCTTGCAAAATCTAAGTTCCCATAGGTCAGCCAAAGGCTAACCTTCCAAGCAGACCTTGCTAAAAATGGCGGTCTCAGGCCTGTGATGTTAACTCTTTGCTGCACAGTATATAAAACACTTTGTAATATAGTGCCTGGCTCTTAACACGTATTTCATGATTAGCAGTTACTGCAACTGCTGCTGTTTTAGGTAAGGACTCTTTGTTTTACCTCTCTCTATTTCAGTGCTTATTAACACAATGCTGAGAATAGGATGTGTCACTAACAGTAATAATCATAACTTTTATTAATAATAGATGATATGTATTAAAACTATGCAAGGCTCTATTTTAGGGACTTGACAATTATTGTTTTATTTACTCATAACAGTTCTATAAAGTACATCATGTTTGTTATCATAGTTTACATATGCAACCATTGCACAGAGAAGTTAATAATTGGCCCAAGTTCTATACTTTTATAAGTGGTGAAGATGGGACTTTAACCTGGACCTTCTGCCTGCAGAGACTCCCTCTTACCTGTACACTGTACTGCATCTCCATACATGGTGGATGGACAAGTGGCTAGATGGTCAATGATTTAAAGTGAATTGTTCAGCCACCTTGAAAGACATTTTGGGAATAAATTGAGAAACATTACTAGATATTAGATGCTATTATTTTTTATTTTGTTAGGTATGGTAATGGTATTGTGGTTATAAAGGAACATGTCCTTATATTTTAGAAATATTTATCAAAGTATTTAGGATGAAATACCATGATGCCTGTTATTTTAAAATATTTTTATTGATTTTAAGGAGGAAGGGAGAGAGAGAGAAACATCGATGTGAGATTGTAACATTGACTGGCTGCCTCCTGCACTCCCCCTACCGAGAACTGAACCCTGACAGGGAATGAACTGGCAACCTTTTGGTGCATGGGAGATGCCCAGCCCACTGAGCCACACCAGCCAAGGCCATGATGTTATTTAAAGTACTTTAGTAAAATAAAAATTGATGAAGCAAATTTGGGAAAACATCAGCAGTTGTTAAAATTAATGTTCACTAAACCATTCTCCCTACTCGTCTGTGTTTTTAAAAATTTTATAACGAAAGGTAAAAATATAAAGCAAGTTACTTATTAACAACAGTAAGCAATGACCAAAATAATAAAGATAATGTTTTACAATAATGTAGACTGTTGAGGAAAATTTGATTCACTCTAGAGCTTTAAAATGACATCTCTTCGTTTTATAGATGAAGATACTGAAACTTTATCAATATCAGTAATAGTTTCTTCCTCACAGACTAGTCTTCCCCTCTTTATCATCACAGAACTTTTCCCTCTTTATCCCAGGACTTTAGCTTTGGAAAAATAAAGTGACTTCCTTTTTTTTTAATCACTGAAAACATATATTTTCTGTATTTTTTACTTGGTGTAATAAGATCATAATGGGTTTGTTCACCATCATTTACTTCAATACCATGTATATACACACACATTATTTGTTTGTCATCTCACATCCCTTCGTACTGTAGATGGATATAGTGTTGCTTCTGCTTTATAGGTTGGTGAGCTAGGATCCATGTAAGTTAAGCTTTTCAGTGATCACAAAGTGTAACCAAACTTAAAATAAGAGTCCAGAAACCCATGTATGAATACTACTTCGTGTGTCTATCTCAACAGGCTTCCGATGGAAGCAGTTCCAGAGAAGATCTTTCGTCTCAGCTTTTGAGAAGGAATGAACAGATACGGAAATTAGAGGCCAGACTTTCTGGTATGTCTAAGAACTCATTAAAAACAAACAAAGGCAATTTTCCTTCCCTAACCCTCTCTCCCTATAAAATAGCTATATAGTATAATCTTATAGTTATTTTTATGTATTTTGCTTTTCTTAGTAAAGAAAGGAGAAATTTATACCCTCTTTTGTTAGTATACCAAATAGTGTAAATTCAAAACTGAGTTTTAAACTTTAAAAAGCACACAAAACTTATGTTTTCTGCTCCTGAGGTTTCCAGCCATGGATATAAAAGGTATTAAAAGTGTATGTAAAATAGACTTGACTATCTTCTTTAGCCATTAGCATAGCTTGCTTTCTGATGGAGAGGGGTAGAGGGTACCATTTACAGGGAATGACCAACACATGTTGGATTCTTCAACACCAGAGGGATTTGGTGCTCTGTTGCCACTTGCTACAGCTACATATCACCTATGTAAGTGTTATTCTGGTCTGGGCCACATTTCAATAGTATTTCTAATTCAGCATCTTTATAGAAGCAGTAACGCTTGCTGTGTTTTTTTGTGTGCACTTTACAATTTACACAACTCCCATTAAATCCTTTGCCTGAGCAGGTCATGTTTGTGATAGAGGTGTGAGTTCTTATTTTGTTTCTGTCAGTGGATGCATTTTGAAAGTTTCATCCTGTGAAGTGGTTAGTGGTTTCTGTGTTTCTTTTTGTCCATTGGCCTTATGCCCATTTTATTGGAGTGAAAGCAGTAGACTGCAAAATTCCCCAAATTTTATGTGACATCTGTGTGTTTGTTCAGTTATCAAAGGTCCATAATGTAGCTCCCAACTTCTAATAAGTTTATTATCAGTTTGTCCTCACTGTAGCCTTATTAGACATAGCAAGGTTAAGGTCGAACAAGTAGTAGGTGGTAGAGCTGGGATCCAAATCCAGATTTGCTTGATTGGGATCCCAGTCTATACTCTTTTTTTTTTTTAATACATTTTTATTGATTTCAGAGAGAATGGGAAAGGGAGAGAGAGATAGAAACATCAATGATGAGAGAGAATCTTTGATTGACTGCCTGCTGCATGCCCCACACTGGGGATTGAGCCCGCAACCCAGGCGTATGCCCTGACTGGGAATCGAATTGTGATTTCCTGGTTCATAAGTTGACGCTCAACCACTGAGCCATGCCGGCTGGGCTAGAGTCCATACTATTAATTACAGTCTGCTTTAAACTCAGTTGTTACTGTCCTCTTACCCTCTAGTGTAAATAGTTTCAGTAACACAGGTGAAATAACTGCACATTTGTTTAATGTTGTGGGGAAACTATAAAATGACATGTACCCTCCCTAATGTAGAAGGGAGAATAGTTTGAGCTTGACGTAGGTTAGAGAGGAAGGGACAGGGGAGAGAACTGACATTTACTGAGCTCACATATGTCCTGGGTATTTTCCGACAGGCTCAGTATGAATAATAACGATAGCAGCTCCCTTTTATTGAGCACTGTGTGCTAGGTGCATAAGGCATATAAAACAGTTTATTATCTAATGCATCCTTTGAGGTAGGTACTCTTAATATCATCATTTAATAAATGAAGAAACTAATACTTAGGATCAATCATTTGCTTAAGGACTGATAGAGTTGGGATTTGAACTAAAGCCTGTCTACTTTTCCACTATACCACACTATCTTCTTTGGCCACTCAGGTAATTAATTCTGACTTTCACCTTTAAAATGGCATAGGCAGCTCAATTCCTGTGTGGAAAGGAAGCTGACTTTTTTAGAAAATGAAGCGTTTTCACTGTAAAGGCAGTACTGTGGTAAGGTGTCTGCTAGTGCCCTAACCACTGTTACTCAGTTGTATGGACTGTACGCTATTTTGGGAGTTCCCTTTGATCTATCCTGCTAAGACTGGAAGGGGAAGTGAAAACTGAGATTTGAAATTAAGTAATGAGATGATGCTGGTTTTCATAGCAGGGCATTTCTGATGACCAATCCAGGCCCAATTCTTGTTTTTTTATCAAGGCTAAACAAAGCTGCCTATTCGTATTCTCCATTTACACCTTGGATAGTATGTACTGCCTGTTTGCCTGTCTTGTTCATTGTTATTGGGAGGCTGTCTGCCTAGCTATCCTGACCAGGAATCGTTTTCAGGCTGAAAAAAATCATCATCATTTTCATTCATTTTTTTGTTTAATTAACTTCCTTTCCTGATGTTTGTCCATTCCTGGTATGTGCGTCACCCTCCTCACCCAAGACTATGCTGAACAGGTCCGAAACTTGCAGAAGATAAAAGAGAAGCTTGAAATTGCATTAGAAAAACACCAGGATTGTACGTATTTTTTTTTTCCTGTTTTTTCCCCCCCAATATTTTTAGGGTTTAGTTTTTTTAAATGAAACAATTGTGTATGGTTAAATTTTTACTTTGTTACAGCTCAAATCTTTGTTTTATGAGTAGTATCCAGTATTCTTAATTAGGTTGATATAACATTTGTTTGATATTTAGTAACATACAACTCGTATTTATGGGCATGTTGCCTTATGGGCATGTTTCTTAGGAGAAGGAAGCTGTGTCCATCTAGTTGACCAGTTTATTGGCAAAATCTAGTGCCTGGCCCTGGGATCTAAATCAGGAGACTTGGTTCTAGCCATAGCTGCATTCCTGCTGTGTTCAGAAACTGGGGGAAATCTCTAGCTGTCATCACTCCTCCTCCAACAATAGAATATATATTTTGTTTATTCTACCCTAAATCATATGGTATTCTTTGGTCCAATCAAAGAAAATGCTAACGGAAGTAGAAAGTTATTTTCAGTTGATATATACTAAAAAATTTTTTTTAAAGGAGAACAAAGTGAAATATTTTTGTGTGTTGCTTTGTTTTGATTTTTGTTTTTCTTTTTAATTCTATAAATTGTTAATAGCCATCACTTAGCAACAGCATTGGTGTTTTCTTGCACCTTACCTAACTCAGTCAGTGTTCTTTCATTGTACCATTTAAAAAGTTACCTTTTGGCATCTTCCTAAATGTATATACTTGATTATTACAAAAAAACAAAAACAACAGGAAACAAATAAACAAAAATAGTAGTCTATTACTAAGGCCAAACGATTCTGGGAAAGTTGTGATGGATCAGGTTTTTCTCAGTCTCATAATTCATTTATGTGACCTTGGCCTTTTTGTTAGGTGACAATTGTAAAGTAATCACATGGGTTATTTGTGATGCTGTTTCTGAAATGTTTCCATATCTCAAATAAAGCCTCTTTGTTAACAGCTTCCATGCGGAAATTTCAAGAGCAGAATGAGACATTCCAAGCCAACAGAGCCAAAATGGCAGAAGAACAGGCTTTGGCATTAGCCAGAAAGGACCAGGTATTTTATATTTGACATTGCCCAAGACTGGCTAAAAGATTTCATTTGGGACATGATTTTTTAAAATCATGACTTAAACCTGGTAGAAAATATTTACAACCTAGGAGAAAAGAAATACTATATACAGGGTGAGGCAAAAGTAGGTTTATAATTGTGAGTTTGTGAAACAGTTTCTTGTATTATTACTTATTATTGTTTTATTTTCCATACAAACAACTGTAGGTCTACTTTTGCCCCACCCTATATGTTTTTCGAGATTTCATTTGGCCTCAGGGTGGGATATTATCAAGAAACTTTACAGTTATAATCATGAGGTATGTCCAGAATGTGAGATTATCATTCTGCAACTGTGTAGCTTTGTAAAATGGAGAAGGGAAATTGTGTGTCTATAGTCGGGTAGCGAGCCCAAGACAAGGAAAAGGATCTCTGTTCTCTCAAAGCCTAGATCCAAACATTTGCCTTTGATAATGAAGAAGATGATATCAAGCTAGCCATCATCCATGATGTACGTAGTTCTTACAATCTTTGTTCCCAAATTTCTTCAGCTTCAGCTAGCTAGACAGAAGGGAATTCCTATAATCTCATTAGAATCATCCATTGAAAGATGCTGAATGAATAATAATAAAGGAAAATAATGCTGAGGTCAAAATGGCCACAGTGAGGTTGGGACGGCCCCGGTGAGGTGAGGACGGCCCCGGTGAGGTTGCAACGGATAATAAAGACCAATATAAACTGATGAACAAAAATAGATACAGAGACAGAGCAGCATTGAACAGACTGTCAAACTACAGTGGGAAGCCTGGGGAGGGTTTGGGGCGGGGGAGTTAAGAGATCAACTGAAGGACTTAATATGCATGCATATAAGAATAACCAGTGGACACAAGACACTGGGGGATAGGGGAGGCCGGGGGAATGTCAAGGGGGGGGAAAAAGGAGACATATGTAATACTCTTTGTAATACTTTAAGAAATAAAAATTATTATTAAAAAAAAGAAAAAAAAAGAATAATGCTGTATATTTTGTGCAATGGCATTTTAAATTTAAGATAAGCACCAAGATATTATAATGATAATCCTGATTTTTTTTAAGATGGGGTCAATTTATTATGTTGCATTTAAACAATGTATAGCCCTAGCCGGTTTTGCTCAGTGGCTAGAACATCGGTCCATACACCGAAAAGTCTCGGGTTCACTTCTTGGTCAAGCGCAACGTACCTTGGTTGCATACCCTCAGTTAGGGGCATGCGGGAGACAACCAATTGATGTGTCTCTCTCTCTCCCCCTTCTCCCTCCCTTCCACCTCTAAAAATAATCAATGGAAAAATATTCTCAGATGAAGATTTAAAAAATATGTGTGTGTGTGTGTGTGTCTGTGTATGTATGTATGTATGTATGTATCTCCTTGGGTGAGGATTAACAAAAAACAAAACAAAACAGAAAATGTATAATTTACCTACAATAGGTGGAGTGGTTGATTGGTTGGAGTGGTTGATTGGTTGGTTTTAAAGTTTGTATTTGTCTTCTAGGACATTACTAACCAGAAAAAAAAAAATCATTCACCAATACTGTACTTAGTGGCTAACTATGATGGTATGAGTTTATTAAGAAATCTAAAATTGGTAGATTCTGATTGTAGGCACTTGGGATATGGCCTTTCGTACCAGTGGATATTTTTCCCCCTGTTCAGTGATTTGTGAATAATGGACATAATTCCTTTTCCATGAACTTATACCAGATACATAAAGCATATTGGTAAAATCAAGATGAGAAGGAAAATAATTATTAGGAGCTACTGAAGACCTTCCCCTTTAGTAAATTAATTTCTAAACATCAATTACAAAGTTACCAACTCGGCTGGTCCCAGCTGCTCATCCCAAGAAGTTATAATAGTGACCATGGAAAACCAGTCAGGAATGAGCTGAAAAGCTGCATCCAAGCAGCACAGATAGTTTTGTTTGGGTGCTCTACTTAGTATCAATCTGCAGGCTTATATTTGTATTCTAGAGTTTTATAAAAAGTTCATTTTCTTCTTTTTAGGACTCTTAGCTTGGTTGCTTCTTTTTTTTAATCCTCACTTGAGGATATTTTTCCATTGATTTTTAGAAAGAGTGGAAGAGAGAGGGAAAGACAGAGAGAAACACATCAGTTGGTTGCCTCTTACCTGACCAGGCCCTGGCCGGGGAGGAGCCCGCAACCTGGGCATGTGCCCTTGACCGGAATCAAACCCGGGACCCTTTGGTCTGCAGGCCAACGCTCTATGCACTGAGCCAAACCAGCTAGGGTCTGGCTTTCTTAATATTAAGACAACTTCATGTGTTTGTTTGTTTGTTTTTTAATTCATTGTTTTGTTTGTTTGGTGGGTTGCTTTGGGGGTGGGGTAGGTTGTTTTCTGAAAATCTTGATATTATTGATAGTCTTCCCTTCAAACTGTACTTTTTTTGTTCTTTTGCCTTAGGAATGGTCACAGAAAGTGGAGCAGCTTGAAAAGGTTAGTTCATCTTTAATTTTGTCTCATTCTGACTGTGGGCCTCTCCTGCGGAGCTTAGAACATGGTTTCTGCGGTGCCCAGTCCACTGATAGCTCCACCTCTTGGAAGCAGGGCACTGGGTGACTGCACAGGGACGTGAGAAACTCAGGTCCTACCCGTGTTGGTGGGCACGCCCCGCCCAGTACACTCTCCTCCCCTCAGCTTTCTCCTTGCGTGAAGGCTGATGGGACCTGCACCAGCCCGGCTCCATGGCCCTTTGCTTCTGATTGGGTTCCGCCAGTGGGGACACTAACAGAACTATGTGTGGAGGAAGAGTGGGGTCAGAGTGTTCATTTCCCCAACCTTCTCCATGTGGGAAACCTTTGGATTAGTTGTATCCCATGGCCAAAGGTCACAGCGTTAGTTGGATCTTTGGTTTACCCTCTTGACATAGTTTCTTTCTCTAGGTTTCTTGTAACCTCTTCATCCCTTTGTCCCTTCATGTCCATCTGTTACTAACACATTTTCTCTTTTGGATTTTGTAACTCTGCCCACAGCTTTGAAAAGTCCCTTTATTAAACTCTTCTCAAAATACCTAACCTGAATCTGCCATCTGTCTCCTGCTGGGGCCCTAACTGACACTGTGGTAGCATTAGGAACACTTGGAGGAGACAATGAAAGGAGTACATTTCTCCAAGCTCAGCATTGAGCAGATAAGAGAACCTCTTGGCTAGACACAGATGAGGAAAATTGATTATTCCAGCACCACAGCTTTCTAACACTGTGTAGATGCTTAAGTAATGCATTCCTGGCTTCCTACCATGAACAATAAGATGAAATTTCAAGCCTACAATTAGAAAAACATTTTAATTTAAAATCAATAGTCAACACCCTCAGCCTGAATTATATGTTGCTACTTTATTCACTCCTTGTTTTCATTGAGTACTCCTAAGTTACTCTTCATGGTAGAAAAATTATTTCTTAGATTGATAGGTTGCTGGTTTGATTCCAGGTTAGAGCACATGCCCAGGTTGCGGGCTTGATCCCTAGTAGGGATTGTGCAGGAGGCAGCGAATGGATGCTTCATTTTCACATCTGAGTTTCTCTTTCTCTCTTCCTTTCCCTTCCTCTCTCTAATATATATATATATATTTAAGAAAAAAAAGTTCTAAGCATGGCGTTGATGGTCTTCTTAAACATGGTGGTATAGATTAGGTCAAAGTTTTCTTATCATAAGAAACTTAAGATTGTAGCAGTTGAAATTCTCATTGGACTATTTTTTTGTCTTTTAAAATTATGGAAAAGGGGGATCCATATATGACTGAACTAAATAAAACCTACTTCAGTTCACTAAGGAGATTATCTCTCTTCACCCCTCTCCATTCAAAGGAGGGATTGAGAAGTGTTTTAGACAGGGAAAAACTAGAGACACCTAGGTCTTTGAAGCCACTGTGATTTTTGGAAATGTTATTTTTATAGACTGTTTTAATTTCTTTTCAATCAAGAATTGGAAACTGCAACAGCAGGGTTTGTCCTTAAGAGAATCCATCTTAAGAATCTATGGTTTAAAGGACACTTATGTAATACCCTTTGTAATACTGTAAGCGAAAAATAAAAAAAAAAAAAAAAAAAAAAAAAAAAAAAAAAAAAAAGAATCTATGGTTTAGTAAATTGTAATCTGCTGACATCGGTCATGTCAAATTTTTGTTGACTTGCTCATTGAAATCCGTTCTACTTAAATGCATCTAATTTTGTAAGGGCATTCAATCTCTTACTCCAGTTATTAATGCTATTTAGTCAGTTGAGCCTGTCACTGAGAATAAACATGTAAAATGGATATCTGGAATTGTTAATCAAACTTAAGATTTTAAAGTGTTAAGTAATTGTTGTTCTTATTGCCCTTATTCGCAACTGTCATTTAAAACATTTTTTAACTTAAAGAATTAATGCCATAATGATCATATTACTGTAAAGCTTCCTATTATCAATGTTTTCTTGTCTATTGACAAGAGACTTTTATTGAGAATTCTGCTTACATAATATGATTTTAATGTCTTAGTTGCCTGAGTTGATATCTTCTTCCAAATAGGAGAAGAGGTTTCTGACAGCTCAGTTACAGGAAATGAAGAACCAGAGTTTGAATCTTTTCCAAAGGAGAGATGAAATGGATGAATTAGAGGGGTTCCAGCAGCAGGAACTAAGTAAAGTAAAACACATGGTGCGCATTTTTGTTTTAGTAGCTAAATGCTTGAATAGATTATTCATTATTCTGATTTTGCTAGTCATCACCCTCTAAGTGCTGACAAACATACCCTAGTAGTCTTTGATATTAATTATATGTTTTTCAATTTATTAAAGTGGAAAAGTTCTGTTTCATTTTCTTTTCTTTCTTTTTCACTACTGGGCATATAAGGCCACTTAGAAGCTCACAGAAATGTTATGAAAGTTTAGCTTATTGGTCCAGATTTTTTTTTTAAGTTATATTTCTTAGTAGCGGCCCAATGAAACTTTATCTTTGTGTCAGCTTTTAAAAAAAGAAGAAAGTCTGGGGAAAATGGAGCAAGAGTTGGAGGCACGAACCAGAGAACTTAGTCGAACCCAGGAGGAGTTGTTAACCTCCAATCAGATGTCGTCAGACTTGAGACAGAAGCTAGAAGAATTGCAGAGACACTGCTCAACGCTGGAAGAGCAGAGGTTCTTGCTTGGTCTGTGGGGCCCATGGGAAGCGGTGTTAGTGTAGCTCTGGCTAGAACCTGCCCACCATTCCCCATTACTCATTGCAATACTTTCTGATCTCAGTTCTGGCCAAGGCTTCTGGTCTTGTCCTTATCTACATAGGGCTCAGGATCAACCCCCCCCCCCCCCCCACCACCCCCAAAACAAAACAACACACACATCCTCATTCCCCTTCCCTTCCCTATGCTCAGAGCCCCTCCAACTTTGCTGAGAAATTTAGTGTGTTTAGTTTGTAAGCTATAGAGAAACCACAGATAGAATATCTTGTTTAAATCTGGGTGGAATTTTTCTCTTTGGGCTTCTGCTTCAGAGAGAGAGCTAAGAAGAATCTCCATTTTTTCTAATCTTCACATGGCAAATGTTTGCAGCCCTGACATATAAAGAAAACAGCTGTATTTTTCCTGTGGAAGAGAGTTTCTTAGATGAGTTATCCAAATTTATTCATTGTCTGCTTTCTTTCAATGAAGAGATCTTGTGACAGCTTCAACAACAGGTGCAGAAAATAAGATCACAGCCCTGGAGCAAAAGGAACAAGAGCTCCAAGCATTCATTCAGCAGCTTTCCATTGATTTGCAAAAGGTAAATAGAACAAAAAACAAAAATAAAAAACAAAAAGGTAAGTAAAGTTCTAGGAGGGGACCCAGGTTGGGGCTAAGGTATGAGATGCACAGCAGCTCTCTGTGATCCTTGTGCTGCGAGCCAGGGTGAATATCATCATTTGTTTTACAAGTTCTCTCTTTGGCCTTAAGGCAGCTAATTGGCATCATCACTGCTTCATCCAGCCTCATGTTTTCAGGAGCGCTCTAGGTTATTGTCGGCTGGCTGGGAGCTTCTTGCATGGGATTATCTCTGCTGGACTTGACATATGGGATAAAGATGTAGGTCCTGTTGGACTGTAGATTGATAGGATTAAACACATGCTTGATGAGAGTGTGAGAAGAAGCATTCATTTAGCTAGTAGATCACAATGCAACTGAGATATTTTGAGGAGAAGCATCTTCCCAGGGTCCTGGCTAGATTCCACAGAGGAAGAGCATTGCTCTGTCCCAGGTTGTGGGATGCTTGGGGCAGGCATTTGCCTCTTGCTGCTGCATGAGGTCTGAACTGGATGCCAAAGTGGTGCTGGGTTCTGATCTTGTATCTTCTATGTCCCATTTTCAGGGAAGATTTTCTGGCAATATATTCTTCTGGTATGCAGTTGAGAACAGAATTTCCGGGAAACGCAATGGTCCTCGGGACCAGAAGGGAGGGAGAGCGGATTTACGGTGTAATGTAATCTCTGTTTTCACCTGCAGGTCACTGCTGAAACTCAAGAGAAAGAAAAACTCATCACACATTTGCAGGAGAAAGTCACGTCCTTAGAGAAGAGACTGGAGCAGAACTTATCAGGAGAAGAACATGTGCAGGAACTCCTGAAAGAGGTAATTAGCTCTCTCTGGGCCAGCCAATGTGGGGAAGGAGATTTCATAAAATCCTAGAGTTTCAGGTCCTGAGAGTTTGCAAAGAGCTTGGTGAGAAGAGTACTCTCTCCAACTTTTGATTGTCCTGCTTATAGCAGAGAGAGTCTCATGTCACCTGTGTGGGACATGTTTTCCTCAGGGAAAGCTTTACTCAGAGATGCCTGTGAACATTTAAATAGCATGCTGATCACCAATCAGCCCACCTAGGAATTTACTCCACCTGGACTGTCTTGTCTTATTGCTTTGCTCTCCTCCCTTTTGCACTTTCCATTGGCCAAGGAACCATCTGTTACCATCTGCCTTTGGCTTCAGCATAATTGCCTTGGGCAGCAAGTGGACTCTCCTTAGCTGAGAGGAGGCTATTGAGAAGACTTACCTTTTGCCCAGGTCAGTGATGTAGGTGAACTTGCTTTCTCATCAGGTCTGAGTTCATTGCCTATATTTCACTCCTTTTCCTCTTGTTTACCAGTGATTGGCCTCACCATGACAAAGGTGACAAAGCCAAGGCCTTGGGCCTATATTACACCCTTACTTTCTGTCTTTAGTTTCCACTACATACCTCTATCTCCACTGCCACTATAGCCTAGTCCATATTAGAAGTCTCCAGACTGGCCTACCAAGCATCAGTCTCTCCTCCTTCACCCTCTAACAAAGTTATTGCCAAACTAAACTTCCTAAACTTAAAGACCTTACACAATTCCCCTACAATCCACAGTGAGTATAATGTGGGTTCTAGAGTGTAAATTGATTTCTAGAACCAGACTAGTTTGTATCTCACCTATTCTATTTATTGGTTTGTGACTTAAAGCTAACCATGTAATCTCTTTGTGTTTATTTTTCCTCTGTAAAATAGGGTTATTATTGTACCAAATGCATAGAGTTGTTATTAGGATTAAATGAGTTACAATATGTGAAGTGGTTAGAATGAAGCTTAGAACATAGTAGGGTCTTGATATATAATTCAGCTATCTTCTATATATATAAAAGCCTAATATGCAAAGTGTCTCCTTGGGAGTTCGACCGACCGGGAGTTTGATTGCTTGCTATGATGTGCGCTGACAACCAGGGCGTGGCGCGGAATGAAGGAATGCCCCAGCTGGCAGCCGGGGAAGGGAGGCCCCGGCCAGCAGCCGGCAGCCACTAGGGACCCTACCCGTGCACAAATTTCATGCACTGGGCCTCTAGGCTATGTATATAAAAGCCTAAGTGACCTTTTGACTATTTGATCATAGCTATGACTTGCACTGACCACCAGGGGGCAGACGCTCAATGCACAGGCATAGAAACATAGAACAGACTGATGAATCTCAGAGGGAAGTGGGGGAGGGGAGAGGGTGGGAAGAGATTAACCAAAGATCTTATATGCATACTAGAGGCCCTGTGCACTGATTCATGTACTGGTGGGGTCCTTTGGCCTGGCCTGTGGGGATCGGGCAGTCTGACATTCCCTGAGGGGTCCCAGATTGTGAGAAGGTGCAGGCCAGGCCGAGGGACCCCACCGGTGCATGAATCTGTGTACCGGGCCTCTAGTTAGTATAATAATCATTATTGTGCCATCATCATTATTGTAATGTTTAGTGTGCATAATAGCTACTTAGGGAATTTGTTTAAAGTATATATATCTCTGGCCCTACCATTGGAAATTCTGATTTCTGGAGTAATAGTCCTGGAGTAAAGCCTCAAGTTTAACACCCCCAAGTAAGTTTTAATGCCAATGTTTAGACAACTCCACTTTGAAAAATATTGCCTTCAGAATTAAATTCAAGCTCCTTTCTGCAGCATAAAAAGCTTCTCATGATCTTGCCCATTGCCTCACTTTCTAGTCTTGTTTCTTGACTTGAGCCCACCATCACTTTATCTTTTAGCACGTTGTAGCTTCCAAGGTCAAGCCTCCCATTTCCCTGAGGCCATGCGCATATCCTGCTCTGTACTCCTTCTGATGGGCACTATTGCATTCTGTTATATAATTGTTTTGCCCTAGCCACAAGGTCAAAGGACTGTGTCAAATTTATCTGTGTATACTTAATGATATGTGAACTTTATCTTAATGTATTTGTGTCCCTTGAGACTTACACAAATCATAGTTATGTTGTGGATATCAGTAAATATTTATTCAGTGAAGAAGTGACTATTTTCCTTTACTCTTCTTCCACTTACAGAAAACAGTTGCTGAGCAGAATTTGGAGGATACCAGACAGCAGCTCTTGGCAGCCAGAAGCAGCCAGGCCAAGGCCATTGACATCCTGGAGACGCGGGTATTGACCTCACTGCCAGTGATCGCAGTGTCTGGGTGGTAATCTGGTTTGATGACTTGGTTGTGGCTGAGAATTCCCTTGGGTCAGAGGTTTTCTTTTGAAGGGACTGTTTTTTCGCTCTTACTTATTGAGTTGAGTTAGGCATTTTCTTCATTCTTGCCACATTATCGTCATTGTTCCACACAAAGTTGTCTTCTTGTTTGTTTGTTCCCTTTTATCCCCATTTCTCTGCCTCCCATAGGAAACCATTCTGACATGGTTAATAGAAATCCTTCTATTGTTGGGTTATCCTAAAACGTGTGGCATTGTTTTATGTGCTAATTTATGTAAATGATATAGCTATGCAGTCTTCTCATAGCTTCAACTGCTCCATCTTCTGTCTGTGTCCACATCACTGTACTTACCTACTCTACTTTGTAGTTATCTACTAGATGATAGACAAACAGATTGCCTTCTTCCTGTGACCACAGATTACACTGCAGTGAACATCAAAGAGGAGAGAGAATGCATGTGACATAATGTGACTAAATAGGATAAGGATGTTCCCAGCAGGGCTGCTCCTGGCTCTAATCCCCCAGCATGCCCAGGGTTTCCTGTATCTGAGGGCTTTTCAACACTGGCATTTCTCAGCATTTTCTTTTTCTTTGTTTTTTTTTTTTTCTTTTTTGCCAAATTAAGGAGTATGAAGTGGTGGGAGGAGCAGAGGATCTCTGTGGGGCCTCCTTAATGATTGCCCTAATCCCATTCTCAAGGGCTCTACCCTTATGACCTAAGCACATCCCGAAGGCCCCACATCATGATCTTAGCATATGAATTTGGGAGAGGGGACACAGACTTTCAAACCATAGCAATTTAGCTCATTTTGTAAATCTTATTTCTTGATAAACATATGTTAAGGTATATTTTTCTAAATACAGTTTTGTTTATTTTATTATAATTCCGTTTTTTTATTTATTTAATTTTTAATTGAGGTTTTTTTTTGTTTTGTTTTGGGGTTTTTTAGAGAGAAACATCGATTTGTTTCCCACTTATTTATGCACTCATTGGTTGATTCTTGTATGTACTTTGACAGAGGATCAAACCTGCAACTTTGGCATATTGGGATGATGCTTTAGCCAACTGAGCTACCTGGCCAGGGCAGTTTTATTTCTGTATATATATCCATTTTTTGTTGCGGTGTTAAAATATACATAATGTAAAATTTATCATTTTAACCGTTTCTAGGTATATATTGCACATGCCCATTGTTGTGCAGCCATCACCACCATCCATCTCCAGATCTTTTTCATCTTCTTAGACTGAAACTTGGTACCTATTGAAACAATGATTCCCTATTCTCTCCTCTCCCCAGCCCCCTGGCAAACATAGTTCCACTTTCTGTCTCTGAATTTTTGAATCTAGGTACCTCACGTTAGTGAAATAATACACTATTTGTCCTTTAGTGTCTGACTTATTTCACTTAGCATAATGTCCTCAAGGTTTATCTGTGTGTCAGAATTTCATTCCTTTTTAAGGCTTTTCTTCCATTGTATGGATGTACCATGTTTTGTTTATTCATTTGTCAATAGGCATTTGGGTTGTTTCCATCTTTTGACTCTTGTGGGAAATGCTACTTGAACATCAGTGTGGCTTCATGAGCAAGGTTTTTGTGTGTGGTTCACACTCTCACTTCTCTGAGGTGTATACCTAGGAGTGGACTTGCCCGGACATATGGTAACTCTATGTTTAACCTTTGAGGATCTGAAATCTTTCTTGAGTTGAGTCTCTTAACTGGGACTTGAGTAGATAGTTTCTGAAAGGAGTTTAAAAAGCTAGGTTTCAGCCCTGACTAGTTTGGCTCAGTGGATAGAGCGTCGGCCTGCGGACTCAAGGGTCCCGGGTTCGATTCCAGTCAAGGGCATGTACCTTGGTTGCGGGCACATCCCCAGTGGGGAGTGTACAGGAGGCAGCTGATCGATGTTTCTCTCTCATCGATGTTTCTAACTCTCTATCCCTCTCCCTTCCTCTCTGTAAAAAAATCAATAAAATATATCAAAATAAATAAATAAATAAAAAGCTAGGTTTCAGTGCTGGCTCTGTCACTAATAACATTTATGATTATGGACAAGTAACATTCCTGGTCTCCTCTGTGGAAGTACTCACACTGTTCATATCGGGTAGTTTTAGTGAAATCATGTAATGTGAATGTATCTGAGGAACCACGAGACCTAAAAACATTCTCTTCTCATTGGACACTTGTCCTTGACAGAGCTGCCACCTTCTTGTGCTTGTTTTAATAATTAAGTTCCCCAAGGGCAGAGTTTATTCCACAAACAAGAGAAAATGGCAGAGATAGCTTGAGTCAGATGAAAATTCCCCATTGGAGATTAGGTCTAGCTAAGTGCTGGACAGTATGTCATCATCCTGTCCATTGGGCCAGCCTAGTGCAGGGCCAGGTACGTCCTAGTCAGACTTGGTCGATATTTAGTGAATGAAGGAAACCAAGATTGTGTCATAACAGTAATCCTACTTCTGGGAATCTGTCCTAAGAAAGTGATTCAAACCAGGACAAAACATTTGCATAAATATTTTAACTGCTGTACAATTTTGGATGGGAAAATGGGAAACAACCCAAGTGCCAACACAGGAGGCAGCAGTGCAGGAAATTCCAAAACATCCTTTGAGAAAATAATCTAAGTTCTGCAGACCATGTAGAAACACAGAAGAAAACCTGAGTGAGGAGGAAAAATACAGTTTTACTAGAATTGTATACAAAATTATTTTAAAAAGTCATAGAAATAGACTGGAAGAAAAGATATTAGAATGATAGTGTTTTATAGTAGTAGACTTATGGGTATGTTTTTCCTATAAAATTTTCAATTATGTACCTGATTTCTGACTTACATTAATTTAGTTTTTAAAGCCATTTATTGTTACTCAGCTTTTTTTTTTTAGATGAGGAAACCTTTTACTTTTAGATTGTCTTTTTGTAATTTATTTCGGAGAGGGAGGAAGAGAGAGAAACATTGATGTGAGAGAGCTATACCCACTAATTGGTTACCTCTCGTACAGGCCTGACTGGGAAGCGAACCCACAACCTTCCAGTCCATGGGACGATGCTCCAACCAACTGAGCCACACCAGCAAAAGAATGCTTCTGGCCTTAGCCATTTGGTTCAGTGGATAAAGCGTTGACCCGCGGACTGAAAGATCCTGGTTTCGATTCCAGTCAGGGACATATATCTCACTTCCAGGCTTGTTCCCTAGCCCCAGTTGGGGCACATGTGGGAGGCAACCAATAGATGTGTTTCTCTTGCATTGATGTTTCTCTGTCTCTACTCTCTCTAAAAATTAATGGAAACATATCCTCAGGTGAGGACTAACAACAACAACAAAAAGAATGCTTCTGTTTCCACTAAGGTGAAAGAACTAGAGCAGAGCCTGCAGGCCTCTGAGGAGAAGCTGAAACAGAGCAGAGACGCCGTGGCTGCTCAGGAATCTCAGATTCAGGAGCTTGTAAGTAGCTATTGTGCTGCTGTGGTCTAGGCCAGGGGTCCTCAAACTTTTTAAACAGGGGGCCAGTTCACTGTCCCTCAGACCGTTGGAGGGCCAGACTGTAGTTTTTAAAAAAAACTATGAACAAATTCCTATGCACACTGCACATATCTTATTTTGAAGTAAAAAAACAAAACGGGAACAAATACAATATTTGTATTTGCATGTGGCCCGCGGGCCGTAGTTTGAGGACCCCTGGCTCGGTGCCTTCCCTTATGCCTTTGCAGATACCCCAACTTCTGAAATGGTATCTGGGCCTGACTTCATATACACTTGTGCTGGGTGTGGGCAGCTGGGCAGCTGCAGGTAGAAGGAGTCAGGCCTGCTGGAGGCTCTGAGTTACCCAGAGAGGAAGGGACTGGCTAAATCCCACTTGACAGCTGGCCAGAGGGCTCAGCCTAGTTGTGGGACTATTACAGGTGGTAACTCCACTGGCAGTCAAACCTCAGCTTGCAGCCAGGGCTGTGGAGAACAGGTCCAAGCTTTGGGGAGAGGATGGCGAGGGATTGACCAATTGTCGCAGCCTCAGGAGAGGTGTTGAGTTAGCAACTAGAGAAATAAAAATGGCATTCGTTGCACGGTTACCCTGTCCCAGACACTGTGCTAAGTACTCTGCACATGTTTTCAGTTAGTCCTTGCAGCAGACCTAAGAGGTTTGCACTGTTATCCTCATTCTCTAGCAAGCATGTTAAACTCAAAGGCTAACACGGGCCAAATAAGGTTTAAGTTTATGTGGGCTGTAAAAAAACAAAAAGCTTCCATTTTCATAGAAACGTAGGTTTGTTTCGATAGAGACATGCTGAATACAAAAGGCCAAAATGAGTAATAGTTGACATAAAATAATAGAACATTTTAATAAAAATTAATATTTTTTCTTGAACATTAACTTACCAAACACTGAATAACTGCACAAATTAATAAGTGTAATGCAAATCAGCCTATTTTTCTTGTTCTCCGAAAGCGAAATATTTTCTGTTGCTCACACCAAACAAGTCAGTCCAAGACTAATGATGTGGCAATCGGCTGCTAAAATATTTGCTGCTAGTATTAGTGGAGAGAAATGGTCTGCCTGCGCGAAAGGCGCGTTAAGGGAAATGAATGCAACACAATTATAGTAATCAGTCATTAGCGAACGTTGTAGCTCGTTATTAATAATTATGTATAACAGGATATTGTAAAAATTAAGTTGTGAAATTTTTATTAAAATGTTTTTTACATACCATTATATTGGCTGGGCCACAAAAGTATTCGTTGTGGGCAGCGAGTTTGACATGCTTGTTCCAGAGCAACGGTTCTCAACCTGTGGGTCGTAACCCCTTTGGGGGTCGAACGACCTTTTCACAGGGGTCACCTAAGACCATCAGAAAACACATATATAATTACATATTGTTTTTGTAATTAATCACTATGCTTTAATTATGTTCAATTTGTAACAGTGAAAATACATCCTGCATATCAGATATTTACATTACGATTCATAACAGTAGCAAAATTACAGTTATGAAGTAGCAACAAAAATAATTTTATGGTTGGGGGTCACCACAACATGAGGAACTGTATTAAAGGGTCAGGGCATTAGGAAGGTTGAGAACCACTGCTCTAGAGGAAGCAGGCTCAGAAAGACCAGGCTGCATCCTTCTCATACCAAAGCCCAGTTCATCACTGGGTTATATGCAGAGGCAGCACTGAGTGCAGTGAGGGAGGGCAGAGCTGTCCCCCCAGCACCAAGACCCATCCCAGATGCCAGCTCCTGAGCAGACCAGGGCCTGGGCAATAGGCTGAGCCTGCAGGTGGGGACCCTGGCAGCACCCAGGCTGGAGAAGGTCAGAAAGGAGAGTTGTTTGTATAGGACGCCCATTATGGGTCACCGAGAAACAGAATAAGGCCCCCATTGTCCTTGCAAATATCTATCCTCTGGTACCCACACAGGCCACCGCAAACCAGGAGAGCAGCCGTGCACAGCGGCAGGTGCTGGCTCTGCAGCAGCAGTGCACAGAGCACGTCCACGCTCTGGAGGCCCAGCTTGCTGCCCTCGAGACGGCTCGGGCAGCTGACCAGACGGCTGCAGAGCGTCAGGTGGTGAGTAAAGGAAGGAGTGAGGCTGTGCTGCTCAGCACCAGGTTCACAGGAAGACCAGCCCTGCTCTGAACTAGGGAATCACATTTGGGAGCAGTTTTTATCTTTCCAACTAGACACTTTCTAGTGCTGCACAGGGACTCCCTGACCAGTCCCATCAGCTTCTTCCCGATCTTGGTAAAATTCATATTCTTCCCTAGTGGCTTCTCCTTTCTCTGGCCCCTCCCCTTGTTCCAGATCTTCAGAATCAAGTGCCTCTTTCTTGTGAGTAGTTCTCTGCCCTACCCCATTCTCATCTCCCAAAAAAAAGGGAAGGGGCATTTTTAAAGGTTCCCTGTCAAAGAGATAGGACTGTGCCCAGGGGCAATATGGTAAAGACCTTTTCTTTCTATCTATGCTTTTCTCACTTTGCAGAGGGATCTGGAACAAGAAAATGCACTCCTTAAAGAAAGCAAGAATGAGTGTGAACGTTCTTTACAACATCACCAACTTGAACTGAAGAAGCTAAAGGTATTTAGCTCACAAGCAGCATGCCTTTCACTTGGAGAAGCAGTGGAACTAGCATTTATTTGTTCAGTAGTTCTGTTAGGCATTTGCTAGAAATTGTCACCTCACTAAGTCCTCTCAGTGATCCTGGAGGGTAGGAAGAATTACCCTCACTTTTCAGCTGCCTTTGAGGCTCCAAGTTCCATAGTTATTGAGAGGTGGTGCTGGGCTGATTTTCACTCCACCACAAGGCCCAGCCCTTCCTCTGTGTCATCAAGAGCTGCCTGGAAAACCACTGTCAGAGCACCACTGTTTGTGACTTCCAGTGAGACTAGCAGAGCATGGCTTCGGAAGGTCACAGGACTGGTCGGTTTGCATTGGGCACCGTGTACCTAAATGAGGAAACAGTCTGCTGGATTGCTACCCTCCCCCTTCTGAGAACATGGTGCTTTTTCAGATGCTGTCCCTTCGTTTCCTGGACATAACTGGATGAGGAGGAGAGACTCCGCCACTTTCTTATAGGCCTCCAGGCTCTCGTCCCTTTCTGTAGTGGATGACGGGTCACTGCAGTACTTGCCCAGCTTGGTCATGACCCAAAGATGTTGTGGATCCCTTGGCCAAGGTCTTCTCTGAGAACACCCATAGCTGAGGGCCTGCACGGGGTCAGCTTTCAAGAACAGGATCTGCTAAGTTCTGTAGGTGCTGTTGCAGTAGAGCTGTATGTGGGGGCCTGCACTTTGGAGTCAGATTTTTTTTATGCATTCCTTCATCAAACATTTGGGTACCTGTGGGCACCATTGTAGGTGCTGGGATGTGGCAATGAGCAAGACAGACACACACACCCTCTCCCATCCCCTGGTGGAGCTTGTAACTAGAAACAGTAAACAAGTGATAAATAGTTATAAATGCTCTGAAGAAAAGAAAGCAGGGAGAAGGACAGAGCAGGGAGGAGAGGGCTTTAGCTATGGAGGCCTGGGCAGCTTCAGTGATATTTGAGCAAAAGCTCTGAATAATGAGAAGGGGCCAGCAATGTCAATGTTTGGGGAAGGAATATTCCAGACAGAAGAAATAGCAAATAGAAAGGCACTGAGGCAGAAAAAAAGCTTATTTTATTTAGAGAACAGCATAAAGGTGGGTGTGGGTGCTGCTTGGTGAGCAGGGGACAGCAGGGGAGAAGTGGGCAGGGAAGCCATGAGGCTCTGAACAGAGAAGAGATGTGAGTTTTGTTTTAAAAGGTTAACTCTAACTCTGGAGAATGGTTTGTAAGGAAGCAAGTGCAGAAGCAGGAAGACCTGCGAGGAGGCTCAGACATTACCATGCTCATAAATTTTGTGATAAAAGACAACATTTCAGCAGAGATTTGGAAACGTTTATTATTAAAAGACAGCAATTTTGAAAATAAATCAGATTAGAATTTTAGAATTGAAAAATGCAATAGCTGACACTGATGCAGTCAATTATAAAAGGGCATGAGGAAACATTTGAGGTGATGGATATTTTCACTATTTTTACTGTGGTGATGCTTTCACCATAATTCTTCATATTGCACACTTTAAATATATTTTATTCATCAGTTATGCTTCAATAAAGCTGTTTTAAAAAACAATGAATGAGTTTAATAGCAGATTAGAACTAACGAGAGAATTAGTGAAAAGAAAGGACAGAATGAAACACAGAAAAGAAATGGTAAAAGACACACAGGAGGTGTTCTAGCATGTGTTAGTAGGGGCCTGGAAGGCAATGAAACAAAGAAGTCAGGAACCATTATTCCAAACTGATGAAAGCTGTAAGTCACAGGTACAGGTGTAAGAACCATTCTATCCAAACAGGATAAATTTTAAATCCATATGCTGACACAGCATGGTAGTAGAACTAAAGAAAAACAATAAAACAAAAAGAATTAGTCACCAACAGACTTGCACCTAAGGAAGTACTAAAGAGCACCTTTCAGGTGAAAGAAATTCTAGATGGACATACAGAAGATGTGAGGAGGTAAGAAAGAATGAAGAACAATGATTATTGCAAATATGTATATGAGAAGAAACAGTAAATCTGACCGATGGTTCGTCTCATGGTCCAGTCAGCAGAGAGGAACTACCCCAGTTATTTGAATGAGAGTTTACATTCTAATGTAAAGTTTTTAATCCAGCACTGAAACAGTTAAAAGATATCTCAAAGGTAGCAACTGAAGGAAGCAGCTTCCAACCCAGGACTAAGGGAATTAAGGGAAGAAGTTGGAATTATTAAATTTAGGAATTAAGGCGAGGAACCCCACAGGTCTGACTCAGGCCTCCGGGTGGGGGATGCTGTACACTGGCGCGTGTGTGTGTGTTGGGGGGTAGGGCAGTGAATGAATTCAGCCCCAAGTGTTGGAAACGAAGCTGAGGGAAGGAGCAAGCCTTTTTCTCCCTCCTCCTGCCTTACAGTCTCCCTCCAGCTTCCCCTGTTGGCAGATATTAATATGGAGCCAGCTGGATGCACAAAAAGTGGTTTGCAGAGTCCCAGGTGCAGCATCACAAAGCAGAATAGAGAAGGGCGGATGTGGGCTGAGAGCAGTATCTTAAAAGCCAGCGCATGGGCTGTTTAGAAGTGTGGTTAATTTCCAGATATTTGGGGAATTTTCTCAACGTCTTAGATTTCTAGTTTAATACCATGATGGTCAGATAATACCCTGATTTCATCCTGATATTTTTTAGACTTCTTTTAAGATGCAGCCTATAGTCTATCTTGGTAAATATTTCAGTGCACTTGAATATATTTCTACTACTATTAGGGAGAATATTCTGTAAGTGCCAATTAGATCAAGTTGGTAGTATTGTTCAAATCTGTTTTCTTTTTTGTTTGTTTGTTCCATTAGTACTGAGAGGGGTGTGCTAAATCTTCCACTGTGATCATGCATTTTTCTCTTGCTCCTTTTACTTCTGTCAATCTTTGCTTCAAGTCCTTTGAAGCACTCTTTTTAGGTGCATACATATGTGGAATTGTATTTTTCAAAACAGCTGTTCCCTGAGCCTCTCAGGGAAGTCATTCCCAGGTGCAGAGAGCTGCACATGTGGTGGCGTGGTGGCGCCTCAGCAAACCCGAGCTGTGCCAGTCAGCCGCGAATCCCGTGGTCCTCAGGCGCAAGTGTCTGTGGCAACAGCACAGGTTTAGAGCCTCGTTGACTCAGTTCTGTGTGCCAGCCTAGCCCTACACTAGCTGATTCTTGGGGGAATTCAGTTTTTGGGTTTTTTTTGTTTAAACCTGTGACCTCCAGAGGATCACTCTGAGGATTAAGTGTGACCATGGCTGGAAAGTGCTCAGTGCAGTTCCTGGCATGGAGGTGCTGAATCCTTGCTCCCTGCCCTGCCCTGCTTCCCTGTCTTCTCGCTTACAGTCTGCATAGTCTGCGTCCTGTCCTCTTAGACATAGCAATCCTAGCGTCTCCTGAACTTCCCCAGAAAGGCTGCTGCAGAGGCATGACCTATCCCCTCCCCTCCTGGGCCCACAGGCCAGGCAGGGTTTCACAACTCCGCCAGCCTGAGACCTTTTGCTCCTGTATCAACAGAGCGTCCCCAGTGAGGGGTAGTTCAGGGTCCCACCATCAGCCTTTTGAGTTCAGGCACCAATTTTCCTTGGCTACTAGAAGTGGACTCACAGAAGGTCAATTCCGACAACTCCACAGTGGGATCCAGAATGCCACTGGCCACAAGACTGTCATCCTCCTCCATTTACCCACTTGTATTGGCAGGAGGGGAAAGGGAGATTTTGTAGAAGGACTTGAGTAGCTCACAGAACCAGAAACACTTGTCTGACTGGAATCTGGGGGCCTCAGGTTCTTCTCTCCTATTCCATGCTGTCTCTTGCCTTGGGGGTCATCCAACTCTTGTCCTTGCTTTTCTCCATGATGTAGACTGCATCCTACAGATCAGGAAATGTCACCACAGCCACTCCAAGCTGGTAACATTCCAGCTTAGCAACCGCAGGGCTAAGAGGGCCTCTCCCCAGCTTCACCTTAATATAAAAAGGATTCGGATATAAAAAGGGATTCTGATTGATTCATCTGTGGACAGATTGATTTGGCCAAGGGAATGAGGTACTGTGATTGGCCAGACCTGAACCACATGCTTACCTTGTAGCCACAAAGTGGGGGCATCATTATTAGCCAGAACCATACAGAATTGCTGGGTTGGGAGTGGAGAATAACAACAATGAGGCTCTTATCTAAATAAAGGGGGCTGATTCTAGGTAGATAGAAACAGCAGACATCTCTGACCAGTAATGTGGGCAACTGAGAAGTCATAGTATTTATCTGGGGGTTGATAGGTGAGCATGGCATGTCTCAGGGAAGAGGACTGATGTGTCTGTCAGGAGATAATCCTTGCACTCTGAGGAAAGGCCAGTGACGTAGCCTTGCTCGGGGTAGAAGTTAGTCTGGGTGCTGGAGTATAGCATCCAAAGGCTTGGCTCTGAGCTCAGACAGGTGCTGGCTTGAGCAGCTTTCTTAACCTCTTAGAGCCTCGGTTTTCTCTCCAGTAAAATGGGTAGGTTTGGTGAACCTGTGACACTTTGCACTATTAAAATTCAATAATTGTTTATTATTTTTTCTGTAACTGAATTGTTCCGGTGCACTACACCATTCACACGAGCCCGAGTCTCTCTTCTGTGTTAATTTCACTAGACCAGCTCTTCTAATTCTAGGTCCCACAGCCTAGGCCTGGGTCTGGCTGCTGTGCTCATGTGATGCTAGTTTCCAGAGAGGCTGCTGGGTTGTCCCCAGGGCAGTTCTCAGAGGGATACAGAAGGCACTGCAGTGAGAGGGAAGCCTGGGAACCTTGGGAAGCAGGAACAATGTTAGTCTAGCCCTGCAAGACAATACTCCCTCTGTGGGCTTCATGTGAAGTAAGAGCTAAAAAAATATGTGCTGAGTTATTGGCCTCAACCTCCGACCCATTTTCTGAATTATAGGAAGAATGGAGCCAAAGAGAAATTGTGAGTGTGGCAATGGCTCAAGCCCTGGAGGAGGTGCGGAAGCAGAGGGAAGAGTTTCAGCAACAGGTAGGCTGAAGAGTCATGCCTTCACTTCAGTCCAGGCAGGAACAGCCTACCTCCCCATCTGTCCAGGGCAGGGCGTGGCCCAGGTCTCAGGAATGCTGGCAGCTGTGTGATTCCCTGGAAGTCTCTAGAACAGTAGGAGGAAAATGTTACAAAGAAACCTTCACCCCACAGGATGGCCTTTGGATTTGTGATGGTCAGTTATTTTATAAACATCACCCTGGAAGGGCCCATGCCCAGGTACCTACAGGGCATTAATTCTGTGAGGTGGGCCACATACCAGTGAGCTCTCAGAAGGGAGAGTGGAAAGAACCTCCTTTGAAGACAAAGTCAGCATCAGCCCTAGATCTCCTAGTGAGTTGGCTCTAGGCCTTGGGTAAGTTCAGAAAGTCTCAGAGTTGCCTTTGAAATGACTCTAGGATGATCACACCTTCCAGGGTATCATAATGAGGTCGTGTATAGAAAATGCCAGGCATAGGGGACCTAGAAGTTACGCTTAGAACCAGCTTGTTGGAAGGCTGAGCAAAATGGCCACTTCTCTGGGTGGCCCAGTGCAGGCCAGAGAGGCAGTGAGGGCGAGTGCCCATCTGCAGGGCCCCTGCCAAGGAGAATTGGTGTGTGCATGATTCTGAGCAAAGGTGAGTTTGGGGCATGTTCTAGGCTGTGGACTTCAGGGAGGGATTCTCTGGAGGCCTAGGGAGTGGAAAAGGAGAGAGTCCTTGGAGGAGATGGGCTCACTGCTGCCAGCCTTCTCTCAGCGTTATTTTCTCGAAGGCTGCTAATCTGACATCCATAGTAGATGAGAAGGAGCAGAGTCTGCAGGAAAGCACGGCTGCGATTCTCCAGAAAGAGCAGGAGATTCTCCAGCTGAAGAAAGGTGAGGGGTCTGCCCTGTTCCCGCCCAGCACCCCCACCCTGAGGTGGCCCAGGCATGAAGCAGCATGGAGTCACTGGGCTCACCTCCTCTGCCCGGCCTAGGTCATGACGCTGCCCTGCTGCAGGCACACCAGCTGCGCAGTGAGCTGCAGGCCCTGAGAAACCTAAGGGCAGAGGAACCCGAAGCATCCGCTGGGCGGGAGGACCTGCTGAGGCTGCCAGGCCAGGAACAGGGGTTGGCACTCTCAGTCAGCGAGCTCCAGGTAAGTCCCATGCTAGCCCGCCAGGCCATGGTGTATGGCAGCAAACCACAGGGCAGAGCTGCAGTCTGCCAGTAGGAGGCGGCAATGGGCAGACACAAGGAAGCTTGCTGGGTTCACTGGCCTGGGGATGCCTTAGCTTTCTTTAAGGTGGGGCTGCTTAACTGACTTGGAGGTTGTGAGTCTTGAGGAGCCTGTCAGCAATCAGGTGTTATGGCCCTTTCCTTCAGGCAGACTTGCTGCGTGGAAAGTGGATTGTCCCTCCGGAAGGTGTTGGCCGGGCTCTCCATAGTCTGTTTGGTTTTTGGCAGTTAGAGCACAGCAGTCCACACCTTTGGAACGAGTCTGGTCCCTGTCCCGTCCCCTCCCCCCCCACTCCCCAGCCCCCATCCCCATGGACCTGTGGCTTAGCTTGACCCCTGTCCTGGCTCTCAACTTGCTGTCCCACCCTGTAGGTAACCTCAAGGTCGAGGGCTGTGCGTGAGCCTGCATACCAGCTTCCGCCTGCAGAGGGGATACCAAATGGTGAGGTGGGGGCCATGGACCTAGAGCAGCTACAGAAGGAAAAACAGGACTTGGAGCAGCAACTTCTAGAGAGAAATAAGGTAAGGGTGCTCTTTACCTCAGCTCTTTATATCTCTGCCCTTCCCTGTCCTTGTGCCTCAGTCCCTTCTGAGAATTTTGCTGATGCTCCTTGGGCACCTCCTGGGGAGATACTCTTTCATTAAAAGGGATTTTTCCTGGTTTTCCTCTTCTATTTCCCTCTGCATTTTTGTCTTCCTTTCACACTCCCCCAGTCTCCTCCCCTGCCTCCCACGGGAAACAATGTCCAGAGGATCAGCGCTTGAGCAGCAGCAAATCTAGGTGTTCCCAGCCTCCTCTGCTGTCACCAGTTTTGTCCTGTTGGACCCCTGTTCTCACCTCTCCTGTGGCCTTTCTTTCTACAGCTGTGAAGTGATAGCAGTGAGATCTGCCTTTGAGGGTGACATGAAAGTGTGAGCTGTCCTGTAAAATTCCTGGTATTTGGTAGAGGCTAATTCAATGTGATGATTCCCCTCCCCAGCAGGCCTCTGCAATTGTAAATGCAGGCCTCCTTTGATCCTGGTTTTTATTTATTTATTTATTTATTTATTTTTTCAATATATTTTATTGATTTTTTACAGAGAGGAAGGGAGAGGGATAGAGAGTTAGAAACATCGATGAGAGAGAAACATCGACCAGCTGCCTCCTGCACATCTCCCACTGGGAATGTGCCCGCAACCAATGTACATGCCCCTGACCGGAATCGAACCCGGGACCCTTCAGTCCGCAGGCCGACGCTCTATCCACTGAGCCAAACCGGTCTCGGCTGATCCTGGTTTTTAAAGTGCCCTGTGAAGTTCAATGTGTGGACTATGCTCTGGCCTGTAATTCTGCCCCCAAATTGTGTGATTGTCTTTTTTTTTTTTTTTAGATCTTTAACAAAGGGGAAAAGTGTTCATTTTCCTTCTCCTCCCCCTCCTTACCCCTCCCCCCTTCTTTCTACTCCCTCTCTTCCCCCCACATTCACATTTAATCTTTTCCTGTGAAATATAAAATAGACACAGAAAAGTGCACAAACACTGTGTGCCTCAGGGTCCAGCCCTCAGACCTTTTCTCTAAATTGTACTCACTCCCCTGTGATCTCACCCAAACTGCACGCTGCCAGCTCCCACATCCATGTCTCAACTCCGGACAGCTCCCATGAACTCTAGACGCCTGCACTGATCTGCTCTGTATCTAAAAGGCATCTGAAGCTTAAAACATCCAAAACCAAACTCCAGATGTCCGTGCTCCCTTGCAGCTACTGCCATCTTTCCTACCTCAGGAAAGGGCAAAAATCTTGGTGTCGTCCTCGACATCCAAACATTAGCAAATCCTTTTGGATCTCCCTTGATATCGTGCCAGCTGCTTCTCAGCCCCACCACTGCTGCCAGCCTTCCCCAGATGGTGTTGGGATTCTAGCCTATCTCCCTTCTCTCTATAAAAGCCAAGTCCTTGCAAAGACCCACAAAGCCCTGCCCCTGTTACCCTTTTCACCGCCCTCCTCTGCTATCCCCACTCCCCCTCTCAGGCACATTGGCCTTGCCCACTGTGACGGTCAAGCACCATCAGGGCCTTTGCACTCACTGAGCCTTCTTTCTGGAAGATTCTTCCTCCATTGACCTTCACTTCCTTTATGGTACCATTTTGTCAGTGAGGCCTCCCAGCTGTCCCTGTGAGCCCTCACCACCAGAATTGCCTAGCCCCTTGCCGTGCTCTTTTTCTCCATGCCTTCTGATAGGCTTTACATTTGGTTTTGACACTTTGCCCTCCTGAGGGCAAACATATTTTTGTTTGTTGATTGCTATTTCCCCAGCCTCTAGGACAGCCCATAGTAGGGACTCAATCAATATTTATTGGATAAATTAATGAATGAGCCAAAATCCTAGAAAATCGAGTAACATAAAATAGCAAATGTACTTTTGGAGGGATGTCCAGTCTCATGGTCAACCAAGAGAATACAAATTGAAACAGCCCATTACCATTTTATTAAGTGGAGTGTAGTGGGGGCAGTTTAATGTACTTGACAAGACTCTCAGGATCCTCTCACCCAATCCTCTCCTTCCTCTAGAGCAGTGGTTCTCAACCTTCCTAATACCATGACCCTTTAATACAGTTCCTCATGTTGTAGTGACTCCCAACCACAAAATTATTTTCGTTGCTACTTCATAACTGTAATTTTGCTATTGTTATGAATCATAATGTAAATATCTGATATGCAGGATGTATTTTCATTGTTACAAATTGAACATCATTAAAGCATAGTGATTAATCACAAAAACAATATGTAATTTATATGTGTTTTCTGATGGTCTTAGGCGACCCCTGTGAAAGGGTCATTCGACCCCCAAAGGGGTCGCGACCCACAGGTTGAGAACTGATGCTCTAGAGAGACTGCGGGGAAACCTCTCTTGAGAAAACAAAACATAGTACAGCTTTGTTTAAAAATGAAAACTCAAGCCTTGGCCAGGTAGTTCAGTTGGTTAGAGTGTCATCCGATATGCCAAGGTTGTGGGTTTGGTCTCTGGCCAGGGCACATACAAGAAGCAACCAATGAATGCACAAATAAGTGGAACTACAAATCAGTGTTTCTTTCTCTTTCTCTCTCTCTCTTAAAAAAATCAATAAATAAAAATTTCTTAAAAAATGGAAACTCAGCTATACACTAAAACATGGGAATCCCCTAGAGTTACTGTCACATTGAAAGTTTAATTAGGAAAACTGTAGGAAGCTGTGAAAACTCTGATAAAGGAAAAATACTATTCAAAATTGTACCTAGTCGATGCAAGAGTGACGTGGACTAGAAATCCATGAGAAAATCTCATTGTCATGTGTTACAGTTGTGAGACTTTGGAGAAATTTTTATTTAAAATTTTTTCTTGTACTGCTCCTTATATAGTAAATTTTTTCATTGGGAACACAGTTCAGCCTTTCTAGTGATTAATGGGATGAGTAATAAATTACACTTAAGGCCCTGGCCGATTTGGCTCAGTGGATAGAGCATCGGCCTGAGGATTGAAGGGTCTCAGATTCGATTCCAGTCAAGGGCATGTACCTTGGTTGCAGGCTGGATCCCCGGCCCCAGGTCGGGGCATGTAGAGGAGGCAACCAGTCAATGAATCTCTTACGTCGATGTTTCTCTCTCCCTCCCTTCCACTCTCTTTTTTTAAAAAAAAAAAAAAAAAGGAAGAAGGAAAAATATCCTCAAGTGAGGATTAATCGCCCCCCCCCCCCCAAAATACATGTAAGGTTATAATGCTAATTAAACTCACTAAAAAAAAATAAGTAAATTTACACCATGGAATACTGTGCAGCTGTAAAAAAGGAAGGATCTCTTACCCTTTAAGACAGCATGGAAAGATCTGGAAAGTATTATGCTAAGTGAAATAAGCCAAGTATCACATGATCTCACTCATATGTGAAATCTAATGAACAAAATAAACTGATGAACAAAATGGATCCAGAGACAGAGAAACATAAAACAGACTGAAGAATCTCAGAGGGAAGGTGGGTGTTGGGGGGAGATTAACCAAAGAACTTATATGCATAATTCAAGGACACAGTAGTATGGTGAAAGCCGGGGAAAGGAGGGAGCGGGGAGGGGGGTCAATGTGGACAAAAAGGGAGTCATCTGTAATACTTTCAACAATAAAGGTAAATTTTAAAAAAATAAGTAAAAAAATATAAAACCCAATGTTGGTGGATTGTACAGGAAAAAACATGACCTTTTATACTTTTCAAAATAAGCATTGCAAATTATGGTATTTCTGGAGAGCAATGATGATGACGAGAACCATGAATTCTGGCCTGATTGGGAAATCATAGCACATACATGTAATTCTGAAGGATGAAATAGACTGTACAGAGATGTTTCTAGCTGTGGAACTTAGGGAGGCAGGCACTGGGAGCAGCCCTGAGGGCAGAGCGCCTGGGACTTTCCTGGCCTCTGACCTGTCCCCACTGGGGTATTGGGTGCTCTGTAGAGGGGTAAACGGTGACTTTGGTGGCCATTGACAGGCTTCAGAAGCAAATATGTGGCCCAGCTGGTGTGGTTCAGTGTTTGAGCATCACCCCAGGAACTAAGAGGTCACTGGTTCCCAGTCAGGGCACATGCTGGGTTGTGAGCTTGATCCCCAATAGAGGGTGTGCAGGAGGCTGCTGATGGATGATGGTCCTCTCTCATTATTTTATCTCTCTATCCCTCTCTCTTCCTCTCTCTCTAAAAATCAATAAAAAACATTTTTTAAAGAGCAAATATGTTCAAGCAGCTCCATGTAAGGAAAAGAGACCATAGCAGCAGGTACACAGGTGTGACAGCATAAGCCTCTCAGGAGACAAAGCAGGGACTTCTAACGTGTATGGGGACCCAAGAGTGTCTGTCTGTTCTGTTGTCCTTCCCCTTAAAGATGGTGAAATGTGCATTTACTGAGTGGCTTTTGTCTGGGGTGGGGGATTTGTCTCAGGCCATAAAGCAGATGCAGCAGAGGATGCTGGAACTCAAAAAGACGCTGCAGAAGGAACTGGTGAGTGCCCTCCCCTCCCTGCTGCCTGTTCCCTTTCTGGTCCCCTGGGGTTCCTTGCTGCTTGATGATGCTTCCCTTCCCCTGCCCTCCCATTGATTGCAAGGGGTCTTCGCGATGTTGGCTGGTGGGACAGCAGCCCTGCCAGCTTGAACATGCTTCTATGAAGTGGCTGTGTGACCTCAGGCATGTGCCCTCCTTCTCCAGCCTGTATGTTGTCTGAGAAGTTAGTGAGATGATGGGTGTACCGCATGTGAATGGCAGAGTGCCAGGCCCAAACATAGGAGAGCAGGACCTCTGCTCTGGCTGAGGTGCTCACCGCCGCAGGGCATGTGTCCTGACACAGGAAATGTCTGAACTTCCCCAGGGACCTTTTTCCCTCCTCTCAACTGTCCACCCCACCTGGAGGAGCTGAGCTATCTTCAGGCAATTGCTGATTGCTGGCAATTCCTCCTTGGGAGGAAGGGGGGCCAGAGGACCAGCAGGTGATCACAGTATGGGTCAGGTGAAGCTCCCACGTGATTTTCTGACCTGTCTTGAGCAGTTCAATGTAGCATCTTTTCTTTGGTTTTTCAGAAAATCAGACCCGATAATGAGCTTTTCGAAGTCCGGGAGAAGCCAGGCCCTGAGATGCCAAACATGGCCCCTTCTGTCACAAATAACGCTGACCTGCCTGATGCCCGCGAAATCAACTTCGAGTACCTTAAACACGTGGTTTTAAAATTCATGTCCTGTCGGGAATCCGAGGTACAGGGCTTCTGAATTGCATTTGGTACCGAGTTCTACCCCGGGGCCTGGCTTATTTGTCAGAGTCCTGCTTGGCTTCCCACCACACCCATTTCTTTCTCTTTCGCATTCCAATTTGACTATAAGTGTGGACCCTTGGTCATTTCTTCAGCCGGCAATGACTTGCTACTTGAGCAGCAAGAAGGGGGCACCTAGTAGGGAACTAGCTCCTGGGAGGGGATGTGGTTTGGATGTGGAGGCCAGAGTCAAGGCAGCTGAATCTGCCCAGCATTTCCGCATCCTCTGCAGAGCAGAGCTGCTGTGGATGTCCTGGTCATCTTGTCAGTCCCCGAAGTAAAAGATGGAGGGAGAAAGAGAACCTGTCATTGCTCAGACCTCTGCATGGTCTTTGCTCACTGTTGGGAGCACACACCAGGAACAGAACCAGAAATGCTGCCATTAAGCCCCAACTCCCACCACCAGCACCACCACCACCACCACTTGGACCCAAGGCAGCAAAACTTACTTTGTTTCAGGCCTTTCATCTCATAAAAGCTGTGTCAGTGTTGCTGAACTTTTCACAAGAGGAAGAGAACATGCTCAAAGAAACCCTGGAGTATAAGGTAGGGTTCCCTGGCCTGCTGTCCAGCTTCAAAACGTGTACCTAGTGTTCCCAGCACTGGCAGGTGAGAGCAGCCCACAGTGGCGGTATCAGCTTCAGAGGTGCTTTTGGATGAACTTGACTCGGGCAGTATTTACTGAGCACATGCTTTGTGCCCACAGGTCTCTGCTGTACTTGACCAACAGACCTTGTTTTCCAAAGCAATTGATATCACTTTGTCAATAGCCCCAGGTCTGGCCCAGCACCCAGACTTAAAAAAGAAAAAGAGAAAATATATTTTAAAAGAATCTGCATAAATTATGTAATAGCAAAAAAAAATTTAAGGAAAAGATACCTGCAATTCCACCTGTTTTGCCAACTCAGTTTTTACTCCTGTTTCCTTCCCATATTTAGAATGGGCTCAGCCCTACAGATCTGTCACTACAGCCATTTTCACTGCTCTGGTCACAGCTGAAGTCAGGGTGCATGGAGGGCAGGAGGGGCCACCCAGGGATGGGGGAGGGCTCTTTCAGTGCCCTCTGCACCTATTCCTGATTCTCATCTCAAAAGTCTTTTCTGTTTCAAACACAGATGTCATGGTTTGGGTCCAAGCCAGCTCCCAAAGGCAGCATCCGGCCATCCATCTCCAACCCTCGGATACCATGGTCCTAGATGGAACTACCCAAGGATGGAGCTCCGTGGGCTGACACTCTTTCTGTGAAAAGAACACTGACACACTAGCCTGGGTGGGTTTTTCATCACTGTAACTGCAGTATTTTGTACAAGCGTCTACACATTGTTTACAAGACCTAAGGGCCACTTCCCTGCAGGCTGATTAGGACCTCAGGAGGCAGCGGATCCCGTCATTCAGTCACAAATGGGAGGGTCCTGGCACTACTCACATTTCTAGTGCTGCTAAAATCCCAGCTCTGGCTAGCACGCCTGCACCTGAATTTCTAACTTTTGTTAGTACTTAAAGCTGAAGCTGTCAGCATCTGGCAGAGAGGAGGCAACTAATCCATCCTGTAGTGACAATGCTGGACAAAAAGCCCTTTGAAATGGTGCCCATAGGCCAGACTCACCTGCTTCTGCCACCAGCGAACTCAGTGGGGGTGGCTTTTAAAAATTCCCCTTCCTTGGTAGCATGATTGGGTTCAGATGAGTTAGAAGAGGCTTTTTAACCTTTCATGAAAATATTTTACCTTGTTTCTCAAACTACCTAGAAATTCAGATGTGTACATCTTAAGATACTCGAAAGCCAGTGTGGAGCAATGACTATGCAACTGACAGTATCTCATTTTATTGAAGAAAACAAGCAAATGTGTAAGAAGATCCAAATACACTCAATTGCCTTCTTAATAAATGTACTTGTCTTGGATAGGTTGCCGGTAAACCATTTAAAACTATTTTTTATAGCTAAAATGTCTTCTGTATTATAAAATCCAGTTAGTGGTGTTCCCAAAGGAAAATTGGAGCATCGAGAGATTATTTCTGAAGTTGGGATTCCTGTCCCTTTGTAGTTTCACTAGTGTTCTCTGGCGTCTGCTTCTCTCTGAAGCAGTGGTGGCATTTCATTTACTTTGCTCTTGATTCTGAGTTTTAGCACTGAGCAAGTGCTAATTACTTTTCTACTGTTAAGGACAGTCTGCTGTATTCAGAGGAGGCAGCAGCTGTCCCTCCCCCCAGCCTTGACCAAAACATTGGAGGTGGCCTGCCATCTTTCTTCCTCACCCTACCCCCATTTAAGATGACACTACATTCATATATGGTATCCAGACAGCCCCCAGCTGGCTACAGGACTTGATACATGCAGATGGTTCTGGTAGTGACTGACAACAGCTTGTATTGCTAAAGAAAGGGACCATGCTTGCCTTGGATAAGCCACAATATCAAATCTAAAAGGAAACTGTTTATTGATTTAGTTTGATGAAAGTTTCACTGGTTAAATAAAAAACTGAATTAGTAACTGGAGCTCCTTTAAAATTTACTATCAGTTATCCTGTTAAGTTCTGTTTCTCAATTACACTTAGGGTTAAAATATATGAAATATATCTCACAGAAAAACAAGGATTTGCAGTTAACCTGCTACATTTCCACAGACCTAGAGGTACCAAGCAAGGCAGCATCACCTTTGTCCCAGCTCAGGCTCTCTGCCAGCCAAGTGACCCATTCACTTACCTACCTCTTCCCTGAAGATGTCTATCCTGTTTAGAATGGTATTTTCCATTTACCTGTTGGGGACATAAAACAGGAGTCCCTTCTGTTCTGTAATTTTGATGTGGAAGAGGTAGCTTTACCAGCTGTTCCAGGAGAGAATCCTGAAATTCGAGTTGTTCAGGGCTCTCCAGAGGCAGCTATAGCACAGCTGTGGGAGTCCATCTAACTCCTCTGTGGCTTCCCCAGCCCTTGAGCTGGTCCTAACCCCACCCACGCTCCCGGCAGGTTTAGGTGTAGATGTGGGGCCATCATGAAGTCTGGACTTGTTTAGTGGATTCAGTCTGATTAGGTTTGCCTCCTGCACACTGAATTTCCTTCAGCTTTAAGAGGAAGAGTGGAGTAACTATTCTAAGTGATTTAATGCACTTTTACTTGTATAAACATTCTGTGATAGAAACAATATATATATATAAATATATATATATGGCCCTTTATATGAGCATTGGATCTGGCTCTCTCCCTCCATGTTGTAAATAGGAATTATATTATCTCTAAGACTGCTGTAGAAAAGTCCTTTGTGGTGCAATATACTTTTTGATTAAAGCTCTTCAATCCAGAAGCAACTACAGTGGGTTTTACTTGATATGGTGTGTCAATATTTCTTTGACTTACTAAATCTAGTACATTGTGTCTCATATACTTCAAGGGCTACAGAGCATTTGTCTTTCAGGAAGAACCTCCGCAGACTGGGTCTGGGTGAATAAATATACGTAATTTAACAAGCCAGCAGCCTAGGCCTACCTCCCAAGAATGGTGGGGTTCTGCAGGATTTGGGAGGATTGTGTGCTTTGGTCAACGTCTATCTCCAAGGCCCACACGACGGGGGAGAGCTTCAGACCATGAATGGGGTCCTTACCTTCAACAGAATGTAGACTAGTCATGTGTGCTAAAAAGGTAAGAATCTTTCACTTCAAAAAAGCTCATTGTTATTAGCTATAGGGAACAAAATGGGTTTTTATATTTGTAGGTTGATTGCTACCTGTTTCTGGCTTTTAATCCTTGAAAGAGAACTTGTCAACTTCACGATAAGAATGTTGCTATCACACAGCCAAATCCAGTGTCAGGAGATGGAGACCAGGCCTGTCCGAGGCCTACTCTCAGGTCTCAAGTGCAGTCACACAAACTAAAGACTTTTTAAAGCCTAGGTTAATTATTGAATGTTTGGCACTTTATTAAATAAGCTCCAAATTACATACAAATCAAGAGTAAAAACAATAAATACTTATTCAGCAAAACGTCTCTCCACAGCAGCCAGTAGCACTGTAGCCCAGGCTTGAGGTACTGCTGTGCAAGAGGCTGGATTGCCATGCTTGCTTCCTGGGGAGTTTCCAGAATAGTCAACCCCTCATTCATTACCATCCCATTCACTAACTTTTTTTTTTTTTTTTAACATATATGAAACACACTGCAAAGTATATACTAATAAGCCAAGAGCTTTATTGATGCAGCAGGCACTTTACAATGAACCCAAGAGAGCCCGCCTTCTGGGAGAATGGGATGTCTGTACAAACCCTCCGGGGGTTTCCAATTCAGAAACAAGCTCTCCCTTCCACCGCAGCCCTTGGATCTGTACCTGCCCAAAGCATCCCTCCCCGTTTTAAACAGGCAGTGCACACAGGGACACCTGACCAACACTGGCCAGCCACTCTGGCAGACAGTCACAATGTCAGTTCTGCATTATTCGTGGACAAAGGCATAGACTATCAGATCCTGCAAAAGGATTTAGGAAACAGTAAGACAATTTCTCCCTCCACCTTGAAAATAAAATACACTTCAGCGGATGCATGTCCTGAAATAGTTGGGAGTTCCTAGGAAGATGGTCCATTGTCAATTCCTTCTTCACCAGCCTGTGCATCCAAAATTCTTCTCAAGGTAACCTGAGTCTTTTTTTTTTTTAAACAGTCTTTCTTGCTGTAAGAACTCTTATAATGGAGCCTAGTCCTCCTACTGCTAATGCCTGTGGGAGCAGGAAAAGGAAACGTGTCAAATGAACCCAGGTGGACAAGGGGAAACCTGGCTTGCCAGGGGGGAGGGGATGATGCACTCCCTAACCCAGATCATTATGTCGCAGATCCCAGAAAAGGATTCTGGCAAGAGCACAGGCAGTTAGGAGAAGATAACAGGCCTGTCCTGGAGCCAAGGCCCAGGAGTTACTCTTTAGGCAGCACTGGGCTTGAGAACACTGTTACCAAGCACACATACAACAGAGCCCCCCAAATTTCCCCTTTGACAAGCTCATGGTTTCCAGCCTGCTGGCACTGCTCTAGGCACTTGAACTGACACATGCCCATCGGAGCTACCTCGAGGAGCCATCATTAGAAATGCCAATAGGGCTGAGCACCAAGTTGCCTTAAAGGGCCCAAAAGGCCTGGCCCTGATACCATGCAGAGGGCTGGCTCACTTCCCCAAGCACCACAGCTGCCCCCACATACTAAACCAAGGGCCTCACTTTCTTGCTGAGCAGGCACCATACCCGCCAGCAGGACCAAGGCCACAACCCTAGCCCAGCACCAAAGCTGCCAAATGACTGACCCCTCAGTAAGAGGATCACTCCCTTACAACACAATGGAGCATTCAGGAAGGATGTTAGTGATAGCCTGGTCTCCTGTGATGGTGGGCGTGCTTCCTGTAGCTCTACAGTGTGCGGGGACAGGGACATATAGGCAAGACACAGGCTTGGCGAAAAGCCTGCTCTTGTACCAACCCTAGCAAAGGACAGGCAGCTTTTCCTGCAGGTGGATGAAGGCCCTTTAAAGTGACTGTGAAGGTTTCTGCCTCTGCTCACTCTGGCCTGGTGAGGCTGAGGCCAGAGCAGGAAGCCCTTAGCGCTAGCTGGAGGGCACAGCCTGCCTTCCCAAGCACCCCTACCATCACCACCACCACCTCCACTTCCACCAAAGCAAAAAGTATTATGAAGCCCCAGCCACCAGAAGCCTGCCTGCCTCCATCTGGGACTCCTCATCTACCTTACCATGCCAAGTTACCTGCCCCATGACCTGCCTGGCATACATCAGCAGCTAAAGCAACTGTGATTACCAGAGACAGTGGATCCCTACCGTTGCTTTTTGGGCAGAGGTAAGGGATCAAATGTCCCAGTTTGGCCCTCGTTCTCATATGCCTATCAGAGCTTACTAGGTTTGTTTTGGAACATCTAACCTGCTAATCTGAACCCGAAGAGGGGAGTCCGTGGGCTGCCTGCACGGGCAGTGTGTTCACATACCTTTTCATGCCACTGGAGTAACACTGCACTGCTATTTTCTGTGGGCTTCTCAAACCCTTTATAAATGTACTTCATTAGCAAGTCAATGCCATTTTTGTCCAGTGATTGCACAGCCTGCTCAATCTCGCTGCTCTTAAAATTTGTAAGTACTTTCAGCACCACACCCTGGGCTCGTTCCTACAGAGGAAAGAGAAAAGGAGTGAGGCCAAGCCACAGCCCAACACATCCAGGCCCCCCACTGCTGGCACAGAAACACCAAACCAAGCGGTATGAACTCACCTGAAACTGCATAATTTCTAATCCGTCTGGGAGGTTAAAAAAATAGTGGGGAGAAATTCTTTTGTTGACTTAAATTTCAAAGTATCCCTTATTTATGTCAATAAGTTATTCCATTATTTTGGAGGGAGGAGAAAAACTACTGGGGAGAAACATCACTACTATTTTTTTTTTTTTAATCCTCACTGGAGGAGAATTTTTTCCATTGATTTCTAGAGAATGAAAGGAAAGGGATCGAGGGAGAGGAGGCGGGGAGAGACATCAATTGGTTGTCTCTCGCACGCAACCTGACCTGATGAAGGATCGAACCTGCAACCCAGGTATGTGCCCTTGACCAGAATCAAACCCGTGACCCTCCAGTGCACAGGCTGATGTTCTAACCACTGAGGACACCGGTCAGGGCAAATGTCACTACTTTTGATGACACCAGCAAGGCCTTAGAATCCACAGGATCACAATGGTGGAGATCTATTTTTTTAAAAACAAGTTTATCTGTCTGCAGCTTCCCTCTGTGCTCACCCCAGTAATAGAGGGGCCATTCCCTTCCATGTTTGAGAGGTGCAGTCATTGTACACACCCTTCAGTCCACAGGCTGATGCTCTATCCCCTGAGCCACAAAAGGGCAAAATCCCAGCTTCGCAAACCCCTTTCCCTGGACCAAATGTTAGCTTCAGTGATGAAATGTTAAGACTCAGAGATGCAATAAGCACAACTGTATCTTCTCACCTAGTTTGTAAAAGGCAGGAAATCTTAAAAAGCACTGAAAATTCTTAGGCAAATAAAGCCTATTCAATAGCCTATAAAAGCCTAACCACCGATAAGTCTCACATGGCAAGCTAATTTATACTTCTGCTAATCAGCAAGGGCTGGGCTGACTTCTCACCCCATGAGGCTCTGGGGAGGAGTGAACAGTTTCTTTGGGGAGTTTTTACTATAAACACTGATAGCTTTGATGTCAGGAACACCAGGAGGCTTCCGTGGAAGCACTGCCAGTGCCAGCTCACTTCCTTGGCAAATACTCGCTGATGCAGAGATGGAACAGACACTGTCCAGAGCCCCAGGCAGCTCACGCTCAGCTGGAGACAACGGACAACCATAGCCCAGGTCCCAACACCACCCAGCAGAGCTGCAGCGCAACCCCATTTACCTTCACAGCTTGATTCTTGGTGTTGACGGGAGAATTCCGCAGGGCTGCATGAAACGCCCGAAGCATGTCCCCTGTGCATCACCACCAGTTAAGGACGGCTAGGCTTGAGCATGTCCATGCCTTTATTAATGAACTCATCTCAAAAACAGCTCAAGAGGGAAGTCAAATGGCATCTTATCCCATCCAAGCACCTCCCACTGAGGCTTGAAGGAGGGCACACAGAGGCTGTTTAGATGGTAGCCTGTAGCCTCCCTGAGCCACACAGAGGGTGGAGGACACCTCTGCCAACGCTGCATACTCCTTCTGCCATCCCCTAAACATTCCCCCTCAAAGCAAGTTTTTTAAAGGAAATAGGATTCTTATTTCATGTATTGATTGATTGATTTCAGAGAGGAAGGGATAGGGATAAATAGAAACATCAATGAGAGAGAAGCATTGATCGGCTGCCTCCTGTACGCCCCCTCCTGGGGATCGAGCCCCAAACCCGGGCATGCACCCTTGACCAGAATCAAACCCAGGAACCTTCAGTCCACAGGCTGATGCTCTATCCCCTGAGCCAAACCAGCTAGGGCTCAAAGCAAGTTTGGACACACCCTCCCTCCATTCCTGGAAGGTAGTAGCAAAGCAATTGCCCTCAAGGGGTATCTTACAGCAAAATCTTGAGTTGCTTGCACCTGTCTGTACCGGTACTGTCCCCGTATCTGCCCTACTCGATACTAACAACCACCATGTGAGGTTATCAATCTCACCTTATTCTCAAAAGGGAAGAACAAAGGCACAAACCAAGGTCTTCTCACTCTCAATCCAATGTTTTGTATCAGTTAAACCAATAAAGAAATTAAGATGTGCTAAAACTTTTATCTTCTAAGACCTCCCCCAGGCCAGTGAGGTCCCAACTGCTACCAGGAGGGAGATTTATTAATCTAAAAGAACCTCTGCCAACAAATGAGCCGATCCCCCTGCCCCCTACCCCCAAATCTCAGCTGCAATACTGACAGATTCTTTGCTGAGTTCTGAATAGCCAGCACTTAAAAGAAATTTATAATCTGGGTTAGGTCCCCAAAGGTGACACCTATTTTAAACTGAATTACATTAGCCGACTTTCATTTCCTCATCTAAAACATTGGCTTCAGCCAAAAAGCCTCAAAAATAGAACAAGGAATGGCTTCTGCCCAATCGGATACCATGCAGCGATACCCACGTATAAACTGACAGGGCTCTGGAGCAAAGCTGTCCTGTCTTCCCTAGTGTGGGCTCCATCTTGACTGAGCAGTGCCCACACCACTCCAAAGCCACTCCTGCCAAGCTCCCCGGGCCCTGCTGGGCTGTGATCCACCTTCCACATTGGAGAGGCAGCCCACCCCCCAAATGTGGAAGGTGGATCAGAGCCTGCTGCACTCCACCCACAGACCCCGTATCTGTCAGCCTTGGAATTCCTCTTCCCCAGCCAGGCAAGGTCCAGTCTGGCATCAGCCACTGATAACTTCTACCGCAGAATTCTTTTCTAATTTGGTGTCCCGGAACAATAAGCAGAGACCCAGAGGCTTAACAGGAAAAGTTGGCTGGTGCTCTTCACTCTTCAGCATGGTTGGCAGACAAAATCATTTGGAAGAGTAGGATAACTAGTCCACAAGAGCAAAAAGAGCCACTGCTTGAGTCACCTCACTGTTGCCAGTCTCCCAAGCGTGATGGGTAGTGGGCCTGCAGCAGGTGAGGAGATACAGGGTGCTGCGAGGGCATACCATTTATCAAGCTGGCCTCCGGCCCTTTCAGAGAACAGGCTGTGCAGGCTGGGGAGCCCTGCCCAACCCCTAGTCTCCTCTATCTCAGGGTTTCTCAACCATGGTACTACTGACATTTTAGACCAGATGACAATGTGGGGTCTGCCTATGCATCGGACAATTTTAGCGGCATCCCTGGCCTCTACCCACTAGATCCCTCACGTCCTGACAATCAAAATGTCTCCAAACATTGCCAGCTTTCCTCAGGGAAAGGAGAGAGCGCAAAATCACTCAAAACCACTTCTCTGAACAGATCCCTGCTCCCAAGGACCAGAAGGTGCTCAGCAAGGAAGAAAAGGAATGACTACTTTAAAATCCCTGCAAGGTCTCAGATCCTGTGCCAAGTGCTTTCACATGTCATTATCACTAACAAGTCTATGACCAGAGTCATCATTCTTATCTTAAAGGCAACGAATTTGAGGCTCAGAAGGGAAGTGACCTGTCCAAGGTCACAAAGCTAAGCTGTCCAGCTGGCCTTCAAGCCCAAGTACGCCTGACTCCAAAGCCAAGCTCTTTTTACAGTCTCCTGCTGCATTCCACACAGACCCAAGTTTCGTGTTCAAGACACAAGCTCTGTGCCTAGCACTGCGCTGAAGCCTTCTGGGATGTTGTCCAGTGATGCTCCCATGGGACATATAAGGCAGTTTGGTTCTCCTCCTTTTAACAGAGAAGGATGCTGAGCTTGAGAGAGTGTCTGACCACTCAAGGTCACATAGCTATGGCATGATAGAGCTGGGTCCGTATGGATGCACAGCACGTGTTTTCATTTCATGTTACTCCCACCATGACTCGCTTCCATATACAGACAGGCCTCCTCCCAGCACTTCCCCATTCCAATCAACCGACCCCTATTCCTACTCTCCTCTGTTCTGACTCCTAGAAGCCTGTTCCACAGTTTAAATTCAATGATGGAATATAAGCCCAATACCTGGCACATGGAAAGGACGCAGTAAATATTAGTTCCTCTTCCTTCCCTGGGCCTCACATTTGCTAGGATTTCAGTTCTCACCTGCTAACCTCCCTTTCCCCAGTCCCAAGAGGTACACTCTCCATGGTAACAAGGTTCCCAACATTACCAGCAGTGAAGAAACTACCATCCCCTGGACGTGCCAAGCTGTCTCCAAGCAGCTTCGAGAAACCTTTTTCTGGCCAACGGCATATAAGAGAAGACCTTTAAATCTGCCAGAACCAAAGCAGCAGATAACCAGACCTTGCCCTCCACATCTGTGGACGTTTCTGGGCCACAGGCCTGACCCTGTGAATGAGGTCCTGCACCAGACTGCAAAATCAAACCTTCCTTCAATGGAGTCTTCTCATGCCACCATTTCACCAAAGGAATAAGCAAGGCGAGCCTGATGGGGCAGGAAATACAAGTTTGTATTCGAAAACACATTCCTGTCCAAACAAAGTAAGTCTGAAGGTTTTTCTTTTCAAGGCACACTGGACTCCTCCCAACAGCAGTCTATGGGCCCGACTTCCAAGCTGAGTCAACTGATTAAACACCCAGAACCTGATTTATATACGGCATGAGCCTCCAACCCTGCACTGGCAAGTGCGGGGGAGGGGCAGGCACTTCCTGTAACACCGTTTGAATAAAGAAAAATCCTTCCTCTGAGAATAAGTCAGTTTCCTGTGTTCAAGCTGCTAAGGGGCCAAGCAGGCTGTGACAACCACCTCTATTTTTAATCTTGTTTTCTAAATGCTAGTTTTCAGCGGCCACAAAAATAGTCTTTTCCAGTCGTGGGGCTCTACTTTTACATTTCACTTTTTGCTCTCCGGTTTTTCTTAGCTCGAAACTACCAGTTTTTTTCCACTGCTTCCTGCACAAGAAGGCTGGGGGGGTGGGCAAACTCACTTGTTGAACATGGCTGAGACCATCAAGGTCCAAAACCCAAGGCATTCGTAGGCAGCTGAGAAGAGGTCGGCAACCAGGGCATGAAGCTTCAGGGTCAGATTGGTTTGTGGGTGAGAGGTGGGCAACCTCCGGCCTCAGGGCTGGACGAAGGCTACCCCCGTGACCTTTCTTCCCCGCAGCCACCCACCCACCTATTGTCGTGCGGTGCAGCGATCGGGCCCGAGAGCACCGTGCCCAGGAGCCGCCCTGGCTGCTCCATTACTCAACGGTGGTTCGCCTCGGCCCCTCCCGCCGGAGAAACCCGAGTGACCCCACTGCCTGCAGGGAAGGATGGAGAGATGGGGCGTCCAAGGAAGGGACAGCTGAGAGGGCGAGCAGGCAAGGGGAGTAAAGGAGGAGAGGCCTCGCAGAGCAGTGAGCAGCGGAGGGGCTGGAGGCGAGAACCGCACACGCCTGGAGCCGCCGAGCAAGCCGGCCCACCGGGGCGCAGGGGCCGCGTGGGGCTGAGCTGCGGAGGGAGACTCCGGGGGCGGGGGCCAGGACGAGGGGGCGCGGAGGCGGGTCAGGGGGACGTGGGGGCTATTCGGGCTCAGGGAACCTTGCCCAGGAGGGGGACGGGGGGCAGGTCGGAAGAGAGTTGGGAGACTGACCGGAGGGGGCCGCGGATAAGAGGAGTGAGGAGTCAGCCTGAGGGGCCGGGAGGAGGGAAGTGGGAGCGCTGGGCCGAGGGGAGCCCGAGCCGCCACGCCGGGGAAGGATATTGCCGCAGGAGCCCATCCACCTCGTTAGGGTCCGGGCCTGGCTCGCCTGCCGCCGCCGCCGCCTCCTCCTGCTCGTCCACGAATTTGTTCTCGTCAAACTCGTCGATGTCCACCCGACGGAAGCGCGAGGACAGCGTATTCCGGGCCATGGCGTGGGCTCGGCGCCCGCTAGGCCGGCTCCGCTCCGGGTCCGACCTCAGATTCACTCCGCTCCGAACCGGCTCGGGGGCGGGAAGCGGCCGCCCGGCACTACCTCCACCTCCTCCGCGCGCCGTCGCCGCCGCCCGCCCACTTCCGGCCCACGCCGGAACAGGAAGTGCAGGTGGAAGGCGGGACCGAGCCGTTGGGGGCGCCGCTGAGAGCGCTCTGCGGGCGGTCGTGTTGCGATCCGATCCCCGCCCTCCCGCCCCCCCATCACCGCCTGACTCCCATCTTCCTGGCGCCTCAGTCTCCCCTCTGAGGAGCGGGCGCCCGTCCCGAGCAGGCCCAGCATCTCCGACGCCGCTACCGCGCTCGTTGCTCGGCCTCCCTCCCGCATTCCGTGAGCCCCTGCCCTGGAAGGGGCTGGCGCGGGCACAGCCCCGGACTCCGGGGGTCATCACTGCCAGACGGAGGGAGCACGGCCGCCGCAGGAGAAGGCGCCGGCTGTGCCTGCCGAATGGCGGACAGGCTTCTTGGAGAAGAAACCTTCAGGCTGAGGGATGAGTAGTGGTTCTTGTGCCCCGGGAGTGACGGGGGTTGGGAGAGCCTTGAACGCCACCGCACTGAGCCGAGAGGAGGTGGCCTCTGCCTTGTGCACAGTGACCCTTGTACACAGTGACCGGGAGAATTGAAAGACGTTTAAAGTGTATCTTGTTGATAAGACAATGAAGACCTTTGGACTTGAGGGTGTGAGGGCCCCCGCAGGTGTAGCAGTCACCTGGGCCGGGCGGGGGTGGGGGTGAGGAGAGGAGATGACTCTGTGGCCACCATCCTAGCAGGAAGGGCGAGGCCCTCGGGGCTGAAAGGTTGGACCCGACTGGAGAGGCATTTCCTGGTAGGAAGCCACAGTCTGAGATGGACGATTGGGGTGCAGGTAGGGCGCAGTCAAGGGCGACTCTAGTGCCGGGATTAGGTGCCTCGGCTGCTGCGGAGGGGTTCCATTAATGGGCCGTAGACCAACTTGGGTCTTTTTCATAGACTAGTGCTCTTTAATAAAGGTCAGTAATGAATGAAATGGGATTTGTTTGGTTGCTTTGAGTATTTCTCTTTGAACTGTGTCTGCAGATCAAAAAATAGGCCAAGCTTTGCCTGACTGGTTTGGCTCAGTGGATAGAGCGTCGGCCAGCGGACCAAAGGGTCCCAGGTTCGATTCCAGTCAAGGGCATGTACCTTGGTTGCGGGCATGTCCCCAGTGGGGGGTGTGCAGGAGGCGGCTGATCGATGTTTCTCTCTCATCGATGTTTCTAACTCTCTATCCCTCTCCCTCCTCTCTGTAAAAAATCAGTAAAATATATATTTTGGGGAAAAAAATAGGCCAAGCTTTTCGCAGTGCAGTCTGGTAGCCAATGAGGTTTATCTGAGGGGCGATTATTGCTAATTGAAGAAGAAAAATATACCGGTTTATGATGCTGCCTAATCTTGGGTGATCAAGATAGAGACTCTAAGTGCTCACCGGTTTGGCTCAGTGGATAGAGAGTCGCCTGTGGACCAAAGGGTCCCGGGTTCGATTCTGGTCAAGGGCATGTACCTGGGTTGCAGGCTCCTCCCCAGACCCGGCCCTGGTCAGAGCAAGTGCAGGAGGCAACCAGTCATGTGTTTCCCTCACATCGATGTTTCTCTCTGTCTTTCCCACTCTCTTCCACTTTCCCTAAAAATCAATGGGAAAATATCCTGGGGTGAGGATTTTAAATAAATAAATAAAAATAAGATACAGGCTCTTACAGTGGGAAATAGGTGCTGAAAAAAGCCTGGGGACAGGCGAAGCACGCTTTTGTCTTTCAGCTCCGTACCTTGGAAGAAATCAAACAGGCCACAAGACAGCAGAAATTCATAGCCCCAGAACTTCCTGGTCAGGAGGAACTTTAAGTCAGAAATGCCCATTTTATAAGTAAGGAAGTAACCTCCAAATAAACTGGTGAATGCAATCATGTTTCTCCTATAGCTGTGGGCCTCCATTCCAGCCGGGAAGGCAGAATTTAAAAGTCGGTACTATACTACGTCAGAGATGACTGTGCCGAGGGAAAACAACAGCAACCATGCAGTGCCCGAGAGTGAGTACCGTAGATACAGTGGTCAACAGAGATGTCCCTTAGAAGGTGACACTGATTAGGGACCTGAAGGACGTGGAGGAGGGAACCACGCAAAGGCCCAGAGGCAGGGCAAGCTTGGCGTATTCCAGAAACAGCAAGGCCGTACTGGAGCAAGAGTGAGAAGAGATGAGGTGGAAGTGGAGGAGATGCTGTACGGCTTTGAGGAAAAGATGTGGTCTTAATCCAGATGGGACAGCCCTGGAAATTCTGGGCAGAGCAGTGGCATGTGTGGAAAGGATCCCTCTAGCCCTAACTGGTTTGGCTCAGTGGATAGAGCATCGGCCTTCGGACTGAAAGGTCCTGGGTTCGATTCCGGTCAAGGGTCTGTACCTTGGTTATCCCCAGTAGGAGGTGTGCAGGAGGCAGCTGATGGATGTTTCTCTCTCATTGATGTTTCTAACTCTCTATCCCTCTCCCTTCCTCTCTGTAAAAAAATCAATAAAATATATTTTTTTTAAAAAAAGGATCTCTCTAGCTGCCATATTGAGAACACCTGGGAGCAAGAGCCAAAGTAGGTGATTTAAGAGGCAACACCAATAATCCAGGTGACAGTCGATGGTGGCTCAGACCAGACAGGTGCCAGTGAGTGGTGGGGCTCTGGCCAGTGTGGCTTGGTTGGAGTGTCGTCCGTTAACAGGTTATTGGTTCAATTTCTGGTCAGGGCTCATATCTAGGGTGTGGGTTCAATCCCAGGTTGGGCGCATATAGGAGGCAACCGGTTAATGTTTCTCACATCAATGTTGTTCTCCACTCTCTCCATCCTCTCTCTAAAATCAATAAACATATCCTCAGGTGAGGATTTCTTTTAAAAAAAGTGGTGAGAAGAGGTCAGATATATTTTGAAGGTAGAGGCTACAGAATTTACTGATGGATTGGATGTGGCAGCATGTAAGAGGAGTGGAAGTCACAGATGACCTCAAGTCCAGAAAAGATGTACACAATCATTAGCTCTAATAGAACCTTAACCATTTGGGAAATAAGACAGCAAAGTCCCTGAGCACTATTCGACTTCCATTTAAGACGAATCCAGGCCATGATTGCCCTCTGTCTGCCGTCTCCTCCCCATATCTCTCCACTTCCTAAAATTCTTTTTTCTTTTTTTTTAAATACTTTTTATTTTATTGATTTCAGAGAGGGAGGAGAGAGAGATAGAAACATCGATGATGAGAGAGAATCATTGATGGGCTGCCTTCTGCACACCCCCTACTGGGGATCGAGCCCACAACCTGGGCATGTGCCCTTGACTTGAACCGAACCCAGGACCCTTCAGTCCGCAGGCCGACCCTTTATCCACTGAGCCAAACCGGCTAGGGCCTAAAATTCTTTCTTGTTGTAGTCTGGGACAAGGCTCATTCATTCATCCAAAAAGCACTCACATATTGTGTCTGGAGACTAGAAAAACGAAATCATGTATCAGGCATGGTTCTGCCCCCGGAGAACTTCCAGGCTGGCTATAGAGACAACATTTTAACTCAGGATGTTTGGAGCTAAAGAGAGGATTGCATAGAAAACTTGGGACATGGGAGGTTGTGCCAGTTTATTCCAAGGCTAGGGTATAAAGAAGGGGGTGGGAGAAGGCTCCCCGAGATGATACCTGACAGCAACAAGGGGGCAACCTGACATTAACTAGTACTCTAAGAAGTGTGGGTATGTCGTTGTTAATGGCAATGGAGTGACACTGGAGCATTGATTCCTGCCTGCTGGTTAGGGAAACAATGAAACTGCCCAGTCTGAAAGCCTGAGTACCCTTCCTGCTTTGTGAATTCCCCTTTAACTTTCAGGGCCCAACTCAAGTGTGCATTCCACTGGGAGGGAGCATTAATACGGATGGTATTTTGATCAATTGTTACACATCAGGTCTTGTGAGAAGAGTTTTAAGTGTTATCTTCCTAAATCCTCATAAATACCCCATTTCACAGTGAGAAAGCTGAGGCTCAGAGAAAGGAAGGTATTTGCCGAGTCTCAGCTAGCACCAGGCAACAGAGCAAGAATCTGAAACTGGCCCTAGGCAGTTTGGCTCAGTGGATAAAGCGTCAGCCTGCGGGCTGAAGGGTCCCAGGTTCCATTCTGGTCAAGGGCATATGCCCAGGTTGCAGGCTCAATCCCCAGTAGGGTGTGCAGGAGGCAGCCTATCAATGAGTCTCTCTCATCATTGATGTTTCTATCTCTCTCTCCCTCTCCCTTCCTCTCTGAGATCAATAAAGATATATTAAAAAAACAAACAAAAGAATCTGAAACTGGGTCAGGTTCGTTAAAAAAGGCCATGAATGCACCTTCCCCTGCCACATGCTGCCTCCATTGGAACGTTTATGGAGTTGGATTTATAGTTGACCCCGCCTCTCCCCGCCCACCTCGACCTTTAAATTCCTCCACGCCAGGGGCCGTATTAATTCATCTATGAAAATCCTCAACCCATCTCCATTCCCAGAACAGAGTAGCACGAACTGGGCGACCTGCAAAGATTGAATGAACGAACAAATGACTAAATAGACGAATTTGAGTCCTCACTATGCCGTGTCTGGTAAACTGCCTCTCCCGTGCCTCGGTTTCCCCAGCTGCTCAGCTCGGGATGAGGCCGACCAAAGTAATCTCGCGGACCGGCGGCAGACAGCTGCGAGAACTACAGGGCTGGGAGGGCAGTACCGCCCCGCTACTCGCGGCGTTGGGGCGGGGCTGGAGGGGGCGGAGCCGGGGCTCCCCTGCTGCGCCGCCATTGGCCGCGACAGCCGTCACCCGGCAGTAGTTGTAAAGGTCAGCCCCGCCCCTTCCTCTTTCTCTCCGAGCAGGCGGCGGCGGCGGGGTGTTCAGCTATGGTGAGAGCTGAGGAATCGGGAGCCATCCGCGCGTTGTTGGGCTCGGAGACTGGGGTTGGGGGTGCAGGGTGAACCCTGGGGTCCCATCTGCCAGCCGGGCCTGTGGGGTATAGTGCGGAATGGCCTAGCTCAGCCACTGCCGGCCTTCCTCCCACCCGCGCCGGCCTGGGCTGGGAGCGGCGCGCGCGCGCTGCCGGCGGCCTCCGTCTTCCCGTCTGCGGAGTGGGAGTAGCGGCCCAGCCTCGTAGCCGGCCTGGGCCTCGGATACCCTGCGCCGGGCGCGCGCCCTCCTGGGGCCGGCCAGGACGCCGGTGGAGGGGCGGGGAGGGCCGGCGGAAGCCTCGGTGAGTGGCAGAGGGTGAGACGGAGGCACCCGGCGTTTGACCCAGACCCTTGCACGCAGGCCAAAATTAAGGCTCGGGACCTTCGCGGCAAGAAGAAGGAGGAGCTGCTCAAACAGCTGGACGACTTGAAGGTGGAGCTGTCCCAGCTGCGCGTAGCCAAAGTGACAGGCGGCGCAGCTTCCAAGCTTTCTAAGATGTGAGTGACGGGCGGCCGGGCCGCGGGCCTCAGGGCGGCGGGGGGGGTCTGTGTGCATCGGGGGCGTTTGTGGATCGTTGAGGTGGGCTCAGGGCGGTGTCCGCTGAAGTGCCCGTTCGGTGGATCTGTGGGTTGGAGTGTCAGGCCCTCCCACCCGGGCTGACCCGCTCCTCTTCACCTGCCTTGGACCGTGTGGTCCTGTTGCCCGGAGTGCCCTTCAGCTTCTCTGGCTGGTGAAAGAACAGGGTGTCCCTCTTCGGGGACATTTTAATGCTTCCTTCAAAAAAGCCAACTGGACGTTTTCTTTAATCTTCCACCAGCACTTGGTTCCCCCCTCCCTCTCCCCAGTTGGTAGGTGGGTGCCTTGCACCTTACTTGAGTTGTAGTGTAAAATAGTGATTTCCATGGATCAAGAATCAAGAATTGTGTAAGGAATGTGGGTTTGGAGTCAGTCAACCTGGGCACAAATTCCACTTCTGCCACATCCTACCTGGTGGGCAGGTTGGCTAACCACCGGGATTTTTTTTCTTCTGTGAAATCTCCCCAACAGCCTTCATGTGGTGGGGGAGGATATTGGGTGAGTTTGGGAACATGTAAGCAAGTGTCATGCCGAATCCTCAAGAGCAGGTTTACCAAGCTGTCTACTGAGTGAGCCTCCCCTCACCCGCCCCCGCCCCCCCAACATACACACACATGACTACAGATTCACCTGCCCCCAGCTTTTCAGGCTTCCGGCTCTCTGCTCAGTAGCATTTCTCCCTCCCAGTGGCCCCTGCTGTGACTCTTTAAGCTTCCCTGGTTGCCCAGCTTGTGATATGATTCTTTCTGGTCAGCTCATTAAGTTGGGCATTGGCTAGGTTGGCTTCATAGCCCTCAGGATGTATGGCCTGGCCCTCCATCAGTCCTCCATCGCTCCTCATTCAGCTTCCTCGGTGGACACTTCACAGATCCTCCAAAGCACTGGACACTCCAGGCCTTCCCTATTCACTCCTGAGATTCCTATATACTATAGTCGCTCCGACCTCACCCTCAGAATACCTTGCTTCTGGGCTGGGTTAAGCGCATCTTGGGTGGATATGGATGAGATCTGGGTCAGGCCCTGAATGAGATGCTATGTGTTCACTGATGTCTGTTTTTGTAGCCGAGTTGTTCGCAAGTCTATCGCCCGTGTTCTTACCGTCATTAACCAGACTCAGAAAGAGAACCTCAGGAAATTCTACAAGGTGAGTGAGGGTATGTGTGGGGCTGCCTGGCTCTAGGGAGCAAAGTTCCAGCCCTCCCTTGCTGAGGGCGGTCAGGATGAAGAGGTTCTCCTGCTGGGCTATGTGGGACAGAGCTTTGTCCAGGCATCGTTGGGCTTTCCAGACCCGTCCAGCTTGAAAATGGGTTTGCCTTTTCAGCATCTCGCTCTAGCATGTGGTATGCAGACTGCATTTCCTCAGGCTGCAATTGTCAAGAAATCAACAGCGTGGTAGGACTCCTGGGTTTGGGTGCAGCCTCACCAGCGGAATGAGTTTGGGCAGTCTGCAGATTGACTGCTAAATGTCTTATAGTACTGTGTGTCAGTCACTGCCAAGCACCTGACATTCTTGTTTTTCGGATGAGGACCTCAAAGCTTAAAGAGGTTAAGTTGCTCAGAGTCGCCTGCAAATAATGGAGTGATTGGGCTGAGGTCCAAAACCATGCCTTGGGGAGGGGTGAATGGGGTGCTCCTGGGAGATTTCCACAGGTGTCTGATCCCTCAGCCTAGGATATTGACAACCATTTCCTAGTCCTGTTCTCAGATGAGTCTACAAGGGTTCAAGCAGTGAAGGCAAATCACTGGGATACTTTGTGTGTGCGTGAATATGTATATTTTGTTGCAAGGAATTGGCCTATGTGGTTGTAAGGGCTGGCTTAAGATTGTGGGCAGGCTGGGACTCAGGACACAGGTTGAAGCTGCTGTCCCGCCGGTGGCATTTCTTGGGGAGAGCCTCAGCTCTGCCTTGAAGGACTTCCAGCTGGTTTTTATCAGGCCCACCTAGATGACCCAGGATATTCTCTCAATTTAAATCAGCGGATTGATTAGTGGCTTTAATTACATCTTCGCATCAACTCCCAATTTAGTGTTTGAATAACGAAGGTTTGATACCAAAAAGGCCATCACGGTGTGCCTGGGATAGCCTCCCAGGGACACAACTGTGGGGCTGGAGGTGGGGTGCTGCCACCCCTGGATGTATGCACATCTGTGTGGGAACGTTTCTCTGAGGATTGGGTCTGAAGCTTTCATCAGGCTCTGAGGGGACCAGGCAGAGGGGGTGGCCTGGAGGAATTGTCTTCATAACTATCCAGTGAGTGCACCCATGCCAGGCACCACTCAGGGAGGTGGGGGTGAAGTTTCCGTCTGTGTGTCAGTGGACCTTCTGTGGCGACAGACGTGTTCTGTATCTGCTCTGTCATCAGTCACCTCCGACCACATGTGTCTGTTGATCACTTAATGTGACTGTGGTGTCTAAGGACTGGCTTAATGTAAACAGTATGGGCTAGTGGCTATTCTATTGGGTAGCAGAGCTCTAAGGGGCTTAGTACATTTGAAATGCACAAGGTTCTGACTTGTGCCCTGGTGTGAGGGATGTGGGTGGACAAAGACTTGGATACTTCCAGCACTCTTCCTCATCTCCTGTTTGGCTTTTTCTGCAGTTCTCTGCCCTGTGCCCAGCTCCTCTGGGCTGTTGGTGGTTCCTAGAAAGAGCCTGAGCTGTCAATCTTAAGGGGTTTTGTGCACAGTTTTCTCCCTCTTTTCAGTTGCTTTCAGGGTTATTGCCAGTTGTTAGGTGAAATCTCCCCCACTGATGGGCCACTTGTTATCTGTTCAGTCTTCCCCACTGAGCTGGGAGCTCCTTGAGGTGGGACCAGGCCTGATTTCTGGCCAAGCCAGCACCCAGCACAGGGCCTCAAGAAGTGAGCCAGGGATGGAGACACTATGGCCCTGTTACAGGTCTGGGAGCAGGTTTGGTGGGAGGCCACCTAAGGCAGGAAAGGGGACTTTGCCTCTCTGGGATTCCCTTCCCAAGCCAGAGCCTTCCCTCTGGGACTTATAAAAATGGGAACATAATTACAGGGGACACCCATGGGTACCTGGCAGGCACTCCAGATTCACCCAGTACCAGCTTAGGGTGCAACCCCTCCCCCACCCCTATCACCATATGCATCAGCTTGCATAACTTAAACCAAGAAAACAGTGACCACCCCAGTACTTGCTGGGTGCCACATGCCCCTTACTTGGATGTGATGTTGACTCCGTGGCAGGAATTCGGCTGGAGGGAAGAACCCCGTGTAGGGAGTTGGTTGATTTAGGTGCAAATCCCAGTTCTGCCACAGTTTTCATGAGATTCTGACAAGTTCACTTGCTTTTTGACTCTGTAACTCAAAATACCTTTTTTTTTTTTAATGGGGATGATCCCCCCCGCCCCCAACCTTGAATTTGGGGGCATTGTATGAACTAGTAAGCAAGAAGTGTGGCCTGCCCCGGTCCCATGGTGACAGTCCCCTACTGGGCTGGTTGTCATACAGCTCCTCACACTCATGTCTACAAATGAACCTCCCCAGCCCAGCCCTGTACCTTCCTCAGTTACCTCTCAGGTCTTCCCAGCACCATCTCAACACCTAGGTCCAATCTCTGGGGCTTGCTTAGCTATTGCAGTAGCTCCTAAGCCCTGGTCCTCAGATTCCCCCTGCTCTCCCATCACCCAGGGCAAGAAGTACAAGCCCCTGGATCTGCGGCCCAAGAAAACACGCGCCATGCGCCGCCGGCTCAACAAGCATGAAGAGAACCTGAAGACCAAGAAACAGCAGCGGAAGGAGCGGCTATACCCGCTACGGAAGTACGCGGTCAAGGCCTGAGCATCGCGGCGTCAATAAAGCACAAACTGGCTGACTTGCTTTGTGTTTGCAGTTGTTTTAACTAACCATGCTGGAGAGATGGGCTGTTGTGGGGCCGTGACAAGGATCTGCTGGGTGCTCGGTTGTGGTTACTTTGGGCCTGTGGTATGGAACGGCCCTGACTGTGCTTTCGCCAGGCCCCAAGCGCCCTGGGCAGGGAGAGGCAGGGGCGTGAGGTTTGAGAGCCTTGTGTGGCGATGTTACGCTAGAGGCTCTGGGTGGTTGATCATGCGGGGGACTTGGCGACTTGCCTAATCAACAGCTCCAGACACCAATAAGAGTTTCCCATCTGGGGTGAAGGTGCAAGCGTAGGCCACATCCAGGGCTCCCTGCCAAGAACAGTGTTGGGCTCTGAGGATGCAAGTCCTCCCTGTGCCCAGCTTCCTGGTACACCTTCCACTGCTCCCTTGGATGCTACAGCCACAGGCCTTACCTTCAGGGTTTCAATGCACATTCCTGTGTTGCAGTCCCAGACTTTGATCTGGAAATAAAAACAAACAGAAAGGGAGGCCTCACGACACAAGCAACTTTTAAATCACCTTGGGGGTGAGTCCTAGCCAACATCTTCATCTTTGGACTGGGTTTTGGTTTTGAGGTATATTTAAGATGCCTGCCATAAAATGCAGTGCAGTGCAATTTCCTTCCCCCTGAAGCTGTTTAAATCCTACAAGTGTTACGTTTGGGCTAGCACAGACCAGTGGCTGGCACCTTCCTGTTCAGGGCACAGGGATGTGGTCCTTCCTGGACAGGGCTGAGGACTCTAGTAGGCCCAATGTGAGGGTAGGAGTTTGCCAGGAGGAGGAGCCTGGTGGGGTAGGGTTACCATTGGGGAGTAGCCTGCGCTGGCCAGCTGCAACCCATCTGGGGAGAAAGCTATGCTCTTCACCCAGGTGGCGTGACCCTTGAGCTGGATAAGCAGGCTTCTAGTCGAGGGCTTCCAGATGTGGATGGTCTTGTCCCAGGAGCCGGATGCCTAGACAGCAGATAGCTGTTTGAGACCTGCATGTTCACTGCCCCCAAATGGCCCATGACCCTCCAAGGGTCTTGCTGCCAGCAAGGGACCAGCCTAGAACCCAGGCAGCCCAGCTCACCAGCAGGCCAGATGTTGAGTAGCACAGGCAGCTGACATTGCCACTGTGACCCTCCAGCTCCTGGTGGACGATCGCTGGGGTCCCTGTCCGAAGGTCCCAGATGCGAATGGTAGAGTCCCAGGAACCAGTGGCCTGCAGACAGCTGCCATAAGAATGGGCCAGCATGGACCCATGTCCACCCTCCCAGTTTCTAGGCTGGTCAGACTCAGAAAGCAGGCACCAAGCCCTGCTGAATCCCCATCTTACAGATGAGGGCTCAGGCTCAGAAGAGCCAAGTCATCTAGTCAAGGTCTAGAATTCTAACCACTACTCAGTCCCAAGTGGGAAAGTGGGTGCTGGTACTGTCATAGTGTGGGGCATGGGCAGAGGTGGTGTGGCTCACCAGATAGTCTGAGCTGGGTGCGAAGTCACTGCTCTGGATGGAGTCTTGGTGCCCTGCTAAGTGGCGCAGCACCTGGCCAGACTGAAGGTGAGAGCCCTGAGCTTCAGAGGGCAGCCCAGAAGCCTCACAGTGCCAGGTTCTAGGCCTCAGATGGGTCAGACCCAGGCCCTTCTTTCGGGGCTGCCTGGGTGATGTGGCATATCAGAGTCTGGGAGACTTTCCCAGCCTGAGGAGAGGGCAATCCAGGCAGGGGGAACCTCCTGGGCACAGGGGGTGGGGGAGAGGGAGCTGTAGCCAGATGCTAGGGGGTCTTGGTGTGGGCATGAGCAGTGGAGAAGACGGAATGACCTTTCTGGAACCAGTGTGGAGGGTGTGTGTGTCATCCAGTCCCAGGCTCTCTGGCCACCCCTCCATATACCTGCACCTCCCAGAGCATCACCCGCTTGTCCCAGCCACCCGATGCCAGCTGCTTGGAGTCTGGACTGAAGCTGACTGTTTCTACACTCCGCTGGTGACCTACAAGGTGGCACAGGACACAGCACGGTCCGGAAGGGAACCCAGGCCTGGCTGCTTGGCTCACAGTCCCAGCCAGCCCACTCACCCTTTAAGATCTGCAGACACTTGGCTTTTGCTGCGTCCCACAGGCGGATGGTGCAGTCATAGGAGGTGCTGGCAAAGAGGCGGCCATCGGGGGAGAAGCGGCAGAACTTCACAGGGCCTGGGGCGGGTGGCCGTGGTCAGGGAACGGCTCTACCCTGCCCCCCCCCCCCCCCCCACCTCTGGCCCTCCACTCTGACACCCACTAATTTCTCCAGTCTCATCACCTACCTCTCTTGTCCTCACTCCCTTCTAGCCTACACCATACACCTGGAATTCCTGGAACACCCAACCCCACACTATCAGTACCAGTCAAATGCAGGCACCTTTGTCTCCTTAATTGTAAATTATATCTACTGAGTACTTACTCTGGGTACTAGGTACTTTCCTTGCATTATTTTATCCTATAGGGTAGCAACCATTATCCCATTCTGCAGAGGAGGAAATAGAGGCTCAGAGGTGACATTACATAATCACAGCCAAAATAGGTAAAACAGATGAACCTTAAGGACATTATGCTGAGAGGTAAGCCAGTCACAGAGGAATACTGTATGATTCCCCTTATACAAGGCACTTAGCGTAGTCCAATTCTTGGAGACAAAAAGCAGAATGATGGTTGACAGGGTCTGGGGAAGGGAGGAAAGATGTTTAATGGGTATATTTTCACTTTTGCAAGATGAATTCTGGAGACTAGTTGCACAACCATATGAACGTAGGTAACACTACACTTAAAAATGGTTAAGACAGTAAATATGTATATTTGTAAACATTTTAAAAAGTAGGATCTGAATCCTGCTGGTGGGGCTCAGTGTTGAGCATTGACCCCTGAACCTGGAGGTCACGGTTAGATTGCCCCTTGGGGCACATGCCTGGGATGCCTGCATGATCCCCAGTGCAGGAGGCAGCCAATGAGTCTCACCATTGATGTTTCTCTCTCTCCCCTTCTCCCTTCTCTCTGAAATCAAATAAAAACATACTTAAAAAAAAATAAAAAATAGGATCTGAGTTCAGGTCCGCCAGAGTCAGAGGGCCCAGGGAACACGCCGTCTCCTGCCCTCGTGCCTCAGCCCCGCCTCGGCTGTCTTGCCTGGGTGCCCAGCTCCGACATTGGAGGTCATTGCGGCCTTAGCCTCCCGATCCAGGTCGAGGAGCCCACCTGTGTGGCCACCCAACTTCCACAGCAGATTCCCACTCCGGGTTTCCCAGCCGTACACACAGCCGTCTTCAGAGGCTGTGAGCAGCGTCTGGCCGTCCGGGGAGAAGGCGGAGAAGTTGACCTGGAACGGCACAAAAGCGGTCCCATCAAAGGGCAAGAAACACCTGCTGTTCCTTCTTGACGCCAGAGCCCTGGGCCATCCCTAAACACACCCCAGGAGCCTGGGGTTGGAGCCGGGCTTCAGGCACCACTCCGCAGCCAGAGCCCAGACCCAGGCACCACTCCGCAGCCAGAGCCCAGACCCAGGCACCACTCCGCAGCCAGAGCCCAGACCCAGGCCTCACTCCGCAGCCAGAGCCCAGACCCAGGCACCACTCCGCAGCCAGAGCCCAGACCCAGGCCTCACTCCGCAGCCAGAGCCCAGACCCAGGCACCACTCCGCAGCCAGAGCCCAGACCCAGGCACCACTCTGCAGCCAGAGCCCAGACCCAGGCACCACTCTGCAGCCAGAGCCAAGAGCCTGGCGCTCTCTCTCTGAAGCCCCGTAAAGGGAATCTGCGCCTGAAGCTGAACCTGACGGACGCCAGCTGCTGGCGCCTTCTCTAGAACCAGGTTCTGAGCCAGGAGTCCATTCTAGAGCTGGAGTCCAGAACCAGGAGTTCACTTTGAAGCCAGAGCCCAAAGAACAGGGGTCTGAGGCCTTTCTGGCACCAGAGCTTAGAACCTAGAGCCCATTCTGGAGTTGGAGCTCTGCTATGGGAAATCAGGAGCCTAGAGTCTGGGCAGAGCCCACTGGCCTCACCTCCCCTCGGTGCCGGCGGAAGAATTTCACTCTCCCTATGACCAGCCTCCCTGGGGCCGTACTGTTCATGGGCCCGCGGCCAGCTCCCTCGAGCTCCCTCCGGCCCGCTGGTGGGCTGCGGGCGGACTTGGGACAGGGGGAAGGGGAAGGGAAAGGGGAAGGGGAAGGAAAAAGGAAGGGGGAAGAAGAAACTGTGTACAAGTGGTCTCCATGGCAACCCGGGGGGGGGGGGCTGGAGCGCGCAGCTGCTGTGGGGTCTCTGGGAAGTCGTGAGATGGACTGGGAGAGACCGTTCTCCACTCCCTGGAGGTGGGCCTGTGGCTGGCACCGTGGCCGCCAGAGGGCAGGCCAGCCCCACACACTGCGCCTGCCTCTCCCGCTGCTCTGAACCCGAGCACAGTGCCGGTCCGTTTGCGAAGGGCCCAGACCCCTTGGAGAGGAGCCTGTTTCTCATCTGCACAATGGGGAGGATCAGCCCTGCCCCTCAGGTAGGGATGCTCCTAGGAGTGGCCAGGACTGAGGTGAAGAGCTTCCATGGAGAAGCTGGAGATGATGCCCATCTTTGCCCTCCCGGAGGTGGGGAGCCAGAGGTGGTGTGTGTAAAGCACGGGGCGCTAGAAGATGGGGACGCTGTGGTTCACATTCCTAGCAGCACGAAGTGTGCGGTGGGAGGAAGTGGAGGTGGTGGGGAGAGGCCCGGGAGCTGTCATGATGCTTGTTGAATAGTTCAAGCTGAAACTGGGAAAGAACAGGACTTGGTTTCATTGTCCATTTTACAGATCAGGAAACTGAGGCCCCAAGATGAGGGGGACATTCAAAAGTCACTCAGCCCACAGGAAAGGAACTGACACTTTCCCACGTCTGCCTGACTCTGGGGGCCTCTATTGGGACCGCCTGCCGTGAATTCCAGGCCCTCACAGCCCAGGTCCCTGACTCCTGGTACATTTGAGAAGCTGAGGTCCTGTGGGGGCAGATTTGGCCTAATCATCCAGCACCTCCATGGCAGAGCTGGGGCCAGCTCCCTTCCCGCAGGACAGGGTGGGGCTGAGACACCCTCGGCTCCACGGGCTCCACATCCAGTGGATTCCAGACTCCCTGGGGATGGGGGTGGGGCAGCTGGGCTTTGGGAGCTTCAAACTTGAGGATTCCCAGTGGTGACTCACACCCTTCCTCCCAGATCTCTTTGCCAGAAACCCTTCTCACGAGATCCCCTGCTCCTGCTCTATTTTAGGTCCCAGACAGTCAGGCGGGAGAGGGGGTGACAATGGTGGCTTTGAGGCAGCCCCAACCCCTGTTCTAACTCCCAGAGGGCCCAGGTCACTGAATTGACTCCTCACGGACCCGTCTGAATTGGGCCTCTAATAGAGGCAGCCCCTCACGCCCAGACATGGGTCCCGACATGGTGCCCCCATAGCTGGCTCCCCAGGCCCTCCCTCCCTCTGCTCAGGCACCCCCAGCCAATTCCCCTTGTGGATTTCTCCAGCCACCTGGTTGTTTCTACTCTACTTGGATGGCCCAGCCCATCATTCCCAGAGCCCTCCAGGCAGACCTCATCCACCAGGCCCAGGGACCCCTCGGCCAGCAGGGGTTAAATCCTTTCTGCTTAAAGCAGGAGTCTGTGGTTGCAACCACCCACCATGAATTCCAGGGGCCTCAGGGGCTCCAGCATCATGCCCACCTCTGCTGCCTCCTCCTGCCACTGTCCCCTGCTGCCACCTGGCTCCCTGAACTCAGCCGCTAGGGCCCTTTCTTCCTTCCTCCACCCTTTGCCTGCGCACATGGGGTTCCCCACCCTCTTGGCCCTGCTTACCTTCGGATCTCGCTCAAATAACCCTCCCTTCCCCTACAGCCTCCACTTGCCCACCCCAGACTAAGTCAGAGCTCCTGCCTCAAAGATGAGACATTAGAATCACAGGTCTGGCTTAAACCTGGGTTGTACCGAGGACCAGCTCTGCAACCTGGGCGAGCCACCTGGTTACTCGGTGCCTCAGTTTCCTCATCTATAAAATAGGGGTGCTCTCGTGGTTGCCCTGTGAGGCGTCAGTGAGATGGTGCCGGTCAGTCTCCTGGTGCAGTAAGTGCTCGACGGCAGGAGCTGTGACACCCCCAGTCCCTTAGGCGTAGAGCCCAGACACAAACGCCCTTTGCCAGGCTCCCCCAAGGGCCCGGGCCCAGGCACAGCTCATGATGGGGAGAGAGGCCTGGTGATCAGGGCTGTCTGGCCTCCTGCTCAGCAGGGGCTGCACCTGCAGGGTGTGGTCCCTGCCAGGGGTTGGGGACCAGTGTGTCACAGTGATGGTGGCAGCAGTACTGCACTGACTCAGGTTTTGTCCAGGATATTGGGGGACCCAGATTCTAGCCTCTCCAAGAGGGTCTTTGGGGAATAGTTTCCACCCCTGGATTGTCTTTCCCTTCTTAGGGCCTGCCATATTCTCTCCTCCCTCAGCCCGGACCGAGGAGGTGGCCTGTGCTGGCCTTCCCCACTCTCACTCCATCCGCTGAAGGTGACCCGCTCCTTGTCCCCACCACCCCATTCTAAGTGGTTTAGTGGAATATGCATGGCCAGGGCGAGAGTGAAGCTCCCAGGATCAGAGAAAGCTGTGTTAGCAAGAGAGCCAGCAGAGAGGAGAGGCCGAGAGTCAGCCTGCCCGTTCCTGCCAGCTGTCCAGCTCCCAGCTCCAGGTCCTGGTGCTGCTGTCCTGAAACACACGTTTCCTTAAACTTTCCTTTCTTCCTTCCTTCCTTCCTTCCTTCCTTCCTTCCTTCCTTCCTTCCTTCCTTCCTTTCTCTCTCTCTCTCTCTCTCTCTCTCTTTCTTTCTTTCTTTCTTTCTTTCTTTCTTTCTTTCTTCCTTCCTTTCTTTCTTTCTTTCTTTCTTTCTTTCTTTCTTTCTTTCCTTCTTTCCTTCTTTCCTTCTTTCCTTCTTTCCTTCTTTCTTTCTTTCCCAATCTCCAGTATGATTTTGGTTACTTGCCACCCAAACAGGTTTGACAAAAACATCTCTAATTTCCAGAGCTGGTCCCCCAATAGTATGCCTTTGGGATTCTTCTCTGGGAATCCCCTGCAGTTTGCACACAGGGATCCTAGCTCCCCAAGGGTGATCAACACCCTCAAGTCTCAGTGGTTTCCCCCCAACCTGGGCCATCTGTATTGGAATACACGTTAATTGCCATTGTCCCTCCTGAAGTGTCGAGGCCACAGCTGGAACCGTGCTCTGTATGGACTGACGGCCAGGCTGAGAGGTGCTGTCATTTCCAGTTTTCTAGACTCTCAGGCTCTAGTGGTGCCACCCGCATTACCAGAGGCATTTGTATTTCAGCGGCGACATTACTCTGGTGACTCACTGACTTTTTAGTGCGAGTTTTTTCCCATGGACTACTATCTGGCAAACTCTCCCCCCTATCTGGTGCGTGCACAATGAGTTCTTCGGAAACACAGGCAAGACCTTACATTATGCTGGTTAAATGTCATTTCGTTGGCTCCCATCCAGCCGCCTAGTCTCGAGAGCGTTGTCAGTCAGGCTTCTGTTGCACAAAGCATGAATTCTGCACTGTGGCAGCTGCAAATTTCATGAGCGGGCCTTCTGTGTTCTAAACCCAAACTGTAAAAACGATGCTCAATGGGACGAGGCTAAGGACAGAGCCCTGGTCAACAGAGACTGCCAGTGATTCTGATTGTTTTTGCGTCCACCACACCCATCAGGATCGTGGACTAACCATGGGTGGGGGCAGGAGAGTGATGAGCTCCTACCTCAAGCAGGGCTCTTTGGTTGCAAAGAACAGAAACCTTTAATGGCCAAAAGGGACCATATGGGAAGGAGCAGGGCGGGGGGGCGGGGATCAAAGATGGGAAGGACTACATCACTGCCATGCCAGCAAAGGGCAGGGAGCAGGGGCTGAGAATCCAGAGCGAAGTCCAGGTGGTTCAGGGTCCTTGGTCAGCTTTCCATTGGCCCAGTGAGTGGTGGGCGGGGCATCTGGATTGGCAGTCCTGCATCCTCCTCTGCATCTTCCTCTGTTAATCAATCAGGGATCTCCAGTTTGGTTTAAAACCAGCTGTGCACCTGTGGGTTCTGGAGCCACAGCTGTTCAAATCTGGCTCCGTCACCCACCAGCTAACTGCTCTGTGCTTCCTTTTCCTGCTGTCTACAATGAGGGTGTTGATTACTTCCCACCTCATAGGGTTTGCCTTGAGGACGGAGTTAATGCACGCAAAGTGCTTGGAACGGCATCTGGGGCATTGTCAGTGCTCTGTGTGGGTCAGCTGTGTTATTAAAGTACTAGAGGCCCGATGCACAAAATTCGTGCAAGGGCCTTAACCCTCGCAGCCCTGGCTGCCTCAGCCAGCCCTCGCAGCCCCTCACAGCCTCTGCCGGCCCTCGCAGCCCTGGCTTCATCCAGAAGGTTGTCCGTCGGTCCTCCGGAATGTCGTCCGGACGGTCGTTCTGCTGTTCGGTCTAATTAGCATATTAGCTCTTTATTATATAGGATAGGATTATTACAATTTAGCCCCAAAGATATGTAGGTGTATCTGGGTTGGGCACAGTTGCCCTGATTACAGGAGAGAGGCAAGAGCGCCCAGGGTTAATTCCCAGTGACCCCCATTGGCATCTCTGGCCACCACTTCCTTTCTGAGCGCTCAGATAACTACTGAACAACCTGTGCAGAACCTGCTGGGCAATCTGTGTCAGGCCAAGGAGTCTGAGACTGCTGGGTCCACACTTTCTGGAAAAGAGGGACTGTGGTGCTTTCTTCTCCCCTGGCTTCCGGGCCGCTCTTGTGGAGTCGGTCACACCTTTCACTCTGGCTCTCTTGGGGTACAATTTGCTAGACTGGGAAACTTGGTCTTGGCCTGGCTGGTGTGGCTCAGTGGTTGAGCATCGACCTATGAACCAGGAGGTCATGATTCGATTCCTGGTCAGGGCACATGCCCAAGTTGCTAGTTCCCATCAATGATTCTCACCATTGATGTTTCCGTCTTTCTCTCCCTCTCCCTTCTTCTCTGAAATCAATTAAAAAAAAAATTGTTTTTAAAGAAACTTGGTCTTGTTTATTTATCTTATTATATTTTTAGCATGTTTTTCTTTTCTTTCTAAGACTGTTCTTTTGTTTGGGTAGCAAAGTGACCTGACGCCAGAAGAAACCCGAGCAGCTCAGGGGGCCTGACCCTCACCCACTCTCTTCAGCGTGGGCCCTGGCCCTGCGCCTGCGTTCCAAGCCCTCGGGCTCAGGGCCTCTTCCCCACAGGCCCCTGGGGCCTCTCCCGAAATCCAGTGTCTCTTACGGAGAAGGGAAGTCTCTGAGGCCCGGGACGAGCACCGTGGTGTCTTGAACACACCACCCTCCTGATGCCAAGTCCAGATTAGGATGGAGTGAAGGCGGAGGGTGGCGGCTGGGCAGGGTCCCTGTGACAGGCCCATCTGGCTGTGGAGGCAGGGCCACGACCCAGCCAAAGAGGTCTTTATTGGTATTTAATTTTTAAAATTCTTACAACGTCCTGGACACAACAATGTTAAAGAGCAGCGTGAGGACAGCTCCGCCGCTGTCCCAAGCTCCCCTGCTGTTGCCATTGTTATTCTTCCGGTGAGGCCTGTGCTTACAATTCCAGGTGGGGGTTGTGGAGATGGAGGGATGGGTCTTGCTGCAGGCATGGGGACTGAACCTGGGGCTGTCTGGCTTCTCTGTGCCTCTTCTGGGCCCTGCTTTATTCCTAACACACAAACCAAATGTTTTCATTTAAAAATGTCTTACATTGCATGCTGACGGCAAAAACACACACACATATATATGTATGTGTAGAAGGCTAAAGCATAAAAGACACCCCACCGTGCCTTCAGCCTCACTCCTTAAAGGGGGCCGCTGTGAACAGTTTGGAGGTCTTCTGGGAGGAGACTGCGGGCTTCTAGGCCTCTGGAGTTGAAAAGGTATTTGCCAGTGCAAAACCGGGAGAAGGTCTGGGAGTCAGGAATAGGGTGTGGGGGTGCTGGGCCACCTGGGGCGACATCTATGGGAAACCAAAATGAGAAGCTGAGGGGAGGTGCCTGAAATGGAGGCCTTGAATGCTGTGCTAAGGGCTTGATCACATTCCTTGAGCAGTGGTTCTCAAAGTAGATGCCATGGAACCCAGGCAGGTGCAAGAAGGAACCCCAGAGCTCCTTGCGGGGTGAAAGGTTAGGAGGAGGAGCACCAGTGGGGAATTCTGGGCCCCTGACCCAGCTCCAGCCAGAATGACTCTAATTTTACAAGACTGATGGACTGTGCTGCCACATGCAGTGGGGAGCAGTGGGGAGCAGTGAAGGGCATTCAGCAAGGACAAGGGGGTGGCCTGACTGGGCTTTAGGGAGCCAGTGCTGAAAGGAAGAAGTGAACTCCAGGGGTCAAGTGGCCCCCCCAGGCCTCCGTGCAGAGGTTCTCTGGCCTCCTGACCTTTTCTTCTTAGGCCACCAGGAGGTAATAATAATAATAGTGACCCAACCATCACAGTGACAGCAGGCTATGCTCTGCAAACCTCATCACATCACCACATCGGGTGGGTAGTGTGCGGATGGGGAAACGGAGGGCCCGGGAGAGGAAGGGGCTCAAAAGCGGATTACCAGCCAGCCGCAGTGCAGAGCCAGGATGTACACCCCGAGCAGGTGCAGAACAGCTGCTGTGGTGTCCGATCCCCTGGAGCCTCCCGCAGCCGCTGCCCCCTCTGCCCACCTGCCCTTCCAACTGTCTCAGCCACACCTGGCACCCACATGCCTTGTGGAAATCTGATCAGCCCTGTGCTGCCTCCAACGATACAACTGGTAGAGGGGGGTTGGGAGACTGGGGGGTGGGAAACAGCTCCAGCCAGAAGGTAGGAGCAGCTCTGGCAGGGCAGGGAGAGAGCCGCAGGCTCCACCTGCTGTGTGACCTTGAGCTCCTTGCTGGGTCTCTCTGGGCTCAGGCTGCTCTGAGCCACCAGGACCCTGGGCTCCAGGGTTAAGTACAGGCAACTTATGGCTCATCTACTCATGCCTGGAACCGCACACGGCTCCCACCGGTGCCCCCTCGCCCGCAATGCTGACAGGTGGTGTGATCACAGCTTCCTCATCAAGTTGAAAGGTTGGGGCTGGGATGCCCTGTAGGCAGCCCTTCCCTCTTCCACTTGGGGGCTGGTCACAGCAGCCCCATCCCTCCCCCGAGGCCTGGACTGTCCTCAATGGCCGTTCTGTGTCGTTGCCAGGGGACTGCTGTGTGCTCAGCTGCCCCCACCCCTGAGACCTCACGATAAAGGATAAAGGACTCCTGTCAGCCCCGGGGCCCCTGTGTCTGGGGGTTGCGGGGTGAGAAGCCCCCTCCTTCAGTCTGGCTGGGGCACTGTCCTTTCCTTCCTGTCTGGGTGGCGGGGGCAGGCATTCGTGGTCATTTCCTCTTAGACTTGTTTCCCTTTCCAGAAGCTCAGGCCTGACCCTCAGCTGGCGCCTCTCCCAGCAGTGTGTGCCCACGAGGGTCCCAGCGGCCCTCAACCTCAGTTGCCCACTCTGTAATGGCTTACACACCCTTCTAGACCGGTCACATCCCCAGTTCAAATCCTACCACTTATTGGCCTTGTGCCGTAATCCTCAGTGTCCTCATCTGAAAAATGGGAATATTAATTGTACCAGCTTCAGAGGGTATTAAAAACATGGAGTCCACAGCCCTGGGCTGCCTTACAGTTGGGTGATTTGGGGTGAGTCACTCGGCCTGTCCAAGCCTCAGTTTTCTCCTCTGTAGAATGGGGATGAAGGCTTTTCCCAAGAACATATCACCTAGGTTAGTAATGAATGTAGGACCCATTTATGTCAACACTATTCCCTTCTTGGGTTATTTTAAATTTCTACAGCTTCCCCCAAACTATTTATTTTGAACAATTAACCCACCTCAAAGGGTCACCGTTCATTTTCTCTGGTTAATGCAGAACTATTGTTGTTATTAGTGGAAGTGTGTGAATGAATCCCCCTAGAGGACAGTCAGACTGTGCCCCCACAGGGCTCCTGTGGTGGAGGTCAGTGTCTGGCCTGGGGTGGATCCTGACACCAGCTGGTTGAGGACGGGCTCAAGGCATCTCAGGAAGAAGTAGTTTGCAGGGCATGGGGCATGGGATACAGAAGGCACCTGGGAGGGCAACCTCACCTACAGGGCCCCTCTGCAGTGTCCACTGGCACCGAGACAGGCCCACCACTAGGCTGGACATCTGTTTCCCGGCTCAGAACCCCAGGGAAACTGCTTGGGTCTACTCAGCCGGCAGGAGGAGCCAGGAGGGCTGCTCAGGGGGTCTTGCCCTTGCTGCTGCCTGGGCTGGCTCAGGTGCAGTCAGTGGGTCTCTCACCAGCTTCTCCCCTCACCTGACCAGGCTTCCGAGTTGTCATAACAGCCCTGCTACCGAGCACCTACTGGGTGCCTGGCATGCAGCGCATATGTGTTCTTTGAGCCATTGAATGCATCATTGGCCCACTTAGCAGATGAGGAAAACGTGGATCAGAGGGGCAGGGACTCTCCCGGGCTCATGGCCAGATTGGCACCCTGCCCCCGCCCACCCACAGTCCAGCTTCTGGACCGCCACCCTGCAGCCCTCCCCCGGCCTTGGCAGCGTCCCTCCCTGAGCCAGTCCCCCAGCCCCTCCACTGACATCCTCCAGCTGCTTTTGCTCCCAGAATTCCCTGCTGCCAGCTGCCAGCCTCTGCATCAGAGCAAGCTGCTTCCCGGCCCATCCATGGTTGTGTCCCTGTGCCCATCAGGTGCCACCCACCGAGGCGCTTACAGGCTCTGGGGGCTGCTGGCCACCCTGGCTCTAGAAACTGTTAAATGGCTTGGCTTGGCCTCTCTCCTCGCGAACTTACCAGGCAGTTTTTCCAGAGCATGAGCATTTTAGAAGGGCCTCGGGATAATGGCTAAGAATGCGCTGAGCACTCACTAATTGCCAGGTACTGTGTGAAGTGGTTTTCTTGCATCATCTCCTCTGATCAGCTTGTCAGTGCTGGTCATTTCCACTGCACAGATGGGGAAACAGGCTCAGGGAGGGAAGGGGTGCTGCTCAAAGACACTAGCAGTGCTAGCCAGGTTACCGGGCACTTTGGCAAGCACTGTGGCAAGCACCTTATGCGTATTGTGTCATTCAACCCAAGCCTGCGAGGCCACTGCCATTCTAGTCCTCATGTGAGAGATGAAACGAAGTGCAAAGGGCGATGCGTTGCCCAAGGTCACACAGCCAGGAAGTGGTCGAGTCTGGGTTCTAACGCAGGGTCCGGCTCCACAGCCCACACTCAGGACTTATGGACCTCGAGGAGGTGGAGGTGGGATTTGAATCCAGAACCCACTGCATCCAGGTCCCAGTTCTCCCCTATCCTCCTCTGGGAGGCCAGGAGCCAGGCCTCAGACCGTGGGATGGCTCCCAGCACATCAGGCAAAAACCGCAGCTGGGAAGCAGGCCAGCCTCCGGGCCGGCTCAGAGCTCCAGCCAAGCGCAAGGAAGTGGCTTTGGCCTAGACCCCTGAGGGGGCGGGTGCTCCCCAAGGGCCGCTCTGGGGCAGGGCCTGGACTCCCCAGTTGGCCCAGGGATTGGCAGGCATTTGTGCTGTCCGAGTGCTTTGCACTAATTACTGTTTCTGGCCTCCAACAGCTTCCAAGTTCTTACACTTACATATCTTATGAGCCTTGCAAGCTCCTTTAAAAAAGAAAAGAAACAATAACAAATTCTTAAACATAAAATTCAGAAACACATGTTCAGAGATGACCTCTCTTTGTGTAATACCCGTGCTCTGGAGACGTTACTGTGAAAGTCCAATGGGGATGACCACGTTCACTTTGAAAGAAAACTTGGAATGAGACTTGCCATCAGAGTGGCCCAGAGCATGGGTTCCAGCGTGAGACAGGCCCTCCAACCAACTGTGTGTCCCTGGGCAAGTCACTTGACCTCTCCGAGCCTGGCGAGACACGTAACACCTGGCTAGCGGGTACTCTTATTATTACCAGGGGTGAAAGGGTCGCCAAATAACCCCCAGGCACCCAAGTGACTACAGCTTGGGCTGGGCCAGCTGCAAGATGATGAGCTGTATCCTGGTGAGCAGCCTGTTTTCCTGGAAGGATGGGCGCCCTTGGCCCTATCGCTGGGGCCTGTGCCTTACTTAGCGGGGCCTCCCTTCCTTCCACGCCCTCACGCTGAGGCAATGCCCAGCTGGCAGTGCCCCACCCGGGCCGCACTGGGACTGGGTGTAACGGTATCCGTCACCAGTGCATGGAGCTGGCAAGCCCAGAGCACCTGGGGGAGCTGTGCAGGGCCCGGGGCTGAGGTCCTAGGAGCATGAGTTGGGAAGGGTGTGTGGAGGCTGGAGCAGGGGCCCACATCTCCTCCCCGTCATACTTCATGTCTTAGATGTGTCCCATGAGCAAGCGATGGGATTTCACCCTTCCTCCCCCCACACCTGTCCCATCTTAGTGGTGGCACCTCCTTCCACCTCTTCTGTCAGCTAGAACCCAGGGGTCCTCTCTGTCCCTTAGTGTCCACATCCAGTCAACCCCAAGTCTCTCCACCATTGGACTCTATTAGTTTGCTTGGGCGGTCATAACAAAGGACCACCGGCTGGATGGCTGATCAACAAAAATCTACTTTCTCACGGCTCTGGAGGCAGAAGTCTGAGATCAAGGTTTCATGGGGCTGGTTCCTTCTAAGGCCTCTCTCCTTGGCTTGTAGTCGGCCACCTTCTGGCTGTGACTTCACACTGTCTTTCCCGAGTGCTTGTCTTGTCCTAAACTCTTCTTATAAGGACACCAGTCATACTGCGTTAGCACCACCCCAATGACATCATTTCATCTTAATTACTCTTTTTTTTTTTTTTTAAATATATTTTATTGATTTTTTACAGAGAGGAAGGGAGAGAGATAGAGAGTTAGAAACATCGATGAGAGAGAAACATCGATCAGCTGTCTCCTGCACATCTCCCACTGGGGACGTGCCTGCAACCCAGGTACATGCCCTTGACTGGGATCGAACCTGGGACCCCTCAGTCCGCAGGCCGACGCTCTATCCACTGAGCCAAACCAGTCTCGGCCATCTTAATTACTCTTGAAAGACTACATCTCTGTATCTGGAAGTTATTCGCAGGCACTGGAAGTTACGGCTTCAACACGTGAATTCTGAGGGGACACAATTCAGCTCCTCACAGACTCTCTTGAGTCTCCCAACTTCCCTGGGCTCCCAGCCTCACCACTGTGCTCTGACCACTGTCCACTCTCTCTACTCACTCCTCCAGCCCACCCTCCCCCTGCAGGCACCTGATCTGATCATGTCATTCTCCTGCTGAAAACTTACCCTGGCCCCCATCAGCTTCCCCAGCCTCAGCTTGGTCTCCCCACCTCATGCCCAAAACCCACCACACCAGAACCAGGAGCTAGAAACTTACTAAGATCTACCCTGTGCAGGGGCTGGTCTAAGCTCTTTAGGTGGTTTATCTGGGTTAATCCTCATCAACTCTGTCATTATCTCTACTTAATAGAAAAAACTGAGGCCAGAGCATAAAAAAACAAAAAAAAAAAAAAAACTTGCTCCAGATCATACAGCAAAAAGAGGGGTAAGGCAGGAGTCAAACCGAGGCAGTCTGGCTGTACTTCCATGCTCTGGACCACTGTACACCATGCCCTAGGCCTCTGTGCCTTGGCACAGCTGTTCCTTCTGCCAGGAATGCCTTTCCACCCCTTCTCTGCCTGGCAAACTTCTATGTGTTCTTCAAAACCCACCTCAAATGTCCCCTCCCTTGGGTGATAGTCAGCTTCTGCTCTACACCATGCCCACCAGCTCTCATTAGAGCACCACCATAGATGGAAGTGATACTTGTGACTGTGTCTGTCTCCCTGGAAACAGGCTCCAGGCCTGATCCATCTCTCTATTCCCCACACTCAGGATGGGCCAGGCTTGGGGGCAGACAGCGGTGAGTGAATGAGTGAATGGACAAATGAACACTTCATCACATACAAAGTACTAACCTGGACGTATCTTTGAGAATAGATTCCAATTCTGGATTAAAATAGCCAGATGTTTCAGGCTATTGGAGAATTCATGCTTTTGGAGAAAAAGAAAAGTAAAACACAAACACTTGTATCATTTTCTCATAGAAAGCTACCTTTTTGCCTCACTTTTAGAAATATATATTTTTATTGATTTCAGAGAAGGAGAGAGAGATAGAAACATCAATGATGAGAGAGAATCATTGCTCAGCTGCCTCCTGCATGCCCCCTACTGGGGATCCAGCCCACAACCAGGGTATGTGCCCTTGATCAAAATCAAACGCAGGACCCTTCAGTCTGCAGGCCAATGCTCTAACCACTGAGCAACCATCTAGGGCTTGCCTCACTTTTCATTCTGAGCCCAGTGCAGCCTTTTGGGCCTTTGTAACAAACTCATACCTACTCCCGGAGGGAGGAAGAGGTTATCTAAAACCCCAGGAGGGAGGTCAGCGGAGAGAGGATGAAAAATAAAACAAGGGAAAGAAGTTCTTAGCACCTCGTGGGTTCCTTCCACATCTGAATAGATGAAAATGACGTTTTGTTTAAAATAGTAATAATAAAGGCCTTGTTTTTGTAAAAAGGACCCAGCCCCTTGGAAGTGATGCTCACCACATCATTGGAAAAAGATTTAAACCGCCCAGAAAAAGAGCAGAGAGGAAAGTAAGATACCCCACAGCACACCGCCCAGCTGCTTACGCAAGTGAGTTCATCTGTGCGTCACGGAGCTCCGCCCAAGCGTGAGCTCTCCCCCCATGTGTGTGCACGTTAATAAAATAAAACACTTCACCACCCAGAGGAAGTGCTTGAAATCGTCTTCCAAACCTCACATCTGCCTCTTGTAGCATACTGACCCCTTTGTCTAGTCTAGTTTGATGGAGTACCTACTGTGTGCCAGCTCTGGCTGGGTCCTGGGAAGAAAGGATAGAGCTGCCTCTAAGGGGCCCACTTTACTCGAATAAGGACGCATGTAATTATTTAGTTGTAACTATGGCCGAGCTGTGAAGAGAGTGCTGGTTCTTTGACCTGGCCAGTGAGGCAGGGAGGGCTTTCGGAGGAGGTACCGAGCTGGTGTGAGGGAAGAGGAGGCCTTGACCTGGAGAGATGGAGAAAGGACAGATCAGGCAGAGGGCAAGGCCTCTTGGGAAGGAATTCCAGTGTGGCCCCCACGGCTGCTGGCTCCTCTTCCTCCCTTGCTGCAGGGACCAGATGTTGCTGTGGTGTAGCCCGTCCATCAGCTAGTTTACTAATAGACTCAGGGAAATCCTGATGCATCTAAGCCAATCATAGTGGTCCCACGCGGTCCAGTTCTGCTATGAGGAGAGAACGAATGGTCTTCCGGAGGACTTTTGGGAAGACTGGCCAGTCTCTTTCCTGCCTCTGGACACCAGTGGTGATGATGTGATGTCTAGAATTGCAGCAGCCACTTTGCAACCCAGAGGATGAGACCAACACATGAGGGTGGCAAGCAAACAGAATGAGGATCTGGGTCCTTAATGATGTTATCGAACTTTGGATAAACAACCCCGACCGTCCTACATGGGCTTTCTGTGGTTTAAGTGACTTTGAAATGAGTTTTGGGAGTGTCAGTCTAGTTGGAAGTGGGGGGTGGAGGGTTTTTCCTGTAGAAATTGTGTAATGCGATGAGCACATTGTTTTTACCTGGATTGTGGGTTCACTGGGAGTGGGAGTGGAGCTGGTGGAGATGAGGGTGGGGCTACAGCTTCATCCCTCAAACTGTCCTTGGGCTCCACTAAAGGCCATTAAAGGCAGCAGCCTCTCACCCAAGAGCCTACTGGGGCGGCTGCCAGGTGTGGGGCACGCGTCTGTGTGCTTCCCTATCATGGCTCTGGATTTGTCCGTTTCTCCTGGCAGTTCTGTCAAAGTTCCTTTCACTGAAATGTTACCCACAGACTATAAAATTCATCCTCTTAAAGTATACAGTTCAGTGGCTTCTGGTAAATTCCCAAGGTTGTGTAACCACTGTCACTATCTTAATCCAGAACATTTTTGTCACCCCATAAAGAAACCCCATACCCATTAACAGTCACTCACCAGCCCTCATCATCTCCCGCAGCCCCCGGAAGCCACTAATCTTCCTGCCTTTATGGGTTTGCCTATTCTGACCTTTCATATGAATCACACGACATGTGGCGTTTGTGCCTGGCCTTCCTTCCACACCACGCATCCCATCAGGTAATGTCCTAAACAAGGACAAGAGCTACCGCAATCCCCTCTTGTTACATACAGCACTCCCCTTCCCATATGCACACAAAATTTTATAGAAATAAAGCCATACTATGCATGTGGTTTTTAAAAGTTTTTTACGTAATCAAGTATTAAAAAGACACCTTTCTGCGCCACTACAGATCTGCATAACCCTTTCTAATGTACGCAGAATAAATTATGGGGTCAAAAAAATAAGTCTGGCCCTAGTCGGTTTGGCTCGGTGGATAGAGTGTCGGCCTGCGGACTGAAGGGTCACCAGTTCAATTCCGGTCAAGGGCACGTACCTTGGTCGCAAGCTCCAAGCCCTGGTCAGGGGCATGCGGGAGGCAACCAATCGATGTTTCTCTCTCACATCAGTGTTTCTCTCTGTCTCTCCCTGTCCCTTCCACTCTCCCTAAAAATCAATGGAAAAATATCCTCGGGTGAGGATTAAAACAAAAGTCTGGCTCGAGCTCAGTACTCAAGTGTTCAGGCCCAGGAGGAGCCAGAGGAGTCCCCTCTGGACGAGCCATTTCCAGCTTTTCGTGTGTGTAAATGGAGCATCCTGTATGTACATTTCCTTTCAGTAAAGTCCTAGACCTGGCTGTGGTCCAACTGCTATGCATGTTTACTTAAAAAAAAATATTTTGCCCAACTGGTCTTTGGAAAGGTTGGATCAGATGGGCTATCCACTCCAGTGAAGCGTTCTAACCCCTGGACTCTAACTGTTTGAGGTTTTTTTGTTTTGTTTTGTTGTTTAGTTTTTGTTCATCCTCACCAGAGGATCATTTTCCTCATTGCTTTTTAGAGAGAGTGGAAGAGAGGGAGGGAGGGGGAGAGAGAAACATTGATGTGAGAGAGAAACATCAATTGGTTGCCTCCCGAACGTGCCCCACAACCAGGGCCTGGGATCAAACCTGCAACCCAGGGACATGCCCTTGGCCTGGAATGGAACCTGAGACCCCTCGGTCTGTGGGCTGATGCTCTAACTGTTCAGCAACACCGGCTAGGGCTCTAACTGCTTGTTATTAATCCCTTCTCTACTGCTAATTACAGTAGAACCTTATCAGTTTCCTCACCTATAGAATGGGGATAATGAAAGTACCAGTCTCATAAGATTGTTGTGAGAATTAAATTAGTGTAATACATGTAAGGAGTGGTTCTCAACCAACAGGGTTGGGGGTGACTTTGCCCCCCACCCAGGGGATATTTGGGAATGTCTGGAGATATTTTTGTTTGTAACAACTGGGGTGGGGTACTACTAACAACTAGCGGGTAGGGGTGAGAGATGCTGCTAAACATCCTACAATGCACAGGGCAGACCTGGCCACCACCACCAAGGAATGGCCCCAAACGCCAGCAGTGCTGAGGTTGAGAAACCCCAGGTAAAGGGCCTGTCTCCGAGTAAGTTCTCATCAGGGTTGACTGTCATTATTTGCACTCATACCACACTCGGGCCAAACCTTTAATCTGTGTCCACAGTGATGGGGAGAACAGAAGATGGTGGTAGATTTCTAAGCCATCAAAGGAGCATCTCCTTACCCTCTCACGGGGCTGACCTCCATCTGGTCGTGGGTTTCCAGGGAACTGGGCTGGCAGTTGGGTCCAGCTAAGGAGACTTTGACCTTGTGAGCAACAGCTTCACAGTTCCTGGAATTACCTGACTGTGCATGTGTTTGTCTTTGAATATGCAGAGGCAGGGACGTGTGGTGGATAAAGGATGGGTTTTGAAGTCAAATCTGGATTCAGATCTCAACTCAACTGTTTCCTAGTTGTAAAAAATTGCTTCTCTAAGCCCCAGGTTTCCCCATCTATAAAATAGGATTATGTAGCACCCTGCCTCGTTCGTAGTCAGTGCTCTATAAATAACAGAATTTACTCAGTGATTACCATATCCAAACCCTTTGCTAAGACTTTTCATAATCATTCAGCTTACTAGTAACTGTGAGTTAGCCGTTGTTATCATCACAGGAAGGCCAAGACCCTGTGTCTATTTATCCAAATATAAGGGAAAGCCATTTGTTGAGCTTTTGGTCAACATCCCGCAAATGTTTGCTGAGCATGACCAGGTGCTGGGCACTGGCAGATAAAAGGGGCTCTTAATTCTCTCCCATTCACATTAAAGGGATAAACAAATTAAAAAACAAACAAAATGTCAGAGAAAAGATCAGACATAGTAGCTTTCACTGTACATGTAAACAGGTTAATTTCTTTTATTAAAACAACAACAAGAAGAAGACAAGCTAAGAAGCAGGAAAAGAACATTTTAGTTACATGTTATTTACAAGAGAACTAAAACAGCCATGGAAATAAAACAAAAAATCTTGAATGAAATAGCTCTGTATTTATAAATTATCAAATTATATTTCAGATGAGTAACCAACCACACTGAAGGGAAAAAGGGAACTAATCCAAGTAACTTCTGAACACGAAATTTTTATAATATACCCTAAGTCTAAAGATGAAAATAATTATAAACAAATACTCTATCTAATAGGCTTGTTTTTCATAGTGGCATGGGTTAGCAATTGTGAAATACTCTCTGTGTACTGGAGGATTGGATAATAAATGAAATATGCTGAAGATGTGGGAGCCAGTTTTCTCACTGTTGTAGAAGGAACTACAAATATGAAATGGGGTAGGCCGATACGCTGCGGTATTGGCCTGGAACTGGGTGTATCATCCAGAAGTCCTGGACTTGTATTTATGTGTGTAAATATTTTCTACTTCTGTCCACTGAGCTGACCCAGAAACAAAGTACTTTGGACATGAGCCCACCGAGTGCCCAGCTCCTTGCTTCTAAATATCATCCTCCCCCAAGGAAGCCAGGCTCCTTGAAGAAATGGCTGATGGCTGGGTGAGGACAGAGAGAGAACAAAGTGGGCCTGGAGCATCTTTTTGTGCCAGAAAGTAAGGAAGTGCTCAGTGAGTAATAGAGACACATCAAAAGGACATGGCGCACTCTGGTCGGGTAGCTCAGTTGGTTAGAGTGTCTCCCCGATACGCCAAGGTTGTAAGTTCCGTCTTTGGTCAGGGTATATACATGAAGCAACCAGTGAATGCGTAGGTAAGTGGAACAACAGATGGATGTTTCTCCCTCCCCCCTCTCACTCAAGTCAATAATTTCAATAATTTAAAAAAGGACATAGTTTGAGCTCTCACTGGCCAAATCTGGAACAATTTGGTTATCAAATAAATAATGACAATATTAAATAACACATTGAATAAGAAGGCATGGGCCCATTGTCCACGCAAACATACATTTCTTGGTATGCTCTTTATTTATTTATTTTATTTATTTATTGCCTAAAGATTTACATATGTCTCCTTTTCCCCGATTGACCCATCTTCCCCCCAGCCATTCCCACCCCGGGCAAGCTCCCACCGCCCCATGTCTGTGTCCGTTGGTTATGCTGACATGCATGCATACAAGTCCTTTGGTTGCTCTCTATCCCCCCTCCCCTGCCATTTGTCTCTGGATCTATTTTTGTTCATCAAATTATGTTGATCATTATATCCCACATGAATGAGATCATGTGATATTTATCTTTCTCCGACTGGCTTATTTCGCTTAGCATAATGCTCTCCAGTTCCATCCATGCTGTTGCAAATGGTAAAGTTCCTTCTTTTTTATAGTGACGTGGTATTCCATCGTGTAGATGTGCCACAGTTTTCTAATCCACTCATCTGCTGATGGGCACTTAGGTTGTTTCCAAATCTTAGCTATGGTGAATTGTGCTGCTATGAACATAGAGGTGTATATATCCCTTCTGATTGGTGTTTCTGGTTTCTTGGGATATAGTCCTAGAAATCGGATTACTGGGTCAAATGGAAGTTCTATTTTTAGTTTTTTGAGGAAACTCCATACTGTCTTCCACAGTGGCTTCACCAGTCTGCATTCCCACCAGCATTGCACAAGGGTTCCTTTTTCTCCACATCCTCGCCAGCACTTGTTTGTTGATAGCCATTCTGACAGATGTGAGATGGTATCTCATTTTTGTTTTGATTTGCATTTCTTGGATGATTAGTGACTTTGAGCATGTTTTCATATGTCTCTTGGCCTTTCTTCTGTCTTCTTTCAAAAAGTATCTATTTAGGTCTGTTGCCCATTTTTTGATTGGGTTGTTTATCTTCCTTTTGTTAAATTGTTTGAGTTCCCTGTAAATGTTGAGATTAAACCCTTATTGGAGATAACATTGGCAAATATGTTCTCCCATGCAGTGGGCTTTCTTGTTGTTTTGTTGATGGTTTTCTTTGCTGTGCAAAAGCTTTTTATTTATTTTTTATTTTTTTTATTTTTTAATATATTTTATTGATTTTTTACAGAGAGGAAGAGAGAAGGATAGAAAGTTAGAAACATCGATGAGAGAGAAACATCGATCAGCTGCCTCTTGCACACCTCCTCCTGGGGATGTGCCCGCAAGCAAGGTACATGCCCTTGGCCGGAATCGAACCTGGGACCTTTCAGTCCGCAGGTCGACGCTCTATCCACTGAGCCAAACCGGTCAGGGCAAAAGCTTTTTATTTTGATATAGTCCCATTTGTTTATTTTCTCCTTAGTCTCCATTGCTCTAGGTCAAGGAGCTGTGTTGGTAAAGATATTGCTATGACATATGTCTGCTATTTTGCTACCTATGGAGTCTTGTAGGATTTTTATGGTTTCCCATCTTACATTTAAGTCCTTTAGCCATTTTGAGTTTGTTTTTGTGTATGGTGTAAGTTCGTGATCTAGTTTCTTTCTTTTTTTTTTTTTGCATGTATCTGACCAAATTTCCCAGCACCATTTATTGAAGAGACTGTCTTGACTCCATTGTATTATCTTGCCTCCTTTGTCAAATATTAATTGAGCATAATTGCTTGGGTTGATTCCTGGGTTCTCTGTTCTGTTCCATTGGTCTATATAGTATGTCTGTTCTTGTGCCAGTACCAAGCAGTTTTGAGAACCGTGGCTTGGTAATATAGCTTGATATCTGGTATTGTGATCCCTCCAACTTTGTTCTTCTTTCTCAGGATTGCTGTGGCTATTCAGGGTCTTTTTTTTATTCCAGATGAATTTTTGGAGAGTTTGTTCTAAATCTTTGAAATATGCCATTGGTATTTTAATGGGAATTGCATTGAATCTGTAGATTGCTTTGGGTAGTATGGACATTTTAATGATGTTGATTCTACCAACCCATGAACATGGTATGTTCTTCCATTTGTTTATGTCTTCCTCTATCTCTTTTTTCAATGTCCTGTAGTTTTCTGAGTACAGGTCTTTTACCACCTTAGTTAAGTTTATTCCTAGGTATCTTAATTTTTTTGGTGCAATGGTAAATGGGATTTTTTTTTTTTAGTTTCTCTTTCTGTGAGTTCATTATTGGTGTGTAAAAAGGCCATAGGTGTCTGGGTGTTAATTTTGTATCCTGCTACATTGCCGAATTCATTTACTAGGCCTAGTAGTTTTTTGATGGAGTCTTTCGGTTTTCTATGTACAGTATCATGTCATTGGTGAATAAAAACAGTTTTACTTCTTCTTTTCCAATTTTGATGCCTTTTATTTCTTCTTCTTGTCTGATCGCTATGGCTAGCACTTCCAGTACTATGTTGAACAGGAGTGGTGAGAGTGGGCATCTCTGTCTCGTTCCCGTTCTTAGGGGAAATGAGTTTCGTTTTTGCCCATTGAGTGGTATTCACTTCTTTACAGCAGAATGCTGACCAATAATGATAGAAACTTTAAATCACAAATTTGTCATCATCAGAGTAATACTTAATATAGGTAAGAATTTTATCAAGGTGCTAAAGCTAGAGGGTGAAAGTATGGTGGAAATATCTGGATAGTCTCAAAGTATTCCCCCTAAAATTCTATATTAATTATATGGAGAAAATAGCAACTGTACAGAAGATAAAACTGGCAGACATCACCTTAATGGAGGGATGAAAGTAACCTTCACTAATAATAGGACAAATCAACATCAAGTGGTTCTTAGCATCATGTTAATGCCCTGAGAAAGACACAGTCTCATTTCTGTGGTTCCCTGCCCCAACTGCATAGGCTGAATAAGGAAACATCTGACAAATGAAAATTGAGAATAATCTACAAAATAAATGCCACATACTCTTAAAAAATGGCACTGTTGCCTGGCTGGTATAGCTCAGTGGTTGAGCATTGACCTATGAACCAGAAGGTCATGGTTTGATTCCCAGTCAGGGCACATGCCCAGTTGCAGGCTTGATCCCCAGCGTGGGGTATGCAGGAGGCAACCGATCCGTGATTCTCTCTTATCATTGATGTTTCTATCTCTCCCTCCCTCTCCTTTCCTCTCTGAAATCAATAAAAACATATTTTTTGAAAAATGGTACCGTCGCCGATACCGGTTTGGCTCAGTGGACAGAGCGTCGGCCTGTGGACTGGAGGGTCCCGGGTTCGATTCCGATCAAGGGCATGTACCTGGGTTGTGGGCACATCCCCAGTGGGAGGTGTGCGGGAGGCGGCTGATCGATGTTTCTCTCTCGTTGGTGTTTCTGACTCTCTATCTCTCTCCCTTCCTCTCTGTAAAAAATCAATAAAATATATTAAAAAAAAAAAATGGTACCGTCATGAAAAGCAAAGAAAGGCTGAGGAAGTGCTCGGGAGGTAAGGCAGACTAAAGAGACGTGACAATAAAATGTGCCATGTTGACCTGAACGGGATCTTGAACTAGGAAAAAACTGCTCTGAAGGGCGTCCTTGGGAAGGTTTGCCAAATTTGAATAAGACCTGTAAACTAGATATAATATTATGTCAACGCTCAGTTTCCTGATTTTGCTAATTGTACTGTGGTTATGTGACTGTCCATTTTCTCAGGAAATATAGGGGAAAGGGGGACATCATAACTGCAATTTCCCCTCAAATGGTTTAGAAAAAAAAATGTACAGAGAGAATGATAAAGCACATGTCACAAAATGTGAATAATCGGTGAATCTGGGGGAAGAGCATATGGGAATCCTTCGTGCTATTCTTGTAACTTTTCTGTAACTTTGACATTACATCAATGGAAAAATTAAAACAGAAGCAAGAAAGAAGAAAACCTGTTTGGATTCTTTTCTTTAAAGAAGCTATTTTCCCTCAAGGAACTAATTCAAATGGTTGCCTCCTTAGCAAGCCTAGACTCTTCCTTAGCGATTTCAGTACACATGCCAATCGTTCGGAACAGATGCAAATCTTTTGAGATGTGTTTATAAGATCCTCGCTCTCCAGCCATGCAATGCGGGTTGTGCTTCTCGACCACCACCCCTTCCTGTCAGGTTCATTGACAGTATCCAGTGTACACTTGCACTGCGCCATATCCGAATCTCCAAGGCTCATCCCCACGCCAGGCCAGAGCAGGAGACTAGGGTAGGAGTCTGTGAAATGGAAAGGTTGAAATATCCAGGGAATAGCAAGAGCTGGGACTGAGTGGGAATGTGGAGGAACCCCACTAGGCTCTGGTCGGGCAGGGACCCTTGTGCATGCCGGGATCCTGGACAAAAAAGCTTTGCACATAGCGTTGGCCTGGAGGCCTCCACCCTGCATCTTGCTGACGAAGGGATTTGCCTTGGCATGGGCAATCAGGAGAGAGAGGAGAGAAAGTTCCCCTCTGCAGGGGCGGCTCAGGGCTAATCCCATCAGCATGGTTAGGGGTGAACCGGATGACAGTTTTGCTCAAGTGCACTTCAGGGTTCGTTGGAAGTTTACCGGCTCCTTCCAGTTGGTTCAGCTCACTCACCAAATGCAGTGAGGTCTCTGGGCTGCCCCTCTGGTCTTGATCTGATCTTGTGAGTCAGGGCACAGGGTTTTCGGTTTGACTTTCCAAGCTCCTCAAATTCTCGTCTCAGTTCTTAAAGGTCCTCAGGTAATGGGGTTTGAGGTTGGGATATTTGGAAGTAAGTGGCCATGCGTGAGACTGGAGGGTGCGTGGAGGCCTTGAATGTTACCCCTGGGAGCAATGGTTTGATCCTCAGAGCAATGGGAGGAGCCACGGGACAGGGCTAGGTAAAGGAGGGAAATGGTCAGATCTTCACTTTCAAATTCATTCTCGCAGCTGAAGTTGAGGATCAGAGGGTGGAAAGAAGCAGAAAGATGAGGGTGGAGGCTGTCACAGAAATCCAGGCAAAAACTAGAGCGAGAGTATTATTTAGACCTTGCCCGAAAGTAGAAATGGTGACATTTAGCATTCCACCACCCAACTTCTTATCCTAGTGGCAGACATCGCTGATTGCTCAGTGTCCTCCGTGGGCCTGGTGGGCAGCTCCCAGTGACAATGGACTCTAACAACTCTCTGTTATAGAAGGCAAGGGAAGTCACCAGTTGTGAGGATACGCTTGGGTTTGCTGACAATTCACTCTGGTTCTGCACCAACCTGAGGCCCTGGGGCTGGAATGAGGGTAATGCCTTACATTAGTCTTTGAGGCCTGGCCAGAGTGGCTCAGTGGCTGAGCATCGACCTGTGAACCAGGAGGTCATGGTTTGATTCCCGGTCAGGGCACATGCCTGGGTTGCAGACTCGATCCCCAGTGTGGGTGTGTAGAAGGCAGCTGATCAATGGTTCTCTCTCATCATTGATGTTTCTGTCTCTCTCTCTCCCTCTCCCTTCTTCTCTGAAATCAATAAAAAATATATATTTTAAAAAAGCAAGTCTTTGAGGTCCCTTACGGTCATTGTGCTGCGCCCTGCTGTGTGCCCTCCATGTCCCCACTTAGAGCTTTTTCACGTCCATTGTCTCATTTCAATCTCACCACATTCCTGGAAGATCAAGGTTGTCATCCCCACTTTATAGATGAGGAAACCGAGCTCAGAGACTTCTAGTAGAGTGCAGAAGTTCCCCTGGCGCCAGGTGGCGGAACCAGGACTCAAACCCAGGGTCTGCCTGGCTCCAAAAGCGATGGCTCCTTCCCCGAGAAGCGCGTGCCTGCTGCCCCAGCTGTTTGCACTTGTCAGGGCCTCGTGCAGAAAAGCCAGGACAGGTTGGGGCTGACATCTTGGTAACAATGACTTTCCCTGTCAATAAAAATCCCTGGCTTAAGAAGACCTGGGAAACTTGACTTCTGAATCACCCTTACCTAATCCGCTCTGTGCTGAGCCATGGAAAAAGGAGGCTCTGGCCCCAGGGTGGGGGTGGGGGCTCCCTGAGGAGTTGGTGCACAGATGGTGAGGGGTGGAGGCCTCTTGCTGTGGAAGAGAATAAAGTTTCTGTCCTTGCACAGTTGGAATGAGGGCCCTGGAGCCAAGCAGCCAGGGCCAGGGCTGGGCCAGACAACCTTTGGCACGTGAAATGCCACCCCGTGCTCATGGCAGATAATTCTCGGTAATAATTCATCCCCCGCAGGCGTGCATCCTGAAAGCCCTGTCTGTTCCTGCCTCGTGGGGTCCCTGTAGGAATGTGGGGGGTCGAGGTGCTGGCCCCAGTTGTGGGCAGAGTTCAGACTGGGCTGGGTGAGCGGGGCAGTGTCTGGGCACCGCCTGGGGCAGAGGGAGCCTTTGTGCTCTGGGCCCTAGGAGCCCCTCCCCCACCCGCAGTGGCTCCATTGAGGAGAAATAGCTGACACACGCCCTTGCTCTCTCTGCTCCTCCTTCTGGGGCAGCCTGGGCAGAGGGTGCTTTCCTGGGTGCAGCCTGGCATCTGACAAATCTACCCTCACCCATCATCCGGGGTGCCCCTCCGGAGCTGCAGGAGACCTCAGCCTCGAAAGCGTGGCACAGTCTCCTGGGAGCTTTAAAAATACACCAGCTCTCCCTCCTGGCCCCCAGAATCGATGGTGTGTTGGTCTGGGGCGCAGTTGGCATTGGCACCTTTTATTATTTATTTATTTAAATACATTTTTATTGATTGATTTCAGAGAGGAAGAGAGAGATAGAAATATCAATGATGAGAGAGAATCATTGATGGGCTACCTGTTGCACCCCCCCCCAACTGGGGACTGAGCCCACAACCCGGGCATGTGCCCTGACAGGGAATCGAACCATGAACTCCTGGTTCATAGGTGGATCTCAACCACTGAGCTGGGCCCAGCATTGGCACCTTTTAAAACAATCCCAGTGATTCTGCTGGGAGCCTGGGCTGAGAACCACTGGTATGAGGCTTTGAGAGGGTAGCCCTGCAGCTCAGCCACCACCAGCCATGTGACCCTGAACATGTGACATAGCACGTGGTGCCCCAGTTCCCCCTTTTGTGAGATATGGACAGAAGCAGTGCTTATGTCTTAGGGTTCCTGGGAGGATTCGATGAGATAATACCGTACATACTTGGCACCGTGGCCAGCACAGAGCACATGCCCAGATGTGGTAGCTCCTCCGGGTGGTTCTTACTATTTCTTCCTTTCTCCTTCCTACCGAGGGGAGATTTAGGGCTTGATGTCCCAGGGAGAAAGTCCAAAGCGCCCAGAGAGGTCCCCGTTGAGGACCGTAGCTGTAGAAGTGACCGAGGAGGCTCTGCCCTGACTTGGAGGCAGGTGGGGAGGTGTTGGTCCCGCCGTGGCTCGGTGGCTCCTGTGGCTCCAAGAGAAGCCCACACTCCTTAGCAAGGCACGTGGAGCCTCTCCTGGAGCACCCAGAACACCACGTGGAGGGGGTGGCACCTGCTTGCCCACCTCCCAGTGAGCGCTCAAGGGGAGGGATGAGACCCGCTCAGCTCGGTGCCCCTGTGGCCGGCATACGGGGGACAGTCATGTTGGAGAGCCCACAGGGCATGACAGGGACCTGCCAGGAGACCCGGCAGATTCTCTGAGCAGGGCATTTCCGGGCCACAAGGGCAGCAGTAGCTGCCACTTCCTGAATGCCCACTGCGTGCTGGCTGTCTCACTCAGGGTGTGCAAAACCACACAGGAATTGCCATGGCTCTTTCAGCTTTCAGCCAAGTTGGTAAGGGGGAGGGATAACGCCACCCGGTCCCCAAAACCAATGAACTTGAGAGCCTCTAGCCTCTGTCAGCTGCCGAGCTGCCTTGAACACTGAATGGGGTACAGAGCTGCGTGCCTGTCATGTCCGGTGTGAATGGGGGACAGAGCTGCGTGCCTGTCACGTCCGGTGTGAATGGGGGACAGAGCTGCGTGCCTGTCACGTCCGGTGTGAATGGGGGACAGAGCTGCGTGCCTGTCACGTCCGGTGTGAATGGGGTACAGAGCTGCGTGCCTGTCACGTCCGGTGTGAATGGGGTACAGAGCTGCGTGCCTGTCACGCCCGGTGTGAATGGGGTACAGAGCTGCGTGCCTGTCACGTACGGTGTGAATGGGGTACAGAGCTGCGTGCCTGTCACGTCCGGTGTGAATGGGGGACAGAGCTGCGTGCCTGTCATGTCCGGTGTGAATGGGGTACAGAGCTGCGTGCCTGTCACGTATGGTGTGAATGGGGTACAGAACTGCGTGCCTGTCACGTCCGGTGTGAATGGGGGACAGAGCTGCGTGCCTGTCACGTCCGGTGTGAATGGGGTACAGAGCTGCGTGCCTGTCACGTCCGGTGTGAATGGGGGACAGAGCTGCGTGCCTGTCACGTCCGGTGTGAATGGGGGACAGAGCTGCGTGCCTGTCACGTCCGGTGTGAATGGGGGACAGAGCTGCGTGCCTGTCACGCCCGGTGTGAATGGGGGACAGAGCTTCGTGCCTGTCACGTCCGGTGTGAATGGGGTACAGAGCTGCGTGCCTGTCACGTACGGTGTGAATGGGGTACAGAACTGCGTGCCTGTCACGTCCGGTGTGAATGGGGGACAGAGCTGCGTGCCTGTCACGTCCGGTGTGAATGGGGTACAGAGCTGCGTGCCTGTCACGTCCGGTGTGAATGGGGGACAGAGCTGCGTGCCTGTCACGTCCGGTGTGAATGGGGGACAGAGCTGCGTGCCTGTCACGTCCGGTGTGAATGGGGGACAGAGCTGCGTGCCTGTCACGCCCGGTGTGAATGGGGGACAGAGCTGCGTGCCTGTCACGTCCGGTGTGAATGGGGGACAGAGCTGCGTGCCTGTCACGTCCGGTGTGAATGGGGGACAGAGCTGCGTGCCTGTCACGTCCGGTGTGAATGGGGTACAGAGCTGCGTGCCTGTCACGTCCGGTGTGAATGGGGTACAGAGCTGCGTGCCTGTCACGTCCGGTGTGAATGGGGTACAGAGCTGCGTGCCTGTCACGTCCGGTGTGAATGGGGGACAGAGCTGCGTGCCTGTCATGTCCGGTGTGAATGGGGGACACAGCTGCGTGCCTGTCACGTCCGGTGTAAATGGTGTACAGAGCTGCGTGCCTGTCACGTACGGTGTGAATGGGGTACAGAGCTGCGTGCCTGTCACGTCCGGTGTGAATGGGGGACAGAGCTGCGTGCCTGTCACGTCCGGTGTGAATGGGGGACAGAGCTGCGTGCCTGTCACGTCCGGTGTGAATGGGGGACAGAGCTGCGTGCCTGTCACGTCCGGTGTGAATGGGGGACAGAGCTGCGTGCCTGTCACGCCCGGTGTGAATGGGGGACAGAGCTGCGTGCCTGTCACGTCCGGTGTGAATGGGGGACAGAGCTGCGTGCCTGTCACGTCCGGTGTGAATGGGGGACAGAGCTGCGTGCCTGTCACGCCCGGTGTGAATGGGGGACAGAGCTGCGTGCCTGTCACGCCCGGTGTGAATGGGGGACAGAGCTGCGTGCCTGTCATGTCCGGTGTGAATGGGGTACAGAGCTGCGTGCCTGTCACGTACGGTGTGAATGGGGTACAGAACTGCGTGCCTGTCACGTCCGGTGTGAATGGGGGACAGAGCTGCGTGCCTGTCACGTCCGGTGTGAATGGGGTACAGAGCTGCGTGCCTGTCACGTCCGGTGTGAATGGGGTACAGAGCTGCGTGCCTGTCACGTCCGGTGTGAATGGGGGACAGAGCTGCGTGCCTGTCACGTCCGGTGTGAATGGGGGACAGAGCTGCGTGCCTGTCACGTCCGGTGTGAATGGGGTACAGAGCTGCGTGCCTGTCACGTCCGGTGTGAATGGGGTACAGAGCTGCGTGCCTGTCACGTCCGGTGTGAATGGGGTACAGAGCTGCGTGCCTGTCATGTACGGTGTGAATGGGGGACAGAGCTGCGTGCCTGTCACGTCCGGTGTGAATGGGGTACAGAGCTGCGTGCCTGTCATGTCCGGTGTGAATGGGGGACACAGCTGCGTGCCTGTCACGTCCGGTGTAAATGGGGTACAGAGCTGCGTGCCTGTCACGTACGGTGTGAATGGGGTACAGAGCTGCGTGCCTGTCACGTCCGGTGTGAATGGGGGACAGAGCTGCGTGCCTGTCACGTCCGGTGTGAATGGGGGACAGAGCTGCGTGCCTGTCACGTCCGGTGTGAATGGGGGACAGAGCTGCGTGCCTGTCACGTCCGGTGTGAATGGGGGACAGAGCTGCGTGCCTGTCACGCCCGGTGTGAATGGGGGACAGAGCTGCGTGCCTGTCATGTCCGGTGTGAATGGGGTACAGAGCTGCGTGCCTGTCATGTCCGGTGTGAATGGGGGACAGAGCTGCGTGCCTGTCACGTCCGGTGTGAATGGGGTACAGAGCTGCGTGCCTGTCACGCCCGGTGTGTGAGAGTATTGTTGCCACAACAGCAGAGAGGCCACAGCTCTCTTTGCTAAGCAAGGCCCTGCTTGCCGACCAGGGTGGGTGTTTTGTTGGGTGTCTTCCCATGAAGATGGCTTTTCTCGCTTTCATAGAACTGCAGGGTAGAGAAAGTCACTGGAAATATCCCGTCTGCTACCAACCTCAATGACCTGAGATAACATTCTAGAGTGTTCCTCGTGGAACCTGACTTATGGATGACCTTCAGGAATAAATGATCGCAAAGGAACCTGTGAGTGAATGACTCAAGTTTGGGAAAAGGCCCCCTCTTGAATGCCCTGATGCCTTTTTCCAGGAAAGCATTTCTTTCTGTTTTTACTTCTCCCTCAGCAATAGATTGTAAATACCCCCCTCTCTCTGCAGCCCCCGGGGGAAGGTGGAGTGCGGGGCGGTATCTGAACACCTTGGGAATGGCTCGCTCCTCCTCTGCACGGGGAGGTGTGGCTTTCAGGCGGCCTCGGATTCTCCTGTCCTCATTCGTTATTCAGATCAGTAGAGTGACAAGGCCAAGTCTCATAACAAACTCAATATTTTTAAAGAGTTATTAAATGTCTGTGTTATGATAAGGATGCATTTAGTCAAGACTTTCAAATCAAGCTTTTGGTCATGTGTTTATTTAGGTATACGCCACTATGTTGCAAACAAGGGATTGTGGCAACTTACAAAAATAGATAAAATACAATAGAATAAAAATAAAGAGATTAGGGTAAAGGTAAAAGCAGGAAGACTAGAACGAAGCCAGAGTCCAGTGGGAGACTCAGTACAGTTGTTAAAAATAATAACAAATTTGACTTTGAGCTTCCCAGTGGCCAAAGCAAAACAGAAAACATGACTGGTTACAAGATTCCTAACAACCGTTAGTTTGGGGCTTTGGTATAAACCTAATCGCCTTAGAATTTTCTTTTCTCTGTTAATTTATACTTGGCTTTGTTCTAAATGTGGTTGGCTTGGCATTCAAGGCTCTTTCCAAGCTGACCCCAACCTTTTTCTTGGGTCTCATATGTGGATGTAACCTGTGGCCTGGCCACACTGAATAAAAGCAACAGCCACCATTTTAAGAGCTGCTGCTAGGGTGGCATACAGTTAGCATAGAAAATATACTGACGAGCCCTGAAACCCCAACTCTGCCACAGACTAAGCTGCACTGTGACCTTAGATAAGTCCTTTCATCTCAGTTTCCTCATCTGTAAAATGGGCATATTCAGAGTATATGCCTTATATTGTTGTGGAGATGCAAGAATAAGCCCATGGCCTGCTTAGCACACGGTTGATGAGTCAATGAATATGGTTTATTACCTGATTTTGAAACCTCGCCCTCCATTAACTGCCTCCACGACTTAACTTCTCTAGGCTGCAGTTTGTCTATCCGTAAAGTGAGGAAAGTAACTATTCCTACCGCACAGCCCACATACAAGGGCCTGAAAGCAGAAGAGGCTTAGGAAGTGTTTGGAGGCTGCAGCCAGAATCATCTTCCCAGACAACCATTTTGCTTGTCCTTTAATTTTTCAAAATCAGTCCATCCTCACTTTGCCTTTTCTCAGATTAATGGAGAAAGAGGAGCCTGAACACTTCTCACATGGTTGGGCTGTGATATCATAAAAGACACAGTCTGGTAAAACCCACACCCAGGGTCAAGGGACACGCAGCCCCCTTACGGGCCTGTGAGTGGAGCGGGATGCTTGGGTGGAGGAGGCTGGATGTGTCCACCACTATGAGTCAGGCCTTGCTCGGCTGGGCGTCATCGTTCCCCTTTATTTCAGGGGTGAGTTACAGCTTAAGCAAAACAACATCACCTGACAATGCCTGACGATACAAAATCACCTGACGATACAAAGAAATGTACTCAGCACAAAATGCATTTCCCTGCACTCTCAGGTATGCAGCTAGAGTTCCTAACGTGACAACAGGGTGTCCAAATAGACAGATACCCAGGAGCTGGCATGCGCGGGAGCGGGGTCTGGGTGTGTAGGGATCAGCAGTAAATACGTCTCTGAGGTGTTGGGATGGATTGGGTGCTGGGTGGTCTATCGCCTTCCCAGGCAGAGCTGCCTCTAAGCCAGGAGAGTAAAGGATGTAGACAGAGACCTTCCGAAGGAAATCGCTGTATCCTGTTCCCAGTGTGGCCCGTGCCCTCTCTAAACCTTTCCGGGCCTATTTCTCCTTTGGTGAAACAGGGAGTTGGACTGGAGAACTTTCCAGCTCTAAAGGCTGTCCGCAGCAGATGAGGGGCAGGCTTCAAGGTCTTGTTGCCTGGATCTGAGGGTCAGGGAGCCATCAGCAGTTCCAGGTGGGGCATCCACCAGTGCTGCTCAGCCCCAGGTCCTGGGCTCGGGGCAGCCCTGGCACCAACATCTCTGAAGCCAGGAAAAGGGCTCCGGCTGTTCCCTGCAACCAGGTCTGATGCCTCCCCTGGACCTGACTGCTCCGATCTCGCCTTCCCCAGCCCCCCAGGCTGCTGGGCCATCTCACAAATGACCAGGTCAGGACTGACAAAGAAGAGGGAATCCGGTTCGTCCTGGCCCCACCCTGACCTCAGGCCTAGCGTCTTGCTCAAGGCCGACCTGGAGGTATCCCTGAGTGCATATAGGTTGTGGCTTGAAATGCCCAGAGTGAAAGGACAAGGTAGACCCCAGGCCCAGAGGCTCTGGAAGGGACTGGGGAGTGGTCCCAGGGCCTGGGTATGTGGCCAGAGTCAGCTCTTGTGGGTGGAGAGGGAGCCTGGGGGCTGGCCCGGCTCCCTGCCCTGGTAGAGTCGCTGCTGGCAGGCAGCTGTCTGCAGCCTTCTCAGCTGTTGCTGCAGAAACAAATGACAGCACTGAGGAAGAAGAGAAAATAGAGTTGAGTACAGAGGGAGGGGGAACTTGGAACGGGGGGCTGGTATTTTTCTTGGGGTGTGGTTTCTGCTCAGTGGCTGGGTGACCATGGAGGTTTGGAATGTGGTTGGACAGCGGGTGGGGTAGGGTAGGAGGCCTGGCCACAGCCAAGGAGCAGGGACCTTAGCCAAAGGGCCCGAAGCCCAGGGCCACCAACGCTCAGCCAGAACGGGGACCTGGGGTGGCACACAGAGCCTGGCCTCCACCCAACATCAGTGCACTGGTCCCAAACGCCTCTGGTTTTCAGAAGCCCTGGGAAGGGAGACAGAGTTGTGAGAACAAGACAAATTAGGAGAGAGGGGAGAGGGACAGACACAGGGGCCAGCATGGTCAAGTCTCTTCTGTAAAATGAGGCTGTTGTGACACATGGCCTGCCTGATCCAAACTGGCTCCTGAGGCAAGGAATGTTGTCTCTTTGAGCCTCAGTGTCTTCCCCTGTGAAATGGGCTTAACTATCTCTACCTCCGAGGGTGCTGTTGGGAGGGTGAGGTGGGTTAGTGCTCATGAAGCTCTGGGCACAGTGGAAGCAACGATTACTCCACTGGGCGCTCAGGAAGCTTTCTGCAGGCTATGCCGGATGCCTAGCCCCTGGCCCCACCCCGTCCCCAATAAATATTTGCTGATGGAGTTCCTTGCAGGAGTCGCTATGGAGAGCCCTGTGCCCAGCGCCGCTCCTCTCCTGTGGGCGCAAGTCCCCGCTCAGACCACGAAGTGGAGGGTGTAGGTGAGCTGGTGGCCGTTGTCCCAGGCGTACAGCACCCGCTCCTTCGGGTTGTAGTCGATCTGGGTGGTGTAGGCGTGCTCGTTGAGGAAGGGCAGCTGCGGGCGGGCGTCGGTGCCCGTGTGCGTGTCGAAGGCGTAGGCCACCTGGCCCTCCCGCTGGTTGTAGGTGTCCACGGCGTACAGGATGCCGCACACCAGGAAGCAGTTGCCGTAGGAGTTGCGCCGCAGCCGCGTCTTCCACGTGGTCTCGCGGTGCACCGACAGGTCCCCCGGGTCCAGGCGGCTCAGCACGATCACCTCGGGCTGGGCCCCGTCGCTGTCGTCCACCGCGGGGTAGATGACCCACAGCCCGCTCTCGTCCACGGCGAAGTCGATGTCCGAGTGCCCGCGCCACTTCCAGGGCGTGGTGTCCTCGTACACGGCGTCGGGCAGCAGCGCCCAGGAGGCCACGAAGCGCTGGCGCAGGTCGTACTTGATGATGTTCTTGGTGAAGGCCCGGTTGTAGTAGAAGGCGCCCTGGTAGACCACGTGGCCCGTGCCGATCCAGTTGTAGGGCAGCTTGTACATGTTACTCCAGCGACCTGCGTGTGCAGGGCAGCTAGTCACACCCGCCCTCGGCTCACCAGGCTCCAGGGACCAGTGAGGCCACCCAGGGCTCTGGGATGGCTCAGCAAGCCATGGGTACTGAGTGTGCTGTGGGCCTGGAGCTGGGCCTATCGTCCTATCCCCACAGCCCCACCAAGGAAGGACTAGTATCCCGTCTGCCCAGGAGGAAACAGGCTGACGCCAGCCTCTGCTGTGGCTCATGCTGCTCCTTTTATCTGGACGGCCAGGCCCCATCCTATCTGCCTGGGAAGGCCCCCTTATCTCTCAGAGCCCTGGCCCATGCTGCCTCCTCCACGAAGCTTCCTCTGATCTCCCCAGCTTGAGCCAGGGCCTCTCCTCTGTCCTCCCACACCTTTGTCTTTGCACCTTTCTCATTGGCTTTTGCACCCCTCGAGGCAGGGACCAGGCCAATTTGCTCTGGCAGAGGAAGGACGTTAGCTGTTCCAGGTCATACCCTGTGACACCACAGCTCTCAGGGTAAGTCCAAATTCTTTCATGAGGCACACAAAGCCGGCCTCCGCCACTCTCTCACTATGCGCCCTGCACCCCCCTTCTATGTCACAGTGCTTCTTCTCATTGCCGAACCTCGTCACACACCGGGCCTTTGCCTGGAACACCTTTCCTTCTCCTTTCTCTCCCTCCCCTAGGGCTCAACTCAGCGTCACCTCCTCTGGGAAGTCTTCCCTGATCTCCCAGCAGGGTTGCGACTGCCCCCTGAGCTCTCCCTCTAACACTACATGTACGCAAATTGTTTCTTTAAGTCTCTGCCTTCCAAGGAAGACTTCAGTTCTGGAGCGTAGGCCATGTCTAAATGACCCCTTCCCCCACCATGCCCCAGATCTGATAACCAACATTCTGTCCTCCCTGCCCAGACCTGCAGCTCCTCTGAGGCCTGGGGCCCTGCTCACCTGTAAAACAGGGTGGTAACCCCCACCTCCTGGATTATAAAGACAACATGAGCTGACTCACACAGGCGATTAGCATATAATACGCACCAGTGGAAACTCTAAATATTGCTCCCCTTGACAGTGAGTTACCCTCATGATATCAGGGCCTCGTCCATCTTCTTTGCTGGGGCTTCCAGCTCCTGGCAAGGTGCTAGCGCTTAGGGGGTACCCCCGACTCCCCTTCTTGGGGTGGCAGAACATTTGGAGCTCGGCCAGGCTGGGGAAGTCTGGACCACAGGAAACCACAAGCCAAAGGGGGCCAACCCTCCATGGGGGACTCTCCCAGGCCACCCACACCCTGCCCGCTCCCATCTCCAGGGCCCCCGACCTTGCTTGAAGTTTTCCAGGTTGCGGAACTCCACCAGGCTGTTTCCATAGTAGTAGTTGGTGACGTAGATCCTGTCATCCTGCGCAGCAGGGTCCTTCATCCAGGCTCCCTCATGGCGCCCGTAGCTGTGGTGCCTCACGGGGGGGTCCACGGTCCGGAGGGTGCCCTCACAGCTGGCCTCCCTGCCTGTGGGGAGCGAGGGGAGCAGCATTTGGTACTCAGACCCACGGGCCCCGAGTCCGGGCAACAGTCCTGGGAACACTCTGGTCTAACCTAAATCCCTCCTGATGTTTTGTTTGCAGCCTCTTGTTTTTATTTCCCTCATGATCAAAGCAATGTCTGATCATTAAAAAAAAAACACAACACAGAACTTTCAGCAAAGGAGAAAATAAAAACCATTCAGAACTCCATCGCCCAAAGAAACTTTCTAGCATGTTACATTTCCTTCCTTTCCTTTACATGTACAGTCATGCAGATGTACTTCTGAAAACTATGGTTCTTCCGAATATATCCTGTCTTTTTCCCTCCAACTCAGCAATTTCTCCCATCAGTATATGGCCTTTTAATGATGTGACTTCTAGGTTCTACCAGGCCACCCGACAGCTGTGCCCTTGAATTTATTAAACCAGACCCCTCAGTGTTAGAGTTTTAGATTATGTCCAATTTTCTGACATTAGAAATAGGCTGTGAGGAAACCAGTTTAAGGAGCAGCTGTTGTCCAAATTGCTGATGGATCCTGAGGAAAGATTCCTAAAAATGACGTGTGCTCGGGCCCAGGACGGCTTGCTGTCGCGGGCAGGTAAGATGCCCAAGATGGATGGGCTCGATGACTTACGGAGGAGGATTTCTACCAAAGGCACCAGCCAAAACCCACATATGTGTACCTAAAAACAGAGCCAGAGACAGGACAGAGGAAATAAGGAAGTGAAAATAGTTGTTGGATTTGATGATGGGATTCTAGGTGACTTTTTAAAAAGAACTTGCTGAGCCCTAGCCAGTTTGGCTCAGTGGATAGAGCGTCAGCCTGCGGACTAAAGGATCCCAGGTTCAATTCTAGTCAAGGGCACATGCCCGGGTTGCGGGCTTGATCCCCAGTGGGGGCATGCACGAGGCAGCTGATCAATGATTCTCTCTCACCATTGATGTTTCTATCTCTCTCTCCCTCTCCCTTCCTCTCTGAAATCCATAAAAATATATTTTTTAAAAAAGAACTTGTTGAAAATACCTGTTTCGTTGTAAATGTTGTTAAGCTTTTTCTGTAAAGGATCAGATGGTAAACATTTTAGGTTTGCCAGACCACATACTTTTGCCCCATCTTCTCCTTTTTTAAACAACCCCTTACCATGTAGAAACAGCTGGAGGGCTGGAGAAAAACAGGCTGCAGGCTGGATCAGGCCCACGGGCGTAGGTTGCTGACCCCTGGGAGGCTTACTCACCTTGCCTGGGGACTTCTGGGTGTGAAGGTGGCTCAGTGGGCAGGGGACTGGTGGTGGCACTGGGGCTTGGGGTGGTGGCTGGCCTCGAGGAAGGGGTGCCAGGGGCCAAGGCTGCTCCCTCAGAAGCCCGGGGCCCAGCCTCCTCATGTTCCGCAGAGTTGGGCTCGGGCGGCCTGCCCTCCTCCCTGGGCGACAGCTGTTCCAGCCAGGAAGTGCCCCTGAGGGCGTTGTCTGTGGAGAGAAGACCCTGCGCTCACCTCCTAGCAGCACCTGCTGCTCCCGGCTCCTCCCCAGGCCGGCAGGCGCCCAGCTCTGGGGCCATGCGGAGGACAGGGGAGGCCTGGGGCGTGAAAGGCCTCGAAAAGTGGGCTTTGTGGGCAGCAGACCAGCTCGGAGCCCCCCAGCTGAGTGGCCTCAGCTTCCCCTTCTGTGAAGCGAAAGGCCCACCGTGTTAGGCTGTGGTGCTGATTATAGGAAAATGTGTACATTTGCACAGATTCTGCCAAATACAAGACCTCTTTCCTCCCAAGTGTCAGACACACTGTGCCAATTATTTCATTTCCTAGATTCCGTTCCAGGAGGCAGAAAGCCATCTCCGGACATTCTCCCAGTCCTGTCCCCTGGAACCCACCCTCAGGTTTCTCTTACCTAGTATATGACACTTCCAGCCGGAGGGGCGGGTGCAGCCAGCTTCCCGCTACCTCCCGGACCCCAGCCCCTGTCCTTCTCTGTCCCCTCATTTCCCATCCCCCGTCTCTCAGCTTTCTTGGCAACCCCTTCCCCTCTTCGCCCACCCCTGCTGGCACGGGCTTTGCTCACAGGAGGCCTTTTTCAGCACCCGTGGGACCTGGTTTGGAGACACCTGGGTCATCCCTGAGCACACACTTCTCCCGGCTGGGTTGGATCGGGTCTGGAAAGCAGACTCAATGACACACAGAAAGGGACAAAGACCCCTCAGCGCTGGGGACAGAGCTGTGAAGGGGTCCAAGGCAGGCTCTGCAGCCTGCTGACCTGGGTTCCAGTCCCAACAACTCGCTGTGAGACGTGGAGCCAGTCACTTCGCCTCTCTGAGCTGGGTTCCTCACCTGGGTCCAGGATGATACCGGGTGAAAGTACAGAAAACTGTGATGCCGGGGACAAAGGAATGGTGTTGTTGCTGTGATGGACTGGGGGTGCCCTGAGGGCCCTGGATTCCAGGACCAGGACCTGATTTCTTCCTGGCCTGGGCTTCCTCTCTGCACACAGGTGTAGCCACGACTCACTGCAGGGCAGCCCAGAAGTCTCTCAGGAATGGGGGCACACCCTCTGGTCGGGGGGCCTCCTGGGGGCCTGGCTTGGGCAGCCTGCCAGGGCAGGGGCTTGTTCCCACGGGCCTCGCTGGCAGAGTCAGATGCCTGCAGCTGTTCTTGAGCAGTGTCCCAGCCAGGGGTCAGAGGCTCCGTGCCGACCAGGCTGAGCTGGCAGGACTTAGGGCCAGCAGCTGGCACCGGGGGCTAAGGGGGTCTCCCCTGAGCCCTGAGAAACCAAGAATTGAGGGGCTCTTGAAGGAGACAGGCTCCTCACAGTCCCCCCTCCCAGCTCCCTTGGACACAGGCTGGGCAGAGGGCCTTGTGGAGGAGGTGGTCAGCAGGACCCAGGAAAGGGGAGCAGGCTTGGGACATTCTCAGGGACATCAGAGAAGAGCAGGCGTCTGCAGAGGGTCTTGGAGGAAGAGCCAGGAGCCACACTAGTGGTGGTGGCCCAGAAATTTGGCTACTCTTGGAACTTTTGTCTCTAGTTAATTACTTTGTTGTCCTTCACTGTGATCCATCAAGGGGCTGCAGGGAGATTACAGGTGTCTGTGGGCTCTTCTTTGGGGAGTAAGAAGTGGGAGGTGCCGGAGAGGCCATCCATCCCAAGGCCAGTCTGGAAACATGCAGTGTCCCAAAGGGCCCACGTCACGTTTTAGAACCCGGGCCTGGCTGCAGCCCTGCGTTCTCACCCCACCTGTGGCAGCTGCCTGGCCATGGATTCGGTTTTTCCCACTAGACCAGTGATGGCGAACCTTTTGAGCTCGGGGTGTCAGCATTTTGAAAAACTCTAACTTAACTCTGGTGCCGTGTCACATATAGAAATTTTTTGATCTTTGCAACCATAGTAAAACAAAGATTTATATTTTTGATATTTAAATGCCATTTAACAAAGAAAAATCAACCAAAAAAATGAGTTCGTGTGTCACCTCTGACACGCGTGTCATAGGTTCGCCATCACTGCACTGGACTGTGAGCTCCATATTAGGCAGAATCTCTGGGCAATACAGCAAGTACACAGTGGACCTGCAGCAAATCTTTGGATGAAGGAGGAGAAGTCCAGTGAGGGTGGAGACGGCTGTGAATCTGGAAAGGAACTGAGTGGCCCATGGTGTTGATTCTATCATTCCATCCGCACAACCCCATGAGGCGATATTATCCCACTGTGTGCATGAGCGAAGGGCACCAACAGGCAACCAGCGGAGTTGAACTCTGGGACTGTAGAGAAGACCCTGGGTCCCTGTGGGACATCCTTGGGCTGTGGCCAGCCATCAGCAAGCCCCATCCCCAAGGTTTCAATCCCCCTCCAACTCACCAGCCTCAGTCGCCTCCCTGCTGCCCGCCTTGTAGTAGGTGATGCCTCGGATCACCGCCTGCTGCTGGGCCAGGGCCCGGGGCCTGATTGTGGGCTGAGGGAATCGACCCTGGCCACCGTCCTTTCTCAGCTTCTCCACCTTCAGCAGCTTCTCCTTAGGAGGTTTTGGGAGGGCCCTGTCTGCGAAGCTCTTCTGCGTGCTGCCGTATTTGTTGCTGTCTTTGCCTTTCCCTCCAGCTGTGTCCTAGGAGAGAAGGGAAATCTCAGACTTGGGGCTGGTAGAAGGGATATTGTGGGGGTGTCATGGAGGCTCAGCATGTGGGGGCTGGAAGGACTCAACCCATCTGTGGCAGCTGCCTGGTCATGGATTTGGTGCTCAGAGTACCCCATGCATCCCAGGAGCTCATAGCCACAGCTTTCCTCCCATAGTGGCTACATCCATGACCGGGGTGTATCTGTTTCCCCACTCGGCTCTCTAGCTCCCCTGCAGGCTTGACGGCCAGCCTGGTGGGTTAGATTCCTGTCCCATTTCTTAACTCCTATACACTCCCCAAAGGGGTTGACTACAATAGTCAGCTCCATGGGGAGGTAGCGACCACCAGGTCAGCTTCTCATCTCTGTCTCTGTCACTCACTGGTCTTTGTTTATGGGCAGAGGAGGGGTTCTCAGGCTCCTCGGCAAGGTGACCAGCTCCTCCCAGTGTGCCTGGAACTTTCCCGGTCTCAGCACTGAAAGTCCGCATCCCGGGAACCCTTCAGCCCTGGGCAGACTGGCACTCCTGGGACGGCTGGTCACCCAGGCATTGCCCTTAGGGCATGCAGTTCCTAACATTTCGTAAATTTTGTTCTTTTCCTTCCCTTTTAAATGCCCTTGGTGCTGGCTTGGCACGAGAACACAGGGCCTGTGACGTCAACCTCCGTTAGGCAGAGCAAGGACAGAATCTGGACTCTGCATGGTTCATTCACGTCTGTGGAACTGGCAGGAGAACCAGCAGAAAGCCAGCTCTGGGCCAAGGCTCCAGCCCTAGGTGGTTCCGGTTCAGATGCCAATGGCCCCATCATCACAATGTCAGCACAGGAGGCCGAGGGTGGCAATGGACAGCATGGGCTCGGCAGGCACACAGCCCCTTCTGGTCCCAGTGCAGACACCCTCTCCCCACGGTCCACGTTTCCTCATCGGCCAAATGGGCGATGAGCATCCCTCCTGGCAGGTGGCTATGGGATGAACTAAGATGATGTCTGTGAGGGAGTCGGGTTCGATGCAGGAATCTACAACAGCAGCTCCCTCCATCCCCCACTCACCAAAAACAAGGCCGCTCGCTGTGAGCGGTGCGGGTTGTGTCCTGCACACAGGTGACTGGCGAAGGGGCACGAATGGGGCTGAAATCTGGTCTTACTCCATTAGCCAAGCCTCACGCCCTGGTGTGTCGCTCAACAGAAGGAGCCTTTGTACAATCTGTCCACTCAAGGGGGCTACTCTTTCTAATTTATCTGCCCAGAGGGACTCCCTTTTCCTCAGTGCGTTTGCCTGCAGGAGGGCCTTTGTCAAACTTGCACAACAGTGTGTTATATGTCAAGGGTGGCTGTGCCTGTGACAAACCTCTGCTCACTCTGTGCTCTGAGCTTGAGCATGTCTGGGGGTTTGCTGCAGGAGTCCTTCACCCCAGGTTGGGTTGGATGATGTGGCGTTACTGTGCAGGGATCCGCGAGGCATTGCCTATCTACCCCTGAGCAAACTTGACCCAGACAGCGGCCCAGCCACAGCAGGGGCGGCTAGAAGTGGTTGGCTGCAACAGACCTGGTCTCCCAGGGCCAGGCAGGAAGGGTCATCCCGATGACCCTGTCCCCACTAGTTTGGAAATGGGAATGAGAATTCTGCCAAGTGCTTGGCTTAGGGAGCGGACTCCTCGGCTAGATCCCCGCGGCTGCTCCCAGCTCACCTGGCCGATGGTGCTCACTGAATAGCAGGCACCCTCTGCACCCGCCCTGCCGTGGACTCTCCAGCACTCAGCCCTGTCCTACAGCCCCAGACCCACCCAGCTGCCCTCAGGGCTGAGGCCCTGGCACACTGTGCTCCCAAGCCCACCCGTAATCAGAGCCATGGTCTCACCTGAGCCTTGCTACCAGGGCCGGGGGCGGGGGCGGGGGCGGCGGCAGGGGCTGTGGCCGAGTCCTTCTGCAGCAGCTGGAGGCCCAGGCTGGAGAGCTCCTTCTTGATGCTCAGCATGATGGCCGACTGGTTCTCGTAGTGCTTCAGCTGCTCGCTGAAGTGGCGCATGCTCTCCCTCATCACCTCGTTCTCGCGGCTCAGGTTGGCCTTGATGCTCTGTGGGGGCGGACCCGAGGTCTTTCCAGCCTCCTCCGCTGGCCTCCCCACCCCTCCTCCCCGGGGGACGCCCTGGCTCCTGCCATGGGACTTTGCTGCCCATTTTCACGCGCAGGGGCAGCACCAGCGAGCAGGGCTGGAGTAAAGCATGCCGCTAAAAAGCCCTGTCGTTATGCTTTATATAAAAAGTGAATGAATGAAAAATTAGATGAAATATGTTCACAGTGCTACATTAAAAAGATACAAACGGGTATAAAATATGTCCTCCTCCCACTTTTGTTTCTCAGCCAATGATTATGGATTTTCCTTTTTTCTTCCCTAACACTTTGCTTTTTCACTTGAGCCGATCTTGAGAACTCTCCCATGTCTGTGTATATAGTGCTGGCCATTCCTTTGCTGGACGCACAGTCTGCCACCGTATGAATTCGTCATTTAAGTTGCTACTTTAAAATTACCTCTTAATTTCACAAGAGATACATAAATACCTTCTTTGAATAACATGCTCAAATAATGAAACTCTTTGGGGTTTTGCGATGGGTGAGACGCTGATCCCTCCTGGTCCCCAGTCTCCTCCCACTGCACTGAGCACCGCTTTTACTCCCAGGTTTCTGCTCCTGCCCACCTGTCCCCCACTTGCTGGGGACCCCACCTGGTTTTAGCAGCCCCCATCCACCCCCTCATGGTCCTTGGTTCTGAATCCTGCTGGAAAAAGGACTGCTCAGAATCTCCGCGTTCTCTCTGTGATCCCCCAACCCAGGGATCCCCATCGCCAGGCTGTTGCCCAGGCTGACCTTGTCCATTGGGCAGGACTCAGGGAAGCTGGGTGGCCTGGTAGCAGCCCCAGGTCCCTAAAGCCCCAGCAGGCTGGGTATGTATGGAATTCCTGTGTCAAGTCCACTTCTCAGCTGAAGCAGGAGAAATGAGAGTCAGATGCAGGAAGCACCTCTTTGCTGTGCAGCCCTGGAGCGTCCGACTCTCACCGGTAGAAATGTTTACGGAGGATATAACCTGGGTGTGAACAGGTTCAGGGACCAAGAGGCAGCAGGCAGGGGTCGGACAGAGCTGGGTTCAAATCCTTGCTCACCCCTTCCTGGCTGAGAAGCCCTGAGCTGGTGACTGGACCTCTCTGAGCCTCCATGTCCTTGCCTGTTAAATGAGGATCTTTATCACAACAACTAAATATCAGGGTGACGCGCAGAGATGCTAAGAACAAGAAAGTGAGTTCTAAACTAGATTGCCCGGAAGACAGAAGTCACCTGGGCAAGGCAAGTTTCTCAGCCTCAGCACTGCTGACACTTGTCAGGCAGCTGTGCTTTGGGTGGGTCGGGTGTGTGTGTGTGTGTCCTAAGCATTACTGTGCATTACAGGATGCTTAGCAGCATCCCTGGCACCTATCCAACTAGAAGCCAATAAGTAGCATCCACCACCCACTCCCCCAAACTGTGACAACCAAAAATGTCTCCCGACACTGCCAACTGTCCCCTGGGGAGCAGAGGCCCCCGGTTGAGAACTTCTGTTGAAAGGGAAGAGGGAGACGGAGCCAGCTCCCCCGAGCGAGGCTGTGCTCCCCACTCCTCCCAGGCTAGCAACAAACTTTGTCGTATCACTTAGTGAACAGAAGCAAAGCACAGATAATGCAAAACAGGAGAGAATTAAAAATCATTTCCTTGTGGCTGTGGAAATCATTTCTGATTTGTTCCAGGCCCAGCAGACATCCCCTCCAGACTGTCTGGCTCACAGTTGTGTGAAGTGAGTTAACATTTCCTTAGATTGCAAGCGGAAAATCAAAGGATAACTGTTGAGTCAGCAAGAAGAGAGCCTGGCATGTACTAGGGGCACAGAAAACACTGGTGCCCAGTAGAAATTCAGTTGGTCAGTATTACCTGGCACATAGTAGATACTCACCAAACACTTGTTGAGTAATTAAAGCCACTGTGACCCCCAACTTTGGGGCTAGTAAGGGGTTAATCTCCCACCCTGGGCACAGGATGCCCAGGTGCCCCCTCCCTCTGGAAAGGAAGCTGGGAAAGGAAGCCCCCACGCCCGCTCCTGGCAGCTGCATGTCCCAGGCTCCCAGCAGAGGCCGGATGCAGGAAACAGGCGGAGGCCAGGCCGTGCCAGCAGAGATGCAAACCTCGAACCTGCAGCCTGGAACCCCTGCTCGCCCAGCTCTGTCCCTGTCCTCGGGTGGGCAGTCCTAGCCGCCTGCCCGTCCTCCAGCCCAGTGGCCCTGACCAGGAGAAGACACTGTCTCCGTGGTAGGTGCCTTGAGCCTGGCCCCCGTGGGTTCAGCCAGTCACGGGGCATCTCCATGATGCACCACCTCAGGGGGGCACCACTCACGTGGCATTTATGAGAAGGGTGGCCCTGAAGCTTGCAATGTGTATGTCCTGGTCTTGGTGAACTGAGGGCAAGTACAGGTTCCAGCCCCCTCCCCACCCCTTCCATACAAGCAGCAGGTGCCTCAGTTTCTCCACCCAGCCTTCCAGTTTCCCGCAGGCCCTGGAGCCCGTCAGACCTCTTCCCCACTGTCTGGACCCTATGGCCTGCGTCTCCCCCTCCCAGCTCTGCTGGAGTCCAGCTGTCAGCAGCCACCAGGGTCAAGAGAGACCCTGCCCAGGCCCCCAGCACGGTGCCAGCCTGGCCTCTGGCCCGAGCCCCCCTCTTACCTCTTCCAGCGTGTCCATCTGGGAGGCCACCTTGTGGACGTAGGCGTGCACTCTCATCAGGTCCATGCTGTACAGGGCGCCCTCCAGGAGGTCCACCATGGACTGCAGCTGCCCGGGGAAGGGCAAGTCAGGGGGGAGGGCAGAGCACAGGACCCGCATGAAGGGCGCAAGGAGTCCCACCTCGGCGCACAACTCCAGGGGCTCAGAATGGCCTGCGTGGGCCCTCGGCACCCACTAGGCCTCGCCTGCTAATAATCACGAGAAAAGCAGCAGATTCCATCTTTTGAGTGCTTGCCACATGGCAGGCACGGTGCTAGGGGCTTTAATGGGCTATTTCACATAATCCTCACAACACCCCCAGAGGTACGTAGAGGCAGCTCTAACCATAACCCCCTGGGGACCCTCCTACTGTTTCTTGTGCCCATGCCTGGCTTCCAGGGGCCTCTCTGGACCGGCCTGCATCTGTGACTCTCTTCAAAGAGCCACTTTGCCTCCAGAGTGTCTGGGAGCACATGTCCTCCTGGCAATGTCTGACTGGTGTGGGCATCGAAGGGCCATCATTTATACTCCAGCGTCCCCTGGGGCTGAGGCCGGCACTTGGCCTGTGACCACAGCCTGCTGGGCTGCCTTCCCTTCCTGCCCCCACGTCTCCCACTTTCTCCTGGGAGCACTTCCATTGTAAGTCACCGGCACACAGATCACCCGCCTCAGGGTCTGTTCTAGGGACCCAACCAAAACACAGTTTGGATACCTTTTGTCTTCATCGTATAAATTGGGAAGCTGCAACTTAGAGAGGGGAAGTGACTGCCCGAGGCCACCCAGGTGCTCTATGCTAGGGCCTATCATGCTTTACTGCTCCTGTTTTGTGTTCAGATGGGGAAACTGAGGGTAAGAAAGAAGGGGGTGGGGCCTGCACGGCAGGTCAGTGGACAATGCTGGGTCTCCAGACCAGGGCTCTTCACTATAGCGGCCCCTCCCCTCCCCCTCGCTCTCACACCTCATCAGGATATGACATTTCCCTCCAGATGGCTAGGATGACAGTGAGTGTCAGGGACAAGGGGCTAGCTGGGAAATCAGCTTCCCTGGCTCCTCGGCAGGGCAGCTCCTCCAGCCGCCCTCCAGCACGGCCCCCCTCCCAGCCCTGCAGCATTTCTCAGGGCCCGAGCAGGCCAGCGCTCCCGTCTGGCCCTGGCCCGCTGCTTCCAAAACAGTTTTATTCCCATTCTCCCAGGGGTATTCAAGCTGTTTTAAGCAGAGAGCTTTTCTCTGAGTAGACGCGGCTCTCTAAAACAGAAACAGGGGGTGGGGGCTCTGATGGGAGCAGGGGTAGGGCTTTGAGTCCTCCCTGCTCCCCTACAACCTTGCTTAGGCCATGAGGTTGCCCGGTACCCGCAGGGCTTGGTGGAGCATAGTCTGAGAACCATGCACATAGATCCTTCTGTGCCTCGGCTTCCTTCTCTGTGAAATGGGGCAATAGGATTTTGAGGAGCAGTAAACGGGACAGGGCTCAGCACAGAGTGAGCACACAGCAAGGGCCTCATGGATATCAGCAATAACGACTACCGGCCAGGAGGCTAAATGGGAACCTTCCAGCTTCACTCTGCTGACACCAAAACTGGCTTCCTAGCCCTGGCCGGTTTGGCTCAGTGGGTAGAGCATCGGCCTGCAGACTGAAGGGTCCCTGGTTTGATTCCAGCCAAGGGTAAGTAGGGGACGTTCAGGAGGCAGCCAATCAATGATTCTCTCTCATCATGGATGTTTCTCTCTCTCCCTTCCTCTCTGAAATCAATTTTATATATATATATATATATATATATATATATATATATATATATATATATAAACTGGCTTCCTAAAGCTCAGCTATGACCATGAGGCTCTCCCCTGTGGATAACTTCCTGTGGCTCCCCACTGCCCACATGTGACTGTCATCTCCTGAGCCTGGCATCTGCACCCTCCGTGACCTGCCCCTGCTCCCCTCTTCAGCCTCAGCAAATGTTTATGCTGGGCCAGGCACTAAGGACAGTGATGAGCAAGACAGACACAAGGCTTCATGGTCCTTCACAGGCCGGCAAGGAATGCAGAGAGTAACCGAGAGGTGCCGGTTCTGGGAACGCAGACGGTAACACACAGGTGCCCAGAGCATTCGTGGTGAGGCGTGACCTTGTCTGGGAGCCGGTATGAATTAGTCAAGTCTGCCAGGGAAGAAGTTTTGATTGAGCTGAGCACTGAGAAAGCAAAGATGGCAGGAGAAAGGCATTCTAGGCGAAGGGAGCAGCTTGTGCAAAGAGCTGGCGGTGGGAGGAAACATGGTGTGTTCGAGCCGGGCTATTCCAAGTGTGGTCTGCGGACCAGCGCCGGGCCAACCTGCTCCCTACTCCTCTGTGATACGATGCTTCTCAACAGTGAGAGAGGCGTTTATAGACTTTTGCAGCATTTGGCAGAGCAATTTCATATGTTGACTCTCAATAATCAAACACTGGACTTGTATTGTGCCTGTGTATTTTTGTTTCATTTTTCTAAGAATTAATTTTTGGAGTATTTTACAGAAGTACTGGTTCTTGACAGGCTTTTTAAAACAACTGGTCTTTCACCATAGATAGCTTGAGGAGCGCTGTGTTAGAGACACCGACAGGCGGCTTGTGGGGCTGAAGCGGAGAGAGGGCAGGGAAGCATCCCGTGCCACACACGCTCCACTTGCTCTCACCCAGAATGCCCGAATTTCTGCTCTGCCCGAGAGACTCCTACACATCCCTCAAAGCCCAGTTCTAATGCTACCTCCTCCTCTTGGTTCCCACGGTCCCTGGGACGTTCCCCGACCCAGCACCAATCATGCTGCCATTATTGGGGTCAGGAGCTATGTCCCCATAAGACTGGGGATTCCTCAAGGATGGGGCTATATCTGCTTTGTGTTCAAGGGAGGGGAGTGGAGAGGTGAGAGGTATGGGGACCTGGAATCCCCTCACTCCTGCTCAGAAGCAAGTAACCGAGGCGAAATCAGAGCTGGATTTCTTAGCTTGAGGAGAAGGGATTGGTAGGGATGAGGGGTGGGCATAAGGCAGGGGTGCCCTCTACCCTCTCCACGGCTTCCTCTAACTGCTCCTCGGGGCTGCCCACAGAGAGCCTCCTGCTGAGGGAGGGAGAGCCAAGCCAAATGGGAGAGGCCTCAGCCCTGTGTCATACTTTCCCTGCCCCCTTCTCCTCTTGGGGTTCTGTGGGTACCCCTGAGGTACCCGCCTCTGTTTCTGGGGTATCAATGAGGCAGAATATCCTCTCTTCTTCCTGCAACCCCACCTGCTGTCACCCTGCTCCAGTCCTTTAAGGCTAAATGAAACCCCCCATGGGCTCCTGTGTGCCAGAGACCCCTCCCATGGGCAAGGGGGCACAGCAGAGAATTCCAGAGCTCAAATCCTAGTGCTGGCCATTTCTTGCTGTGTGACTGTAGGCAAGTCACAGTCTCTCTCTGGGCCTCAGATTCCTCCACAAGTAAAGCTGGGACCATAAGTTCCCTCTCCAGGGTAAGGACGATGCTAGCCAGCTTTTACGGAAAGGTTTTGAGTAGCCTCCTGTCCAGTATTTTGAGAAGTTATTTAGTTATTGAGAAGTGGACTTGAGCAGAAGTTGCGTTTGTCCCTGGAGCTGGAGACTGGCCTATGGCTTCAGTGCCTGGGGTCTGCAGGGCCCTAGTGAGGCCCCAGGAGGCAGTGTGGTCCAGGGACCGCCAAGTTATCAGAGGCCCCTTAGCTTAAAAGTCAACAACCCCCCACCCCCACCCCAACTTTGAGAGTTTTGGTATCCATTCAATTGTTACACTAATACAACTAAAGGTAAATGTAAGGAAAACATCTTTAGCGGAATGTCCAGTGTCGGGAGACAATTCTTCCTGGGTCTCTTGCTTTTCTGTGTGTGTTGCAGGCGGAGGCACTGGCCGTCCTGGTTCCAGGCCATCTCGTCGTACAGTGAACAGCCGTGGGGCATAGAGACGGTGTTCCTTCTGCAGCCGGGAAGGCGTGCGCAGCGCCCATTATAAAAGATTTGCATCCTCCAAGTTGGGACACCTCTTTTGAAAAACACCCCACTCTGTGTGCAAGTGTCACCTGGCCCTCACTCTATCACCCTGCGGGGATTGGAGTGGGAGAACCAGGGCAAGAACATGTAGGAACTCTGGCTGCTCTGAGTAATAAAGTCCTTTGTTTCTGACCCAGGAGGCTTGTGTCTTCTGCCAGCATCCATGAGAATGGCAAGCTAACCTGTTAGCTGACAAGGAGGGTAACAAACAGCTCAGTCAACTTCCCAATCGTGACACCCACATGTTTGGAAGAAATTATAAGGTAAAAAGATACTCTCAAAAGCGCCAAGGTATCTGGTCCATTCCAAAAGGCAAACAAGAGAGCGCTGTGGTTCAGAACAGCTCTGGACCCAGCAGGGCCTGGGTTCAAATCCCAGCCCGCTAAGCACCGAGCTGAGCGGTAGGAATGGCACAAAGGGGCCTAGCTGGCTGTGGGACCGATCTCGCCTGCACATGCCCATCCACGCCCTGGGTCCTGGTGGTCGCTGCTGGCACGGCTGTGCTGTGACCCCGAGAGCTGGTGCTTCTTTCTAATCTGCCTATGGCGTGGGGTGGTGATGGTGTGAGCACAAAATTCCCATAAAGGATGCTACAGCCTTGAGGCTACCTGCCATGATGTGAGGGCGTGGGCCAGTGACCTAACCCCCCCAAACCTCAGTGTTCTTTTCTTGAGGACAAAGACCCCGTATTTCATAGAACGGTTTAAACATACAGAGGAATAATCTGTAACGAGAGCTTAGCACAACATCTGGCGTGCAGGTGGTACTTGAATATGGGAAATATTATTATCAATTTAAAACAATAAAATGTCATGAAATTTAAAATGCCATGTAGAGGTGCCGACAGATGAACTGGTTTGGGTAAAATACAGAACACCGGACTAGATGGTCGGGGGCTATCTATTCAGGGCAACTAGCCAAAGAATGCTGCCTCCATCACCTACGGACCCCATGGTCTTGGGCCAGGAGTGGCTGCCCTGCAGGGAGCCTCTGTTCCCTCATCTGTGAAATGGGGTGATGACAGCACCTGCCTTAGAGCGTGAGGACTCTCCACGGGCAGCCCAGCCTGGCGCCGGCCCATGCTGGGTGCTCCTCCAGGTGTTCCCATCCCCGCTCCCAACCCAGAAAGTCTACCTTGAGGAGCTCGGGGGCCTGCTTCTTGAGCTTATCCATCTTCCACTCGTTCTCGCAGGGGTTGAGCGAGGAGGGCGGCGCGGTGCAGGAGCAGCGGCAGTCGGACCCCGAGCTCACGGTCTCCACGGTGTAGAAGTCCTCCACGCGCGCGCGCCCGCTGCGCACCCGGCTGCACGCGTCCATGCTCAGCGGCCGCATGATGCACTTGCAGCGGCAGTCGGAGCCCTCCGAGGTCATCCGCACCTGGTCCACGTCTCCAAACACCTGCAAGAGGGGCTCAGGTGAGCCAGAGGCCAGTGCTGGGGGGAGGGAAAGAGGAGAGGAGAGGAAGGGGTAGCAGAATCCACCCCCCCACCCCTCCCCCACCTTTGTGAAGGCGGTTAGAGATGGCTGAGAAGCTAGCATCCACTACAAGGAAATAGAGGGGTTATAATAATACAGATTAAAATATTAACAGCCGCTATGGAAAACAATCTGACTGTTCCTCAATAAGTAAAATACAGAACTATCCTATGACCCCATAATTCTACTTCTAGGTATATACCCCGAAGAATTGCAGGCAGGTATTCAAAGTCTTGCGCAGGCATGTTCATAGCAGCACGATTCACAACAGCTACAAGGTGGAGACAAGGCAAATGTCCACCCACTGCTGATGGATAAATGAAATGGGGTCCACCCATACAGTGGAATCTTATTTAGCCATAAAAAGGATTAAGTAGCGATACACGCGAAAGCATGTTTGCTAAATGAATGAAGCCAGACACAGAAGACGACGTAGTGTATGATTCCATTTACATTAATGTCCAGAATAGGCAAATCCAGGCGCAGAACGCGGAGTAATGGTTGCCGGGACTTAGTGGGAGGGGGAGGGGGAGGGGGAGTGACTGCTTAAAGGGCCCGTGGTTTCCTTTCCGACTGGAGAAAATGTTCTGGAACGAAGTAGTGGAGGTGGTGGCACAGCATCATGAATGCACTGAATGCCACCGAGTTGTATACTTTAAAATGGTTAAAAAGGTAAATTCTGTGTTATGTGTATTTCGCCACAATACTAAAAAATATGGAGGCCTTTTATTGGGCACTTTCCACATCCCAGTTTTCATGTGCAGCACACCCTTTAAAAAGGCCTGTGTATGGGAGGGTGTTGTTATCTCCAAAGTCCTTACCCTGGCCTTCAAGGCCTATGTGAGCTGACACCCGTCCCTCAACCCCTCCTCCTGCCACCCTTTCCTTCACCCACTCCAGCCTCAGGACCTTTGCAGATGTGGTGCCCTCATCCTGAAACCCTTATCCCCCTGCTATTTCCTTGGCTCACTCCCTCAAATCTCTTACATCTCACCTCCTCCAAGAAGCCTTCCCTGACTACCCACCTCCCATTACTCCCTGTCCCTTTATCTAGTGTCTTTTTCCTTATTGCACCTGTTACCATCTGAAACATATCTGTGTGTGCTTTTTTTTTTTTTTTTTTTTGTCTCCTCTACTCTGCTGAAGGCACCATTAGAGGCAGGGACTTTGTCTAGTTCCCTTGTATATCCCAGAACAGTGCCTGCCTGGCCTGGAGTAGGAGCTCTGTAAATATCTGTTGGACAAACAGGCCTGCATTTTTCAGACACATGAGAGCACAGGGCTAAGAGCCTGGTGTCTGGAACCTGGATTAGAAACTGTGAGCTTATGGGCAACTCAGCCTTTCTGTTTCCTCATTTGTAAAACGGGCTCCTGTCTGGTGGGGTTGTTGTGAGGATTAAATGAGTTAATGTGGCCAAGAACAGAGCCCAGCACATAGTGAGTGCGCCTTAAGTGTGAGTCTTTATTAATACAGCTAAAGAAACAGAGGTTCGGAGAGGTGAAGTCACATGTCCAAGGTCACACCGCTTTGACTGGAAAGATCTGGCTGCAGACCTGACTTCGGATCAAAATCACTGGTCTCTGCTGCTTCTATAGGTCTGTTCCCCCGCACCCGTGTGACCCTAAACAGGTTACATAACCTCTCTGAGCCTCGTTCCCTCAGGGGAAAGGTGGCTGACTCTCCATACCCCGCCTCCTGGTAGTGAGGATCAAATGAAATAACATGACCTGCATTTCGTGGCTTCCCTCGCCTCCTCCCTTTTCTCTCAGTTCCCCCTGGGATGCTGCACACCCAAGTGTCTAGCTGTGTCACTGGTCACTGGGGTCAGCAGGACTCCGTGGCTCAGTGAGCTCAGTGGCAGGTGCCACGCTCAGTCATCGCCTCCAGCCTGCCTTGTCCTGATACACCAGCTGGGCTCTGGGAGCCCCAACCAGCCACTCCCTGAGCTGTCTCAGCCCGTCCACTCTGAGCTCTGGGCTCCTGGGGTGCAGCTGTTCTTGGCTCAGTGAACAAACACCCGAGTCTCGTGGCTACTCAGCTCTCCCTGAAGCCACCAAGCCCAACTGAATTCTGGGCTTCCTGCCAAGCCCGGCACCCAGCAGTGTCTCTGAGCCCTCAGACACCTGTTTGAGCCCCTGGCCTCTGCCAGGCCCTGGGTGACAGCTGGAGGCGCTGAAGAAATAGATGGAAGGTGAAGCTGGCATAGTGAGCTCTGAGCACAAAGATACCCATGAACACTGCTCGGAGGAGGGTGCACCTTGGGGATATCTTTAAGGAGGAGAAAGGCATTCCAAGCAAATCAAATCTGTAAAGACAAGCCTGGCATCTTGGGAGTCTGGAGGAGGGTCACCCTGGCTGGTACTTGCAGGGAGCCTGGGTGGCAGGAGGTAAGGGTTGGGGTGGCAGAGCCTGGCTCATGGAGGGCCCTGAAACTGGGCTGAGGATCTTGGCTTCTTCCTGAAAACATGGGAGCATCATGGAAGGGTTTTAATTAGGGGGAGTCAGGATCAAATCTGCCTCATGGGAAGCTCACTCAGCTGCTTGGTAGACAGACGGTAGATGGAGGCGGCAAACCTGGGCAGGGTCCATGGAGGAGACATTTATTGAGAACACATTGAGTGCTGGGGAGGGTGGGGCAATGGTTAGGAAGACAGCCATGGGCCACCTACAGCTGAGTGCTCTTGGGTGGATGATTTAACCTCTCCGTGCCTCAGTTTCCTTGTCTGTAAAATGAGGACACTACGAGTGCCTACCCAACACAGGACTGCGTGGACTGAGACGGAACACCAGAACTATGCTGAGTCCAGTGTCAGCACACACAGTAGTCTGGATAGTGTAGCTGTTATTACACCAGGAATCCTGAATGGGCGTTGGTTGGCCGACTGTTTCTCCACGTGGGTGCACTGGTAGATATTCTTAGCAGCGTCCTACAGAGGAGGAAACTGAGCCCTAGAGCCATCAAGTGACTTGTTCAAGGGGATTAGAACCCAGAATGGGTGGACTGCCAGCACCTTGGGGAGTGAGGACGGTGGGAAAGGGGGCAGTTGTGGGTGGAAGCTTTGTCCTGGGCCCCCAGTAGGCAAAGTGTACAGTGGGCACTGCAGGGCGACTCTCCCCTGCCCGTGACACCAACAGCCAGGCTTGGGGGCTGAACATTCATTCCTCAGATCACCGCTAGTCCCTTCTCCTCCTTGGAGACTCCTGGGCCCCCTTCCCAGCTCTCCACTTCCACCCACTCCCCCAGGTGGAGCTGAGCGCCCGGCGGGTGGATGTGGGTGCGGTCTGTGTGGTCAGGCCAGAGAGGCCTCCTCCTTGGGAACCAGCCATCACCCCAACGCCCACCCCACCCACCCCAGCAGCAGCCTCCACATCGGACTGCAACATTCCTTCCCTCTGCAGATGAGGTGCTATGTCCTGATGGGGGCAGCCAAGGCCTGGGGCCCTGCTGGAGTCAGAAGAAGGCCTCTGCTCCCAGCGGCAGCAGCTGCCGGGGCCCAGGCAGGGCCTGACCTCCGGGGATTGCCACATCCTGTGGTGCTTGTTTGGATGAGGCTGAGCTCCATGATGAGGCGCCAAACCCGGACTCAAACCCCAGCCCCCACATCTCCTCCCTGCAGGGCCTTGACCCTCTGAGACTCAGCTTTCTCCTCTGCTGTGGGGAGGCAACAGCCTTTCCTCGTAAACTTGTCCCGAGGCTGCAATGAGTCAATGCGTGCGGAGTGCCTGGCACCAAGCCTGGCACAGAGTGACTGCTCCCTAGTGGCACTTGCTATTAGAGCTGCTGCCAACAACCCTCCCTCACACTTTCTACCTCTCCTTGCTCTCACCACGCCCCATCTTAGAGAGGAGAGAGCTGAGCATCAGAGAAGACTAAGGGCTTGCCAAGGGTCACACAGCACAGCCTGACTCCCAGATCTGTTTTACATGCTGTTCCTCCCATGACCACCCAGAGTCACCAGGCAAGGGCTTCTCTAGCACCTGGGACACAGAAGGGGGTCCTGGGGGAGCACAGGACCTAGGGCTCCCGCCAGGCCTGACCCACCCTGCCCTCAGCACGAGGGCAGGAGGTGCTGCCAAGCAGGAAAGCCCTGCCTCAGCCCCCCATCTCTCCCTGCAGCCTGGCTCAGCACACACTGCCAAAGCCCCCAGAAGTGGGGGTGGACAGTGTTTAAAAAGGTCCCTAGGTATTTGCAAAGAAATCCCACAGTGAGATGGCAAGAAGGCGTACTTGAGGTTTTTCTGAAGAGAGATGGAGAAATCTGGCTGGAGTTGGGAAGAGGGGGTTCAAGCTGTGAAATGTTCTAGAACTGGAACAGGCTCAAATGATGACACCTTGAGGTCGAGTCTTCCCTCTTCTCTCATGCCAGCTTCCATGTCCTCCTGCAGCAGAGACCTCCCTCCCTCCCGTAGAGCTCACTGCCAACTGGACACCTCCCCCTGGATGCCCGCAGGCATCTCTAATTTCATCCATCCAAAACTGGACCCTGCCTCTTCTCCCAGACCCAGGTCTAACCCTCCTGCCCAACCCAGATCTCTGAGCCTCCTTTTTTTGTTTTTTAATCCTTACCTGAGGATATTTTTTCCATTGATCTTTAGAGAACAGGGGAGAGAGAAACATCAATGTGAGAGAGACGCATCAATTGGTTGCCTCCTGCATGAATCCCAACTGGGGCCAGGAATCGAACCTGCAACCAAGGCGTATGCCCTTGACTGGGAACTGAACCCATGACACTTCAGTCCTCGGGGCAACTCTAACCACGGAGTAAAACCAGCCAGAGCTGAGCCTCCTTCTTACTCTGGACACCCCATGCACCATGTTCTTCTGATTCTTCATCCAAAGTGTTCCCCATCTCTCTCCCTTGCTCTCCACTCCACGGCAACAGCCTGATTCAGGCCACAGTAACTGCTCTGGGCAGCACAGCAGCCTCCTCTCTGCCGGATTCGTCTTCCGAGAGCTCCTCTCTACTGACCTGTCACTCTCTTCACAGACCTCCATGGCTCCCTGTCACCTCCATGAGTCCTCAACCAGGGGATGCGCCTCAGAATCGCTGGGCGCACCTGGAGAATGCAGTTGCTCATGCCACACCCCCTGACAGACTCTCAGGCCCCCCAGGCATCTGGGTGCCCACTAACGGCCAAGAACCATGGAACCCCAGGCGTCTCCTAACTCCTCCCGCTCCCTGTCCAGGACATTTGGGCAGCCCCACCCTGACTCGTTTGCCCCTCAGTGTTCGAGTCTGTCAGACAGGGAGGGACCACTGACGCCTCGGAGTGTGGGCAGGAGGGAGGTGTAAGATCCTGAATGTAAGTGCTAGGGTGGGGGGCACACAGGATGTTTCTCGGGGCTTTGTCCTGGGCCCCCCAGACAACAGGGGCGTTGGGGGAGGTCTTCCCTGCAGAGAGACCCTGTGGGGCTGGCCCCACACTCTCTGTGTGCGGGTCTCCATCACTGCCTCCCTGGCCTGCTCCGAGCCTGTTTCCAATTACACCCACAGGCGGAAACTCCTGGAGCGGAGGCACAGCAACACCTAAGCCCCCGGGACCAGCCTGGCCAGGACACCGCCGCCTGCTCCAGCCCCTCCTGTTCCCCTGGCCCAGTTCCCTCCAGTCCGGGCCTTCCCCTGTGCTCAGACCTTGGTCCGCGGTGGCGGTGGCGGGGCTGACCAAAGACCCCCTCCCCACACCTGAGTGCATGGAGGAAGCGAGGCGCCAGCAGCCCTTTCACAGATGGAGAAAATGAGGTAGAAATGGGAAATTCACCACAGTCCAAGAACGCACAGCAAAAAAGCAGGTTCCCAGAGGCCTCTGGGGCATGGCTGGGTTTTTATGTGGTTACCTCTCTGTCCATCCCAACCAACCTCCACGCTGGGCAGCCCCTCAGAAATGCCAGGGAAGCGATGAGCTCCCTCTCCCATTCCCAAGCCGGACAAAGCACTTCCTTACATGGAAACGGCAAATCCTCTTTAGGAGGGACCTTGCTATAAACACAAAATTAACACACACTGAGCAGGGAGCTGGCTGAGACCACAGAGATCTGTGGTGAGTGAGGATGAAGCTGCCCCCATACCCCAGAAAGGATCGGGCAGGAGAGGAGCCCGGACCTCCTAGGAGCAGGAATCCTGAGGAGGGGCCAGCTTACCCCTTAGGCTTCTAGTCCCCAGGCTAGCCCTCCCCTGTGCTCCCTCCAACCTGGGAAAATAGGACAGGCTCAGAGAGGAAGGAGGATTGTTACGTGGGAGGGAGAGGGTGATAATGAAAACAGCTCTCTCCACAGAGCCAGCAGGAGTCTGGCTGTGCTGAGGAATGTGGCGTAAATTCACCCATTTTTATTTTTCCCAGCTGGCCGAAGCCGTGCGGGGTGGGAGGTGTCTGGGGGAGAGCTGCCCTGAGTCCCCCATCTGCTTCGTCCTCCAAACTCTAGAATGTGCCTCCCCACCCCACCAGCCCCAGCTTGCCCTGGGACAACTAAACACACACACACACACACACACACACACACACACACAACCTAGCAAGTGTTTGGCTGACTCACTACACAAACAGGGTGTTGGGTTTTCTTTGTCTTTGCTTTGTTTTGAATGCGAGCCCTCCCCCACAAGCTCTACAGCATTGCTCAGAGGATGCCCAAGACCCAATATTTCTCCCAGCCAGAGAGAGGAACCGGGCTGATGGGGTTATCTGGGGGTGGGGGTGGGGTGGGGTGGGGGGTTTGCTCCCTTGTTCCTGTACCTGAGCCAGGTCAGGGAAAATCCTAGAAGGCCCTATATGGAAGGGAAGTTGGGGTGACATCGTTTTTCAGATGGGGAAACTGAAGCCCAGAGACAGGCAGGGGCTTGCCCAAGGTCACACAGCCAAAGAACAAGGAACCAGAACCCAGGCGTTTTTTATTCACAAGCCGGCTGCCTCTCTATACACCCCCCGTTTGCCCATCTATAAAATGGGAATGATACTCATTCCCTTCTTGTCCCTGGAGCACAGGGTCAGGACAGCAGCCCACGTGGTTTCATACCCTGAGCTGAATCTTCCGGGTGAGGGTCTGCCAATGCCCATGCTCTTATACTTACTGGGTGGCGGTGGCTTCTGACCTTTACCTGCCTGTGGACAGGACAGCCTCACCTTCTGCACAGGAAAGAGGCTGGCGAGAAATCACTCCTCTCTCACCCTCCATGAGCAGGGCCCTGCCTCCCTCTTGCCCTTCACTAACTCCAGCCCTGTCCTCCATGGGTCATTTCCAAAACACTCTCAAGGGGCCCCGCTCTGACACTAGGGTGCGCTCTCTGCATTCTGGATCTCACCCCCTTTTAGAGCCCGTGTGGTGAGATTTCATAGCCACTGTGTCATGTATTGGTTACCTACTAAGTGCCAGGTGAGGTGCTAAACATCTCAGAGGCATGAACGCACTGACTTAGAGGTCGTGATGGGTGCGGATGCAGGGTGCGGGAGGTGTCGTAGTTCCCCGTATGCACAAGGGAATGGAGGCTCAGAGAGCTGACGCCCTAGGGTACCCAGCTAGGATATGAACCCAGGTCTGCGGGACACCAGGGCAGATCCTTCCAGCTAACAGGGAAAACAGCTCAGGCCACTTCTGGAGACACGTGTCCTCTAGAGCAGCAGTTCTCAACCTGTGGGTCGCGACCCTTTGGGGGTCGAACGACCCTTTCACAGGGGTCGCCTAAGACCATCGGAAAACACATATATAATTACATACTGGTTTTTGTGATTAATCACTATGCTTTAATTATGTTCAATTTGTAACAATGAAATTGGGGGTCACCACAACATGAGGAACTGTACTAAAGGGTCGCGGCATCAGGAAGGTTGAGAACCACTGCTCTAGAGGGTGCATGAGGTCCCTGGCAGGCGGGGCCAGACCAGATGGGTCCACTGGGGAGGGACTCTGGGTCCCCAGCATGGCCGGGAAGCCTTGGCCCAGGGGCTGCTACAAACCTGGGAGTCGCTGGGTAGCAGTTACCCAGGGTCTGCCCCCATGAGTCAGCCTTCCATGGAAACTTTGAGTCAGATCTCCAAACTGCCCCTGCCCAGCGCTCCAGGGAATCCCTTTCCTCGTCTGGGGACTGCATCTCCTGTCTGAGCCCCTTCTAACCTCCTAATGCCCCCATCTCCCTCGTCCCGGGTCTCCGTGCTGACCTCCACCCTGCTCTGGACTGGGTCACAGCGCCCCTTCCTCAGCCCGGGCCCCAAGCACCACTACCATCTCCAGCGCTTCTCTCCCCACGCGCTCCTCTCCTGGGAGCCAGGTCCCCGCGGCTTCCATGCTAAGCCCGAGGTTCGGTCTCCCTTCCTGGTCCTCCGCTCGGGTCTCCCGCCCCCTCCTTTGGCGCGCACCCCTAGCCACAGCGCCCCCTCGCGCCGGGTTCCCCACGGAGCAGCGCCCTGGTCGGAGGGCCGCGCGTACCTTACTCTCGGCGCGCACCGGGCCGGCGCGCAGCAGCAGCAGCAGCAGCGGCAGCAGGAGCAGAGGCAGCGGCCGCGGCGAGAAGGTGCCCACGGCCATGACGGGACGGGCACAGCGGGCACGGACAGCCGGCGCGGACGCTTGGAAGCGCGGGCTGCACTGCGAGCTCGGTGCCGCCTCCGACTCTGTTCGCACGGCGCGCCCCCCGTCCCCCGCCCGCTGCTCCCCGCCCCGCGCCCCATCCCGTGCCTCTGGGGGCGGAGCTAGGATGGAGGTGGGTACCCCGCCCTGCCCAGCTCTCGCCTCTTCGCTCCAAGGGCATCCCTGTCCGGACACAAAAAAGGGACTTGTTCAGAGTCTGCAGGAGCAGCGGGGCAGCGAGGAGCATGGCTTCCCACACATCCTGTGAGAATGCGGCACCCTGGGCGCGCCTCGTTACCTTTTTGAGTCTCAGTTTCCTCGTCTGTAAAATGGGGGAACTAGTGCTTTCCATCTGGAATGCTGGGAAGTTCAGATGAGTGAGGTTTCCGGGGCAAGCGGGCCTGTGAGCTCTCCAAACACCCGACACCGCCAGCTCACCCTTCTCATGGCTCAGACCCCTCTCTCCCGCGCGCTCCATTTCTTCCTTCCTCTAAGATCCCCCCCCACCCCCCCCACCCCCCGCAAACCCCAGTGGCTTCTACCCTTTAAACACCCTCCCAGTCTCCATCCGCAGGTCTGAGCGCCTCAGCTCTCTGACTCCTGGGCAGCAGAACTTTCCCAAGGACCCGTCCCTAGTCGCCACCCCTCAGGTCCCTGCCCATACCCTCTCCAGGGGTCTTTGGGCTCACTGAGGACATGCTTTGTTGGGGTCCCTGGGGCCTCCGGAAACCGAACCCGAGGGCACCCTGTCTACAATCCCAGGATAAACAACTCTTGATCACACCTCGGTTTCTTTCGGATTTCCCCTCATATCTCACCGGGGCCCCTTCTCAGTCACTTTTGCAAGTCCTTCTGCCTCTGCGCACCCCGCGCTGGGGGCGGGGCTGGGTCCTTTCTCTTCCCTCTCTTCACTGTCTCTCTAGGTAACCCCTCCCCTGAGCCCGACAATGTGTGTCTATTTACCTGGCCTTGTAGACTTCAGCTGCTCAGAAAGGAACACTTATTTGTGCCACAAATGTTGCTACCCTCCACTCCTACCCCATCCCTACTCTCAAGCGTGTCCCTTCACGCACACCCCTCCCCTCATTTTCTTCAGAGAATTTATCTATGGAACTCTCTCTCTACTTGGTATGTGTTTCTTTGTGTAGCTGGTGCCTTCCCTCGTGGGAGAGAAATAAAGTTACCAGTGCCCATGCTTTGTCCAGAGCAGCTAGCTCCGTGGTCTCAAAGCTGGTTCCCTTCACCTGGGAACCCGTTAGGAATGCAAATTCTCAGACCCACCAGCTTAGCACAAGTGGTCCGATGCTCCATAACTCTGAGCTGAATAAAACAATCATGTGCAGTAGGTGTTCAGTGCAAATTAGCTTCTTTCACAACTAGAGGTCCCTTAGGGAGGCGTCAAAACCAGAGCTAGTGTAAAAAATAAATATAGTATGTGTTTTTATGTGCATAGACCACTGACTTTCAACTGATGTGCCGCAAGAATTTAAAACATGCAATACCTGATTATTTAATCAGGGGCACTAACCTCTTTTCCCTTTGATTGTCAAATTAAAAAAAAAAAAAAAGGAACCACCAACACAATAGTAGCATCCAGTAGGAATGAGTCAAAATTATACCTTTTTTTTTTTTTTTGGTCAGAGCGGTAAAAAAATATATTTTGGTGTGCTGCAGAATTTTAGTGATTAGTTTATGTGTGCCATGAGATGAAAAAGGTTGGCATAGACTATCTGGGAATGGACACAGTAAATCGGTATAGTAGTTATCACTAAGTGGGGGGAGGGGACCAGCTGTTGGGAATCAGAATAAGGAGAAAGGTTTACCTTAAAATTGTTATTTTGTTATTTATTTATTCACTTATTCATTTATTTATTCATTCATTTGAGAGAGAGAGACATTCATTGGTTGATTCTTGCATGTACCCTGACCTGGGATTAAACCAGCAACCTTGGCATATCAGGATGATGCTCTAACCAACGGAGCTACCCAGCTAGGGCTTGAAAGGCTTATGTTTCACTGAATACTTTTTTTTACATCCTGGGGATTTTGTAGTGTGCGGCCTATCTATTCAAATAATAGACGAAAGGTACTTAAACAGAACCTGGCGGTGGTGTCCTTTCCCCAGCCCTTTCTCCCCCTGCAGCCTGGCGGGATTCTCTGGCTGAGAGCCCTGAAAGAGCAAGGCTGCCGTCACCGGTGAGCTCTGCCCCCTGCTGGCTGTTTTCCCACATGGCCCCACCGTTTCTGGTTTCCTCCTTTCCACCCTTCTTTAGTGGGCTCTAGTCATAATGGATTCTCTCAGTTCCAACTTGGCCTTAGGACCTTGGCTCAAACGGTTCCTTCCTCCAGAAACTCTCTCCGCCTAGCCTGACCCACACTTACTCATCCTTCCCATCTCATTTCCATGCTCCCTTCCCCAAATGCCTCCCCTGGACCAAAATGAGCCGTCACACACTCCCGCAGCACCAGGAGCTTCCAAGTGTGTTCTGTTGTAGCATATAGGTGCAGTCGGCTGAACTCGGTGTGATTATCTGATTTAATTAGTGTCTGTCTCTCCCACCGCAGGGCAAGGCCCCCATGATGGGGCTCATACCTGCCTGGTTCTTAGCTGTATCCCTGTCTCCTTATCCTGTTAGTCTGCTCACCTTTGACCTCAGGACCACTCCCTTGCAGATGCCTCCTTATTCTTCGACAATTTCCTTTCAAGCTCTTCTGTCATGAGTCCTGCTGGTGGTGAGAATATTTCCCATGTCTTTCTGAGCCTATTTCCTCTTTGCAAATTTGGGGAAAAGTATTGACTTCTCTGGATTGTTGGGGGACACAGGCGGGCTAAGGCTCCCTAGTAGGAGATGGGCATGTGGTAGGTGCCTACCTCACAGAACAGTGGCTGGGGTCTGAGTACATCATCGTTTCCCTCACCTTCCTCAAATATGTGGTCACTAATTCTTTTTATTTATTGATTTGAGAGAGAGAGATTTGCTACTCCACTTATTTATGCGTTCATTGGTTGATCTGGGATCGAACCCACAACCTTGGTGTATTGGGATGATGCTCTAACCAACTGAGCTACCCAGCCAGGGCCATTGTAGTTGATTCTTCCCAAGAAGCATTTTCAGAAGAGTGATAACTGCATATTAGGACCAATCTTATCTTTCTTTCTTCCTTTCTGCTTCTCTCTCTCTCTCTCTCTCTCTCATCCTCACCAAAGGATATATTTATTGACTTTAGAGAAAGGGAGAGAAAGAGAGAGTGGGAAACATCAATGTGAGAGAGAAACATCAATTGCTGCCTCTCACATGTGCTCTAACCAGGGATGGGACCCACAACCTAGGTAGGTGCACTGACTGGGAATCGCACCGGAACTTCCAAGTGTTCTATTATAGCATACTAGAGGCCCAGTGCATGAATTCGTGCATGGGTGGGGGTCCCTCTGGGTGGCCTGCAGGGATCGGGCCAAAACCTGCAGTCCAATGCCACCTGCCACTCCTGCGTATCCCAGCCCCACTGTGCCTGCCACAGACTCGCACCCAATCAGTGTTGATTGGGAGAGGCTCGCGCTGCTGCAGCAGCGCTCACTAGCCATGAGCCCTGCATCTGGCGCCCTCCCAAGGGGAGTGGCCTGCGGGATGAAACTGGCTCTCTGACATCCCCTGAGGGGTCCCAGATTGCAAGAGGATACAGGCCAGGCTGAGGGACCCCACCGGTGCATGATTGGGCCAGGAAGGGACCATGGGAGGGCTCCAGGGCATGTCCAGCCCATCTCACTCAGTCCGGATTGGCCGGACCCCAGCAGCAAGCTAACCTACTGATCAGAACATCTTCCCCCTGGTGGTCAGTGCATGTCATAGCAAGCGGTTGAGCAGCCTAAGCATATCATTAGCATATTATGCTTTGATTGGTTGTTCAGTTGTTCTGCCATTCAGTCTATTTTCATATTACCCTTTTATTATATAGGATATGTGCAGTTGTGGGGTTGTGTGATTACATCCTGGATATTTTGTAACGTGTGACCTATGTATTCAAAAAATAGACAAAAGGTATTTAAACAGAATGTACCTAAACAGAACAGGTTGATGAGCCAACTGAGCCACACCAGCAAGGGCAGGACCACGTTTATATTAGTAACAGGTCCCATTAATTAGGCCAGACCTTATATTAATTGCTTTGCATGCATCATCTTATTTAATTCTTGTGACAATCCTGTGAGGTAGCAACTATTATTATCCCTCACCCCTTAGAACCAGACTCTGAGGCTGGGAGGTAAAATGCCCAAGGTCAGTTATTACTTAGAAAAGCCAGATAAGCCCTGACCGGTTCGGCTCAGTGGATAGGGCGTCGGCCTGCAGACTGAGGAGTCCCGGGTTCGATTCCGGTCAAGGGCATGTACCTTGGTTGCGGGCACATCCCCAGTGGGGAGTGTGCAGGAGGCAGCTGATTGATGTTTCTCTCTCATCGATGTTTCTAACTCTCTATCCCTCTTCCTTCCTCTCTGTAAAAAATCAATAAAATATATTTAAAAAAAAAGAAAAAAGCCAGATAAGTTTCATTCATTCTTTCACCCACTCAATTATTTATTGTCTATATTGTTCAGGCCCGGTGCTCAGCAATTGGAGTTAAAATGATAAGAATGAGAATAAAGTGGTTTGATTTGTCAGGGAGATCAAGGAAGGCTTTGGGAGGACGAGACAACAGGGTTGGTCTGAAGGATGAGGAGTTGTTTCCATGGGCTGAGTGTTTGGCCGAACTCTGTGCCCACCTTTGAACTTAGAATCAACTTAGAATCTCTGTCCACCACTGAAACCCCAGGGCTGCAGAAGGTTTCTGCGCTGCCATTTAGTCCGATGAGATCTCTTAGGAAGGGGCATTCACCATCTGCAGAGGCTTATGATAGAAAGGAAAGTTCTGGCCCTGACACATTTGAAAATCCAGAGTTGAGGGTATGGCTCAGAGGACCCATCTCCTGTCCCACCCTCACCACCGCCACCCCAACACACACACTAAGGGCTTTCCTCTCCCTCTTGGGCTGGGGAATGGTAGTGGGGAAGCAATCACAGAGAGACCATTTCTAATAGTCCACAGAGAACTCGACAGAGCCCTAAGGGAACACAGAGGGGACACCTAGATGTCCCTGAGGAGATATTTGAACAGGATTTTGAAAGATGAATAAGGGTTTGGGAGTGGGGTGAAACCAGCAGCATTCCAACTTGGAGGAACCACGGGTTCAGGTTCTTGTGTTTGGAATCCCCATCTCTGCCAGGTGACTTCAGTGTATGACAGGGAAACCTGCTTAGGAAAGCCAGATATGTTTCAGACACTCAATAAATAATTGAGTGGGTGAAAGAATGAATGAAACATATCTGGCTTATAAAGTAGGTTTGAGGTTCAGGCAACATTGCGTTAAAATCTCTCCAAACAGTGGCAGGCACCGATTAAGGCACAATACGGGTTAACTAATGCTGGTAAGGCACCGGCCAGTGCAGAAAGGTGTTGCAAAACCTCCTGCATAGCAGGTGAGGGAAGGGGCGTGATGAGAAATGTGGGCAGACGTCAGTAAAAACTAAGGAATGACATAGATGAGCTCAAGGATTGGTGGAGCAGGGCGGGAAGAGGGCGGGAAATGGGCAGCTAGCCAGGAAGCCGAGGCATAAGCCGGCAGAACAGAGGCGGGCAAAGCATCCGTGTTCTGGGTCTTTGTTTTCAAGCAGGCCAGGTAAGAGCTTAGACCAGCGGTTCTCAACCTGTGGGTCGCGACCCCTTTGGGGGTCGAACGACCCTTTCACAGGGGTCGCCTAAGACCATCGGAAAACACATATCTAATTACATTGTTTTTGTGATTAATCACTATGCTTTAATGATGTTCAATTTGTAACAATGAAAATACATCCTGCATATCAGATATTTACATTATGATTCATAACAGTAGTAAAATTACAGCTATGAAGTAGCAACGAAAATAACTTTATGTTTGGGGGTCACCACAACATGAGGAACTGTATTAAAGGGTCGGGGCATTAGGAAGGTTGAGAACCACTGGCTTAGACCTTGGGCGGCAGCCTCGCTGAGTCTTTCCGTGAGAGGCTGTCGTCCGGGAAGGTCCCAGAGGCTGATGGCCGCGCGCCGCCTGGTGGCCAGAGGAGGTGGGTTCAGCCGGGAACAGCAAAGACTACAAAATCCGGGAAACTGAGGCGGGGAGCGGCGCCTGGGATCTCCCAATTGGACCCCGTCCCTATTCCAACTCCGCTTTACAGACTGGGAAACTGAGAAGAGAAGGGGAACAAGGATGGGCAAGGAGCCCCTCAAACCGAGAGCTTCAAGACACCAGGAGTTTTTATAGAGTTGCTTTAATGGCACCAGTGGCCTGGAGCTTAGTTTGCCATTCTGTTCAACGGGCAGGTGGAAAATGAAAGAGGAGGAAGAGAAACTTTAGTCTTTCCCGCCCAGCCGGAGGTAAAAGCCTTTCAAGAATACCCCGGAAAGCAGAGTTTTATAGATTCCATTTGCATACGAACGCAGTCACCTCGAGTTAAACTCCGACCCTTTAATCTCGGGTCCAATTTGTCCCGAAGCCGCAGAGGAAGGTCCTCCTGAATACCCCCAAACTCCACCCCCCTAACCCCGCCCCGAAGGCTGGGCTTCGTTGCACGTGCTCACCGGTTCCTTTGCGACCCACCTCCTAGGAAAGACTCATTGTCAGGGCGGGGGGATACGAGGAGTCATAAGAAAAGTTGATTATGGATAAACCACAACAAAGAAAAGGCCCTGAAGTAATATATATTCTTTTCTAGAAGAAGTTTTTATTAGAGTTTCGCGATTGGAACAGGCTTTGGCTTTCAGTTCTTCAGAGCTGCTAATTGTTCTTCCCACCCCTTCAGTTGCTGGAGTCCCGCGTGGCAGGCCTCGCCGGGGGGACTTCAATTCCCAGCGTGCCCCGCGGGCCCGTGCGTGGCAGCGGCGCGTGACGTCGGGGGAGGGAGCTGGCCAGTGCTGAGGGGGCGCGGCGCGGAGGGGCGCGGAGCCGGGCGGCTAGGGGCCCAGAGAGCGCGGCGGCCGGGAGCCCGCCGGCCCCTGACAGCCCCCTCCCCCTGGCGGACGACGACGACGGCGAGGGCGCTGGTCATGGCGGAGCAGCGAGCCGAACGCCGGCCCTGAGCACCACCGCATGGAGCGGGACGAACGGCCTCCTAGCGGAGGGGCAGGCGGCGGGGGCTCAGCGGGGTTCCTGGAGCCGCCCGCCGCGCTCCCTCCGCCGCCGCGCAACGGTGGGTGAAGGGCGTGCAGAGTCCGGGACCACCCAGAACCGGCCCCATGTCCCCTAACCCGGGGTACCCCCGCTCTCAGCCTCCTATCACCCTGGGACGCTACAGCGCATGGACCTTCACCCCGGTCCCCTCTGCGCGGACCCTCCCTCTCCTCCCCCGTCTTACTCCGTGTGGAGCCTCCTTCTCCCGGTTCTCCTCAGCGCAGATCCTCCCCCCGCCTGGTTCCCTCTCCTCGGACCTTCATTTCCCTCCCCGCCCTCCCCCCACCCCCAGGTTCCTTAATGGCAGACCTCCCTCCCCCTCCCGGGGTCCGCGTCCCCTCTGTGCGATCCTCCCCCAACCCCCACCTCGCGTCCCGTCCGTGGGGGCTTCCCCTCCCCCTCGGGTCTCCTCTGCGCAGAGCCTCCTCTTCCTGCCCCTGGGTACCCTCCGCAGGGGGCCGCTCCCCCTTAGGGTCCCATCAGCGCGGAGCTATCCCCTCCCCCCGGCCCCCTCGGCGCTCCCCACGCGGGTCCCTCCTCCCTCCGCTGACGCTCCCTCCTCGTCCTGCTGACCCGACGCCACACCCTCGCCCTCGGTCCCCTCGGCCCCACACCTTTCTGGAGCCTCCCCTCCTCCCCTGCAGGCCCGCACCTCCCTCGCGCCCCGTGCTGCTGCGAGCCTCCCCCTCTGCGCGGACTCTCCCATCCTTAGCTACTCGCCACCCCTTGGGGCCTGCTCCGCACCCCGTTTCCCCCTGCTCCCTCCCCTTCTCTGTTAGGCGACAACTTTCTGGCCCGACCGGGTGTTGGGGACACCTGTCTCCCGGTGTCTCCGGGCGGGCCCGGGTCCGCGCTGGCCCCACCTCATTTCTCCCGGTCCTCCGGGGACCCGGGACCCTGAGCTCCGAGAATGCCTCACCTGGCCCGGCCCTTCCCGCCGCACCCCGCTGCCCCCGCGTCCCGGCCGAGTCCTCAGGCTCCTCGCGTCCGTCTCGGGGGGCGACTCGCCCTCCGCCCCCTGGCTTCCTCCCCCTGCGGGATGTTTTATTTGTATCTGTTTGATATTTTCCCCGCTCGGTGTTGGCCGCGGGATGTTTTTATTGGTAACGTGTAAGGAGCTTTTGTGAGGTCGTAAAAGGTGAACTTTTGAACTTGGAAAGCGCCCTGGAGCAATTAGCGCAGGCGATAGCCCCGGGAGGCCCGCATTACAAAGGGTGCTCGTTCGGGCCGGCAAACGCTCCGGCGGCAAACCCGATTTATTTATTTATTTGCCCTGCCTTCCACCTTTCACATCTCATTTCCGAATAAAGGGCAGGCTCTCGGGGATCCTTGCCTCTTCCCCTCCCTGCGCCATAAACTCGCAATTCTCTGAAAGATCTAGGACCGAACAGCGTCTCACAAGTAACAGATTTCAAATTGAATGCCAAACACCCGGGACAGTTAGGAGGCACTAAAAATTAATTGCTTCGACAAGAAGTTTCTCAGTCGGGACAGTGACCTGGCAGGTGTGAGGAAAGTAACCTGAATGTAGGTCACATAGGTGCTCGGTTGTTGAATGAATGAGGAACTACAGAAGGAATCTTCGGGTGGATCTGAACCTGCATACATACACTGTCAGTTCAGTAGACGTGCAGTTTTTACCGGTTAAAGGAAAAGTGTGTTTAAGGGAGAGCCTGGTTACCGTCACTTGATGTTGCTGACCAAATAGTGTTATGTTTTCAAAGCTCTTGTCCTTTTTAAAGATGTCCGTGATGTGTGGTGTCTAGGTGGCTGGCAGTCTCTGGGGATGTCTTTGGAGACTAATTTCTGAATGTGAACATGTTTGAGATCAATAAAATCCCGTGTCACAAAGGAGGCTGGAATCTAGTTAGGGTAGGAGACAGTATACTGGAACAAAGGATTTCTTTAACGCTTTTAACTTTTCAAGCTTTTAAAACAGAGATTTGGTTTGTTATTAATGTGTGAATGTTATAAATCTGATCTAAATTTTACCATGGGTGATTTTTTTTCACCCAACCCCAGATCTTATAGCCCATATTAGTGTATTTTTCATAATGCCTTTTTCTGTGTGTATACTTCCTGTACCCACCTTTGCCTTACACATAGATGGATTTTGCTGCAGACTTAAATTCTGCTTGAGAATATTGTTGTAAGGGAAGCCTAGGAACTGCATTTGCTATTAATTACTCATTAATACAGTTTAAAGAACTCAATGGTAATTTTAACTCTTAATCAAATTTCCTATTCATAGTCCCATTTCCTCAATTGCTCAGAAGCATTCAAAAGACTGTTAGGGAGCAATCCACTTAAGCTAAGGTGGCTTTAATATTTTACATCAGTCTTATAAGTATTTCCTTTTTGTCGAAACACAATGGGACTTTTGGCAACTTGATGAGCTTAAAAGAAAATACATGAAACATTAAACTTGTAGGATGCTTTATTTTTCAGTGTAAAAATGAGCATTGTGTTCTGTTTTACAATTAATGTTCATTATCTCGATAACATGCTCACAGAAAAGTTACACATACAAAAACACAAACAAAAGAAAAGGAAAGTTTATCTCTGGAATGGTGGGGATATTTTTTTTCTTTTATACTTTCTTAATTTTATTTTTCTCTAAAAGTAAATGAAACTGCTTAAGTTCTAAGCAGAGAAAATGAAATTTTCTCACTTTTTATCCTACCGACTGATTTTCATTTTGTATAAAATATTTGCAATAGATAACTATCTTGATAGGAGGTCTTTGGTTTCTGTCATGAAGAAATAAACTGGAGGTGGAATTTTAGAAATGTTTTCCTGCCGGAAACGCCATTGATGTTGAATTTACAGTCCTTTAAATGGTTTTTATTATTCTATCAGAACAGAGTTGCTAGCCTTTTGATGCACCATCACCCTTCCAGGAATTCCCTGTGCTAACTGCGCTAGATATTTACAGTTGTTGCTTGTAGGTTTCATAACAAAAGTGAACTAATTTAGAGGACTGGTCCCTTATGGGGTAAAGAAAAATGAATGATTTGAGGAAGTATATGCTAAATATTGCATTTGTTCATTTTATTTTAAGAGAATGAGGAAGTAGACTTAAATATTTCAAGCAAAAAAGGTTATAAGCCATTATCAGTAATTAAAAGCATGTTTTATATAATTACACTTTAGGAGAAATGCAAAAAGTTCACTAAATAATTGGATACCCTTTTCCTGCTATAGCCCTGCCATCCAAACGTTATTCCTGAAAACAAATTAGCAAGTGTTTTCCATGACAATTTAACTTCAGTTTGTGACTTTGAAAATTAATTCTAAATCACCTCAAAAATTTCTACTTTCATTAAAAAAAAATATGCATGCTCTAGTAATGTTTTTCTTTAGAACAAGCAGCACACAGGTTTTGGGTTTTTGTTTTTGTTTTTTGGTAGGTTCTCTGACCTCCAAAGAACATTGAAAAGCAACAGTGAGCAGATTCACTTTTGATTTTTGAATAGCAGAAATGTGAGAGGACCACATTTCCAAACTTAGATTTACCATCCACTAAATTCTTTTTTGAGTATTTCTGTTTCATGTAATCAAAATATGATCATGACATGCTTCCTAATCTGTAAGTCATTCTGAATTTTATAGCAGAAGGATGTGTGTGTACTCATGCACTAGCACATGAACAGGAGTTAGATGAGGAGGACTGAGATGGCAGCTAATGAAAAAGAACATGTACATTTCCTAAAATATGCCCAAATCATGCATTCCCATATTTTATTCATAATTTCTTGGTTCCTCTTTCCTTTTACCGGGGTTGTGGAACAAAGGTAGAAAATAAAATACCTCATTTTCGGTTAGTGGGGGATGGAGAGTAGAAATGCCAACTACTATGATACTGCTAAGGGGAGTTTCTTGCACCACTTACAGTGCTTGTTATGCAAGTAGGTTTTAAATCGCTAATGATACTTGCATGTTTTGGGGCCTGGGACTGTGTAAGTTAAGTGAATTTCATCCTGTATTATAACTAGGTTAGATATTTATTAGTTTGAATTGAATAAATTGGTCCATTAATGAATTGTGGTCAGATGGCAATTTCTGGCTTCAGAATTAAGGACAGCTTCTTTGACATAGGAGACTTCCTTTTCAGCATGCTCATCCAGATTTTAGGGGCCTTGTCTTATTATTATTTTTTGTTCTTATGTTTATTTTTGTGTTGTGGCCAAGTTAAATGACATTTCAGTGTAAGTATTTTTTCCATGTTGAAACTTAAATTTGGGAAGATGCATTTTCAGAATACATTTACATTTTTGGTCCAATCTTTTAAAGTATAACAATAAAAATGCTTTTTTTTGGGTATGTATGTGAACCAGTCATTTTTTATGTGTAAAGGGTCATAATCAGAAAAATCAGAACTCTGACTCAACAGATAAAAACAAAGCTTCTATTTCAGCAAAGAATAAAAGTGTCCTTGAAACAATTTTAAACAGAAGGTAGCTATTGAATATATCCACACAAGTAGTGATATAATACACCCATCTCTCTGTTATACTTTGAAAGTATTTATAAAACCAACACATTGTGAAAGAAAATACATTATTTTAAACTTTCAGATTCTTAATATCAGCTTTTCCTAGCTCAGGTAATTTCTTATGGGTTTATGGATGCCTTTGATTGATAACTAGGGTTTAGAAATACCAGAATTTTAAAAAGTCGGCAAGAAGTACTGAGCTTGTAATTCTTTATCTGTGTTGAGCTGATGTTTCAGATTCATCTGAGCTTAATCTTACATTTAAAAAAAAAGTTCTTAATGTAACTTTGATCTACAGTACTCATAGAATCAGTCTGCTGTTTGTTTATTGCTTGTTTTCCGACATGGCTTTAGATGTTAGTTTCCTTAATAACGTAAAGTTAGAAAAAACCTGTTGTCTCTAACCTGCTTTTCAGTGTGGTTTAGAAATAACTATAGAATAGAGAACTTTATTTTAAAGAATTTCATACTTAATTTAATAATTTCCTTATTACCTGCTGTTAATCAGTAGTAGCCTGTATAGAACAGTTTCTCAAGAAAACAGACCCCCCCCCCCCCCACGATTATTTAAATAAGACTTTACTATGTAACCCAGCAATTCTAATTAACAGTGATTTAGTTGGGGAGAGAACCAGGATTTCCTCAGCTGGCTGTTGGGAAGCTGAATTGCTCTTTACCCCACCCCCAGCTGCACCAAATCTTTTGATCCCTAAGCTACAGTGGTTGTCATTTGAGAAAGCAAACTGAGAGAAAATAAGTTGTGAAAATAACCTACTTGAAGGCTTCATTTGCATTTTGGAATTTTTGTACTTAAAATTATAGAAATAATTGAATCTTTAAAATTTATCTTAAAGGAAGCAAACTGACCAAACTCTCATGTCTAAGTAGAAAATCCCTGGATTTCTTTAAAATTTTTGGGAATGTTTTAATATTGACAATTACTATTTTAAGAGAAGTTATCCTAATTATAAATTCACAGGAAGCATTCAAGTGTTTTGAATTTCCTTAGGAGTGTGGACATTTGGGGAAAACAAAAGTTAGCCCTTAGGCACTATAACCATTTTTATTCAAGGTATTTTGTGGTTTCCCCCTTCCTTATTATATAAGTTCAAAAAGAGAACTACAAATTCTTCTCTCATATACTAAATGCTACAATTTGTTATATTGAGTTAACTAAGAAGTATCTTCAAATAATGAGTCTTTGGATCCTAATTGCGAATTGTATACCCTTAAATTTGTTTACACCAGAGAAGCTATTCAAGCATAAACCGCAGATGGCAGTAGTAGCATATTTTTATATTTTCTGGAAGGAGTCTTGCCTTTAAGTTGGTGTCAATTCTAAGGGCACTGTTGATAAGTCAGCTGGTGAGTGTAATGTTTCCAAAACCAATTCCCTAGACAGCAACATGTAATGTATTCTGGAAACAAATCCTGGCGGTTTGATTTGAAGATATACTCTGTGGGTGGTTTGAACCGGAATAGTGACTTTGCTGTCATTGCCAAAGTGAGAAATTATAAAAATAATTTGATAATAGGGGTAGAGGGAATTGCATAATAACCTTTAGCTTATTGGAACTGTAGTGATGGTATTAGCAGAGGATGTATTAAACATAGATACTTGCTTGAACAACTATTTACATTGGAAATGATTTATAATTCATTAAAAAATATACTCAAGAATTGCATTTGAGAGAGAGAAATGCACAACTAAATTCCTCATGTGGAAGAGATAGATCATTTTCTCAGCTGTTTATTTCCAACTCCTTATGTTTTATAGTACCATAGAATTGTAGCTCTCTCTATAGAAGCATTTCATAGGTCTACTAGTGGATTCTGCTTGCTCTTTCAATCCATTATGGTACTGTCAAAATTTGTGTTCTTTATGTTTTCCTCTAAAACTATTGATTGAAAACGGACATGATTGATTTAATCAGTGTTTAAACTTCCTATGATATTTCCTTTGAGTCTTAGTTTAAGACTCAGGAAACATTTCAGTAACAAATCTGTGCCAAAATGAAGGACAGACTGATTTCAGTGAAGGAACTACTTAACTGTATTGAGTTTTCATTAAAAAATTAAATTTTCAGTGTTACCCCAATAAGTTCAATAAAAAGGAAAACATTAAAAAATAATTTTATTTGTTCATGCACTTATTTCAATCCTGAAGCTGTATCATCTTGGAAGTATTAAAAATTCAGACTTGATCATTTTTGTTAATTCCTTATGCTGTACAGGATCAGATGCAGTGTTCTTTTTTATCACAATCAAGGCACCGAACTGTAGTAGTAGTCATTGTATTCGTCACCTTCATACACTTGTATTAAAAAAAAGCCCTAAATTAACTCCAATTTATGCAATTTAGTTTTACTCTCACAAGAGAAAAAAAAGAATAGGACAATTCTGTGAAGCCTTATATACCTTTTATCCTGTTTCCTCATCTCTTGCCTTTTAAATTTATAAATGATTAATGAAATAGTACTCAGTTGGATTGTATTATTTTCTACCATTTATCATTTGCTGATCATTCGTTACTGGATTGTTTCAGACTTAATCTCCTTCCACTTATTGAGTCATTAAATTTGTTATTTACTGTATTATCGAAACCAGTAGCTTTCAAATTGTGGTCCATGGACCTCTAGGGGTGTCCCTGAAACCCTTTCAAGGAAGCTCTTGAGCTCAAAACAATTTTTATAATAATACTGACATTTTTTGTCTTTTTCACCATGTTGACATTTGCACTGATGTTGCAAAAACAGTGGTGAGTCAAAACTGTTGGTGCCTTAGCAGAAATCAAGAAAACAAATTGTAGTAGTAGTAGTTGTATTCTTCACCTCCATATACTTGTATTTTTTTAAAAAAAGAAGCCATTTTCACTTAAGAATGTCTTAGATGAAGCAATACTAATGATTAATTGTATTAAATCTCAACCCTTGAGTATACTTGTTTTCGATATTCTATGTCAAGTACACTCAAAGCATTTCTGCTGCGTACCAAAATAGAAAAGTTGCATGCAGCTCATTATGTTGTGAGCTGAACTAGCTGCTTTTTCTTTTCTTTTTTTTCTTTTTTTTATAGAACACCATTTTTACTTGAAAGAACAATTAACAAACTATGGTTTATTCAGATTTGGGTATTTGGCAGATCGTTTTTAAGAAAATAAACAGCAAGCCTGTTATCCAAGAAAAACTGACATTTGTTGCTGGTGAATAAAAGTTGAGCTTTCAAGCAACAACAGCATTTTGGAAATCTTCTACCAGTCACTCTGAGCTTGACAGCTTCCCAATATTTAGTCTTTTTTGATGAGACTGATGGTGATATTAACAAATATGATTTTTTTATATTGTATAATGAAATGATGACATTTTGAAGATAATCTTATTTTAGTAAAGGAGTATTTTCCAAATCTCTGGGTGTATGATATTACAAAATCCTACATGGGTAAAATATCTGTTCAAAATGTTACATAGACTAATGGATTTTAATGTAACTATACAAAGTACATTTATATGGTTTTAGATTTCACATTGAACTAACCTTTAAGAAACCAGCACTTACTAAGTTTTGGTGTATTATTAAAGAAAAATATCTGTAATTATTTTAATAAGCAAATACTGTCAAATCAGTGTGAGGCCTGATTTTCTGCCTCCATATCTCAACCAAAACAATATATATCACAACGTACTGATTGCATATAGGAGAATCTAGCTGACAGAATTAAGCCTAATATTAAGAGATTAGCAAAACTATAAACAGTGCCACTCTTTTCACTGTTTTTTTTTTTGTAAAATAGAGTTATTTTTAATAAAAATGTTATTTATATTCATAATAGGTTAAGTCCACTCAGACCAAAATATGTGAAAAAGCCTCTGTTCTAAATTAATCAACTTAATATGTAAGAAAATGGTGACTTCACCAGGTATTATTAGGACTCATTTACTTTGGGTTTTTCTTTCGTTTCCTTTTCCCCCCCTTCTGTAAAGGGGGGCTACGGAGGAAAAATGAAATTGAAAATGCGTTCATGCCATTAAGTTTTATCTTTGCTTGAGACTAAATGAAGTGTGTCATAGTTTACCCTCACTGAATTCTCTGATAAGACTTTGTTACCTGCTAACATGAAACCTGTTCACTATCTTGCGGCAGAAATTTTCCAATAGAACCTGTGTTCTCACAAAAGATAGATTTGAAACTATGGAAATAAATCCGACAACACAAAAATACTTTCTTACTATTAAGGGTCATTGCTATAAAAATAATGAACCATTTATAAGAGATAAAAATTCTACCTTGCTTTTTAAAACTTCCATCAAAGATAGCTTGTTTGTTTGTTTTCAGTAGTCATGTTTGGTTTTCATTGAGTCTTCTAAAGTTGTTATTTTGGCAATGTCATTTTGTAGATTGGCTTGACTTTTAACCTGGTTTTCAGTGAGGGAGGTGGTAATAAAGTCTGTAAGGAGAAGCATCTCCTCTCCTGGCTTAAGAATAATACCCTTTCCTAGTGTGAGTAACATTTTAGTGTAAGTCAATTACTGAGTTGTTAAACAGTTAGGGATTTATTCCTTAGGATAGTTGCTAGGTAGAACTCATTCTGTAGTGAGATTGCTGGCAGAAGAAATGTCTCCTAACAATGTGAATAACAAAAAGGAGTTACTTGGTCAGAATTCAAGATGAAGCTTGGTGGGTGATGAAAGATCAGTGAGAGATTTGGGCTTCCTTCCTGAGAGCTCTGTAATTATCTTGATGTTCTTGGAGTGTCACATAATGTACCTCTTAAAGCATTTTTGTGTTCTGTGGGGGTTGCAATGTAGTCATAAGATGAAACAATCCTTTCCTTTTTCATTTTAATACTTGGATTTTTATGTTAGACTTCAGATGAAATCTTTAAATGCATTCTTCATCAGTTGAAATGAATTGCTTTAGTTACTGAACTTAATAATCGAGGCAGATACTTTTTCTTCCATATTCTTGCCGTACTGTAGAAATCTAACCTGTCAGGAAACTTCCTTTCAAAGCCTTACAACCCTTCTTCTAAAATGCCTTTTTAGTAGGATAATAAACCACCTAGGGGAAACCCCCCACTGTTATCTATTTAGAGGGCTTTGTTTTTTGGAAGTGGCTGTAGTAGTCTCAGCCAGGGAGGAAGGATTTTTGTATGATGGTGTGAGAGGGAAAGAGCAGAGACTCTGGAGTGTGGCAGAACAAAGATCACAGCTATGTGACTTTGTCACTTGACTTCTCTGAACTTTAGTGTTCTCATTTAATAATAGCAGCTAAAATTTACATTGTGCTTGTTATATAATATTCTAAGCACCTTACATGTATTAACTCACATTACCCTCATAACCCTATGAGGTATGCATTTTATTATCATCTCCAATTTATAGATGTGAAAACAAGACCACAAAAGTCAAGCCCCAGACTTCACAGCAACAGCATTAATAATTTGTTTCCTAGATTTAACACTTCCCTCCCCCTACTATAACATTTCTGAAATTGACTTTAGGTTACTAGGATTAGTGACAAAGTCTGTAAAGTGCCAAGCAAAGTATCTGCCCCAAAGGAAGCACTTGTGAATCCAGGGCATTTATAGTTGTTGAGGCCCAGAAATCAACTCCCTGTAGATTAAGAGAGTGACAAAGATCCACTCTTAAAAGTTGCAAGTGACTTTTTCTTTTACGTTGGCTTTAATAAGCCAACCAGAAAACAATTTCTGCAGAATCAGGAACAATCCTTGGTAAATCTGAGGGATGCTAAGGAAGAAAGGGGTTTTGAGCTACTCAAGGCAGGGATATCATATCTTGAATCTGTTTCCTCAGCACTAAGCACAAAGATTTGCAGTTTCATGAAGGTTGAATGAATGAAATAAAGGAATGGTCAGGTTAGGAATCTGAATCCTTTGCAGGTGACCAGAGGAAGTCTACAAAATATAAGGGAAGGGAATGTGCATTTCAGTCACTAAGGCAACTGGGGTCAGTATATAAATCAAAAGTGTGTTGAATCCAAGGTGTTATGGGCCCTCCTGGAACCAGAATGTAGTTTCTGTTTGGAAATGTGGTCCTTCTTGTAACTAAAATGACTAGATACACCAAATACATACAAATATGCTTGACTGCATTGGGGAATGCAGTTTAGGAAAAGATGGCCTTTGTCTTTTGTACCTTTTTAAAAAATTCTGCCACACAAAAGCTGGCTATATGAAAGAGAGGAGAACCAATTTAAGAAAGTTGATGTGACCCTTTGAAAATGGAAATATAAGAGCCCAGTTGTCCAAAGCTCATGAAATATACAAAATGACTTCCTAACAAAGAGTGAGAAAGATGTGGCAGTGTGGGTTAGATCGTGATAGCAATGTAGTTCAAGTAGGAAAAGATTTGTGAGAGGCCCAGAAAATAGTTGATGGGCCTGTGTTTTGCCTGGGTTCTGATTCCAGCTCTATTACAAAGATACATCTCTATGGGCCCACCTATAAGATGAAGGCGCTAAATTAGATAATCCCGGAAGGGATTTTTCAGTTTGATGATGGAATGAATTGGGTAAAACAGGAAATTGCAATTTAGGCAAGCCCTGTCTAAAGCACATAGCTATGGTGCTAACAGCCAGATTCTCAGGGATGATTTTGATTTCAGATGCTGTTCAATCTTTCCTTAAAGAACATTTACACTGTTACCCTGTCCTGATTTTAGAATACCTGGCTGCTTTTAAGTTTGTGGGATCACATAATTTACATGTAAATTCCATTTTCCAGGTTCATGTTATAGAAATGTTTGCAACTAAAGTTCCGGTGTTTTCATCATTTATAAGTGTAAACTTGAAATTTGATATAGTTGTCATTTTTTTTTTTTAACATGATCACTTTCTTTCCATTTATACCCCTTGTAAGTACAATTTCATTCACTGACTCAAACTCATAGTTAATTTCAGAGTTTTCCTTCATTCCTTTTAAAGGGATTTTTTTTATTTGCAAAACTCATTCAGCATTGAGAAGATTAAATGCCCTACATTTGAGAATGTGGATTCATTAAGGAAAATTACAAAACCTCCTTAAATGCTGTTGGTCTGTAAAAAGGGAACCCAGCAGGAAAGGAGCGGCATTGCATGGGGGAGGGGTGTAGTGAGGGTTGGGGGGCAGCAAGGGAGCTGCAGTTGAAATATTCATCAATCATTTTACTGGCACCAGGAAACCAATCAGCCTTTTAGAGGAGAGAACTTAATCAATCACCTAATGTGGGAAATTACAATTGCTTTCTCACAAAAATATATTTCCTTACTTGCTGACAAATCAAATCTGAGAGATAATTGGGCTGGCTGGAATTTAGAGCTAACTGATGGCAAGTAGTTACTGAAAGTGCTACTGTGATGAAGAAAGGCATTTAACTTTTGAAGATAAAATTTCCTATCTGCTGTGAACTTTTTCAAAATATTTCAAAGTAAGTTTGATTTTCATATAGTGTGCCCATTGATAAGGAAAAACCAATTACCGAGCATTCATGGGTAATAGGAAATACTGTAAATTTATTCTCCAAAGCTAGTTTTCAGGAGCATAGATGGGACTCATGGTTGGAGAATATTCAGTGCTTCCAGTGCCTTGTTTGTAAAGCATCTCCAGAGCATTGCCTAAGGGACACAGCCAGGGGAACACAGTTGGAAGTGCTTGCATATAAATAAAAGCAGGAGGGATTTAGCTGTATCTTGTATTTAGATTTTAAATGGTGTGATCTCTCAGCTCTGTGCTTGAATTGCCTGTAGCCCTTAGGTCCATAGGTGTGAACTGTTTAGGTAATCTAATGTTTTAAAATTAGAAATGGTTGGTCACTGTAGAAAATACAGAAAATTAAGGGGAAATTATCTATAGTCTTGCCTCCAAGCAACTTTCATTACATTTTAAAAATATTTTCTTCTGGACTTCAAATCCTAGGTTTTTGCTTATTGTGATTATATATGCCATTAAATTTTATGCGTTTTGTTTTAAAGCCTTTCTTGTTATGAACTTTATTCATTTGACATGAAATTACTTAAAAATTTTAATAGCTATATGACAGCCTGTTGTTTTTGATTTTGGACATTGAGATAGTTTTCAGTTTCTGTTATGGCAGTTCTGCCCAGACCATCTTGTGTTTTCTTTTGTTTTGGGGGAATCGATTTTTAGAAATACTTATGTACCTTTGCCAACAGCCAGTTCACTAAGATATTTTGTATACTAAAATCTAGAGTTGTCAGCAGTACTTATTTTTAAAATAAATGCCCAGTACTTGAGATAGAATTGAGGCACTGTGGTAGGTTATTTGCTCTGTTTTCTCTCTCTCTCTCTCTCTCTCTCTCTCTCTCTCTCTCTCTCCTCCTCTCCCCCTCTCCCTCTCTCTCAGAGGTATAGTCTCAATGCCTTTTGTCCTCTGAATCTTTAAGATTTCTGGTACCAGGCCTCACATGTGCATGTTGCCTTCCAAATCCACCCCCAAACCCAGTATCTCTAGCTTGGTCAGATCAGTGCTTAGGCTCTCTTCTGTGGCTGCCTTCTATCTACTATAGCCTAGAGGCCCAGTGCACGAATTCATGCACAGGTGGGGTTCCTTGGGGGTGGCCTGCGGAGATCAGGCCCCAGCTCGGACCCCCAGCCTCGTAGCCCAGCTTGCGCTCCCAGCCTCCCAGCCTCGTAGCCCAGCTTGCGCCCCCAGCCTCCCAGTCCCGCAGCTCTGCTTGCACCTGCCTCGGCCTGGTGCTGCCTGCTCACCTGCTCCACCATCCTGCCACGGTCCTGCTCTCGTTGGGGCCCATCGGGGTTGGCACTGCCTGCATAGCTGCCTGCTGCCGTGCTGCGTTGCCGACACCCGCCATGTTCTGTGCCGCCCGCCTCTTGGTGGTCAGTGCACGTCATAGCGAGCCGTCGAACTCCTGTTTGAATGACAGCCCATGAGGACAATTTGCATATTAGGCTTTTATTATAGAGGATCATGGGGGAATGGGTGGCAAAGATACTTGAGCCTTCCTGGTTGCCTCTAAAAATCTTGGGAGGATGGAGTGTGTGTGTGTGTGTGTGTGTGTGTGTGTGTGTGTCTGCCTATGTCACACATCTATATCATCTTCCTCAACGTCTTGAATAAATCCTGAAACTTAGAATTGAATTTGATGATTTTGATTAGAAATTAAGTGTATGGAGACTGAAGTTAAACTTATTCCTTAAGAAATCGGAAGAATCATCATGGGTTCCTCAGTGGCTGACTTCTATATTGATCCTGCACAGGGTTATAGTGAAGAGACTTAAATGTATCTTATGCTAATTTGAAAGGCATTCACAGTTTGTAACAAGGCTGGTTTCAGAATGGAATCTGGTTATATACAAATTATGAGTTAAAGCATAAATCACATTTGTTAAATTTTAAGAGTCTTCTAGTAATTTTTAAAGTTTATGTTGAGTTAGTAAACACTAATGTTTGAAAATCATTTACTCTGTTCTGTTCTTTGTGCTTACCACTGGTGGTCCAGAGAAGTTGCAATTTGCCAAGACACAGTGTTTATAATGCTCTTTAATAACAAAATGAATAAGCCAGCTGCTCTTTCCCTCAACTATACCAATTGCAAACCTCCTCAAATCTTGGTTAGTAATTAAAAGCATTGAGATGACCTTGAATCTAATTGAACTACAAAAGCTGTCTTGAGTTAAATTTATAGCTTTTGTTGATTTCAAAAGAGGTTAGGTAGAATTGCATTCTATTTGATAAAACATTAAGGGTAGCCTTGGGTGTACAGTGAAGATCAGAAATAATTAAAGAGGCATTAAGTGCAAAAGAGACATCTGAAATGGACTTAAAAAATTAAATTTGTCAACTCTTCATTTTTCAATGTGTCAATTTGCAATATTCATATTTGCTGAAAAGATCTCTTTCCCCATTGTAACATCAAAGCGATTTTTGAATCCAATGAGGAATCACAACATGTTTAATGCTTTTTATAAATACCAGTTTAATTGGTTATTAAAATATTTTATAGGAATTGTAACTTTGCTAGTAAAAACAGGCAGTGTAAAAGTAAAAATGTTAATATTTTAAAAATGCTTTATATATGGATTGTGTCATAAGATCTATGAATAGAGAGTTTTTCTGCTTCCCATAAAGGGCAGAACGTATTTTCAGTTGTTTAGAGAGCCTTAAGCTCTACTATCTGATTGGCAGAAGGAAACATAATTGTTGTTGTAAAAAAAGTCAGGTTTGTGCTCGCTTCGGCAGCACATATACTAAAATGGGAACGATACAGAGAAGATTAGCATGGCCCCTGCGCAAGGATGACACGCAAATTTGTGAAGCGTTCCATATTTAAAAAAAAAAAAGAAAAGTCAGGTTTTATGTGTCAATGGGTGAGCTATGACTTCTCTAGCATTGTCTCCTAGCGTCATCATAAATGTGATGAATCCCTGAAGAGTCCAGTTGTAAGGCACATAGTTTGAACAGCACTAATGGTCTTGTACATTTCAGAATTATTTTAGTTTTTACATTTATTTAATGAGACTAGCCCAGACTTTCTTTTGAATTGCCAGTTTGGGTCTGTAAAGATGATAATCGGGATTCTCAAGGATTTTAGTTTTGCAAAGTTTATCTGAAATCATATGTATAAGTAAGGTTTTCCAGGCTAAATGAAATTATCCCAGTTTAGTCTGGCAACAGTGCCACACAACTTCTGAATAGCAGATACTCTACTCTAGAGTAAGTGGCATCCTATATAATAAAAGAGAAACATGCAAATTAGCCATCACTCCGCCACTCCGTCACTCCGCTACACTCACCAGCCAATCAGAGCAACTATGCAAATTAACCCAACAAAGATGGCAGTTAATTTGCATACACAGGCGTAGAACGAAGACTGAAGATGACTGAAGATGGTGGTGGTCATGGAGCTGGAACGAGCAGGAGGCTTGAGTTGCTCCTGGCGATGGAGGAAGCCAAGCTTCCTGCCGGCCCTGGACTCCGCTCAAGGAGGGGCTGGGGGCCTGGATCACTGGGGGAGAAGCCAAGCCTCGCTGCTTTGGCTGGACCAAAGGCCTGGGTCCTGGGTGCCGGAGGAAAACCGGTGCCGGCAGCCAGGGGAAGGAAAGCCTATTGCAGGAATCTTCGTGCAACGGGCCACTAGTTGTATTATGATAAGACAACACTGCATTGGTTGAGGTGGCAATTAAAAATTATTTTGGGGCGCCCTGGCCCTTGTGGCTTAGTTGGTTGTAGCATTGTCCCTTGCACCAAAAGGTTGTCAGAAGATTCCTGGTCAGGGCACTAAGTTGTGGAGTTGATCCCTGGTGGGGGTACTTAAGTGAGGCAACCGATGGATGTGTCCCTCACAGATGTTTCTCCTTCCCTCTCTCTCTCCTCTCCCCCCCTTCTCCTTTCTCCCTCTCTTCCCTCTCTCTAAAATCAGTAAAACATATCCTCCAGTGAGGATTAAAAAAATAAAATTATTTAGGCGAGGCCCTGGGTGGGTAGCTCAATTGGCTGTACCTTTAAGGCCCATGAAATCGTTTGGTCTGGCTCTGCCAAGGCATTAGAGGTGAATTAGTTAAATGTTTGACCAAATATAGCAGGCTAATTTTTAAGTGGATAATTTTGTATGGCTTGCAATTGATGTTATAGATATCCAAATGGCCCTTGGCAGAAAAAAGGTTCCCCACCCCTGGGTTAGAGCTCCCCCTACCCCCCCAATACACCAAGATTGTGGTTTCAATTCCAGGTCAGTCAGAGCACATATAAGAATCAACCAATGAATGCATAAGTGGAATAACAAATTGATCTCTCCCTCTCCCTCTCCCTCTCCCTCTCCCTCTCCCTCTCCCTCCTTCCCTCCTTCCCTCCTTCCCTCCCTCCTCCTCCCCCCACTCCCTCCCTCCTCCCCCCACCCCCTCTCCTCCTCTTTCTCTCCCTCAGGATTACCAAGCAGAGATTACTGGAGAATAAAATGAGGTTGTGTGTGAAGAACCTAGAGTGTAGCTGTGCACTTTTTATGAAAGTTATTGAACATTTCTTAATTTTCTTGTCTGTGAGTAAGGTTAATACCACCTGGTTTATGGGTAAACAAGCCAGTTTACCAAAATCCAAGTAATTGAAACTAGTTTGCCATGTGTTCAGTTTACCCAATATTCAATTCAACTATTTTTTTCCATTTCCTTCTCCATCTTTTCCTATACCTCATCCCTTTCCCATCTCACCTGCAGCTCAGACCAGGTTGTATATTTCTGCAAGTAGAGCTCCTCTCTCTACGCTGGCTCTTCCATCTGCAGCAGCAGAGAACTGGGGTAGAAATAAATTGAACATTCTTGGAAATGCTGCTATCCTGTCAATTTTAATTTGGCAAAAATCTTTAAAAGTTAATTAAACTGCCTCATCAATACAAATTATTATAAATATTTAAAACAAAATTTTGGTAAATTTAGAGAATTGGCTATTTGGGGACTTGACTATTTGGTGAATTGACTTGGAACTGCCTCACAGTTATGTTGGGAGAAATTAGGCAATCTATGTAAAATAAAGTGCCTATTACTACACAATGTTTGGATTTACTAAAGTTCCTTTTTTCTAAGTATGTACTCCTACTCCGGGAACTTGAGAACTTCCACCCCCACCCCCTGCCAGGGTTTCCTCACCTGTGGGCTCTAGTTGGACAATAGCAGATGATGAAGTGATCAAGGATGGTTTATGGGCCACCTGGTGACTTCCCTCCCATTGTCAAATTTGCCCAAATGGAATACCTTCTTTTAGCTTGGACATCTGTTATAAAATGGCCCTGCCTTTCTTGTTACCCTTTGGGGTCTGACTTCTTAGTGCTTTGAGATACGTTCCACTTTTCTGAAGCACTTTATTCCCAGTTACTTGTAACTAGAATTATGAGCCTCAGGAGAAGTAAACTGTAGCTTCATCAGGGTAAAAAGCAAGGCTAGGTCCCTAGAGATTCTTGGTGGGAAGTATCACAACCAGAACAAATGTTCCTGTCTCTAATACACAGGAAGCCTGGCTTCTCCACTCCTACCTCTTTGGAGTCTCTAAAAGGGCTTTCTAGTTATATCCTTAAAAAGGGAAGTGAGCAAAAGGTTGTTGAGTGCTCATTGTGTGCCAGGCACTGTACTAAATTAATGTAATCCTTTCCACAACTTTGCTATGTGGTGATAATTCCCATATTACAGATGAGTTAACTGTGGCTTAGAATTGAAAATAACTTACCACTATTCCACCAAACCAGTGTTTTTCTTTTTAATTTTTTAAATGTTTTATTGATTTTTAGAGAAAGAGGAAGGGGAGGGAGAGGGAGAGAGTATGTGAAAGAAACACTGATGTGAAAGAGAAACATTGATCGGCTGCCTCCCAGACTCACCCCTACTGGACCAGGAATTGAACCCAAAACCTGGGTATGTGCCCTGACCTGGAATCAGACCGGGGATCTTTCTGTGCACGGGACAATGCTCAACCAACTGAACCTCACTGGCCAGGGCCAAACCAGTGTTTTTCAGACTTTAGTCTTTCCTGTATCACCGGCATGATTTTTTGTCATTTCCTAGTATATTGTTCATTTAATATTTTAAATATTGAATAGTTAATACTTTACAACCCAAAATTTATTTTAAAAGGAAATTTTGTGATTATACTAAATGAAAAAGTATTTGCTGTAAATAGAAGACAACAGTAAAAATAAATTTCAAAAAATAATATTGTGTTAAATTCTAGCTAAGGTGTCTCTCTGATCAGGCCTTTTTTAGGAAGGGTGATTAACAATATTAGAGAGGTAATGGGCAAACTAGCACCAAACTGAGATTTTTCTTCTGATGTAATTAGAAGGATTATAAGAGAACTGAAAAGGTAATGACTTTGGAATGTTTGAAAATGCTTTTCTGTGTACTACTTAAAATCTTCTCATGGTCTTGCTTTAGGAAACACTGACAGAGGTAATGGTGTGCTCATTTTGCACATGAGTAAACTGAGGGGAGAAAATTTGTTCGAAGTTGAATCACTAGTTGCACAGACCATACTGTCAAGGCTCCCCTCCTCCTCCCTTTTTCTTCTCTATTCCTCCTTTTTATCATTCCTTTTGCTTCCCTCTCTCCCCACCTTTCCTCTTTTCTCCCCCATCCTCTAGAACAGCGGTTCTCAACCTGTGGGTAGCCAACCTGTGGGTCGCGACGACCCTTTCACAGGGGTCGCCTAAGACCATCGGAAAACACATATCTAATTACATATTGTTTTTGTGATTAATCACTATGCTTTAATTATGTTCAGTTTGTAACAATGAAAATACATCCTGCATATCAGATATTTACATTACGATTCATAACAGTAGCAAAATTACAGATATGAAGTAGCAATGAAAATAATTTTATGGTTGGGGGTCACCACAACATGAGGAACTGTATTAAAAGGTCGGCGCATTAGGAAGGTTGAGAACCACTGCTCTAGAAGAATTCAACTGACCTCAAGGTGGTATGGAAAAGGAGACAGTTCTTGAATTCCAGAAATTTCAGGGTATAAAACAAAAAATAATTTTGTGGGTATTTGTTTGCCTACATAAAGTATTTATTGAAATACCTTTAAAGACATTATCAACCTTTCTTTGATTTCTAATTAATGTTGGAAAAGCAAGTTTGAAAAAGGATATTGCCAGCAGTTTTTGAAACATGTTATCTCTAGTGCAATAAAAGGCAATTCCTTTGATTTTATTGCCTTTTGTAATTTTGTAATTTACATCCTAGCTAATAATAGACAAACATGGTAATTAACCATAACTTCGCTACCCTTCCCATTGGCTGATCAGGGCAGTATGCAAATTAACTGCCAACTAAGATGGCGGTTAACCCCCAACTAAGATGGCGGTTAATTTGCATACGTAGGCACAATGATGGGAGGCAAAAGGGGAAGGATGGAAGAAGCCTCCTGCCGGTGTCGGAACCCAGGTGGCAGCCAAGAGCTGGAGAACTGGGCTGCCTTTGTGATCGGAGAAGCCGGGCTGCCTTTGCCGGCCCTGGGCCGGTAATCGGAGAAGCTGGGTGGGGCAAGGAAGAGGGACTGTCTGCCTCTTCCCTGCCCCACCGGGCTTCTCAGATCAGCAGTGATCGGAGAACACCCAGAGGCGGGGCCAGAGGCCAGGCTGCATCCCTGCCTGGGGACTCGATCCGGTCCCTGGGCGATGCAGCCAGGCCCCAGAAGGAGACCCAGGGGCCGCGGCTGTGTCGCTGCTGGGACATGCGATCCGGTGCCCGGGCAGTGGCACATCCCCGGCCCCAGAAGGAGACCCAGAGGCCAGGGGCTGTGTCGCCGCCGGGGCACGAAATCCGGTTCCCCGGGCAGTGGGGCATCCCCAGCCCCAGAAGGAGACCCAGGGGCTGGGGCTGTGTCGCTGCCACTGGGGCACGCGATCCGGTGCCAGGGCGGCGGTGCAGCCTCGGCCACAGAAGGAGACCCAGGGACCGGGGCTGTGTCACTGCCGGGCACGCAATCCGGTGCCCGGGCAGTGGCTCATCCCCAGCTCCAGAAGGAGACCCAGGGGCCTCCCAAGCGGAGAGTTTCTGTGGTCAGACTGTGCGGTGTCGGGACAGGAATAAAGATGGAGGTTACTCAGATGCCTGGCCAGCGCCTTTAGACCAGCAAGCAGGGCCTTTCAGTGGGGACTCGGGGTGGTGGTGGGGCGAAGAAAGCGAGCTGGAAATAGAGAACTACAACTCCCAGGAGGCTTAGTGGCTGGGGCCTGTGTGCCTGGCCATGAAATCGGATGGGGCAAGTCGTTTTGCACTTTAAGAGGCTTGCAAGGTTGGAAGTTCTGCCAGGAGCCAAGGAGAAATGGAGCTGGAGCAAAGAGAGGGGTCCATGGCAGCCGTGGGCTTTGAGGAGTTCCCAGCACCTCCCTCCTCAGAGCTGGCACTGCCTCCGCTGTTCGGTGGTCACATCCTGGAGAGCGAGCTTGAGACCGAAGTGGAGTTCGTGTCTGGGGGTCTGGGCAGCACCAGCCTCCAGGAGCCAGACGAAGAGGAGGAGGCAGCCCAAGGCCAGAGGCCGCGGTGCCAAGGGGAACTCAATCGCAGGAAGTACCAGGTGCTGGGTCGGCGCTGCAGGGAGATGGAGTGGGTCCTGAACAGGCTCCATCAGATATAGAGGATAACACGGAGACTCCAGCAGGAGCGGCGGTTCCTCATAAGGATGCTGGACTCCTACGGCGACGACTACTGGGCCAGCCAGTTCGCCATCTTACTGGAGGACGAGGGCAGCCAGGGCACAGATGCCCCCACCCCAGGCAACACTGAGAACGAGCCTCCGGAGAAAGAGGGGCTGTCCCCACCCAGGAGGACACCAGCGCCCGCAGAAGCCAGCAGCCCGGCCCCTGGTGAGGGGCCCAGTGGTTGGAAGAGGTGGCGAGTGCCACGGGAAGGGTGCCAGGCGAGAGTCCCATTGACTCCGGAGCTGGCCCCCATGCAGATAGAGGTGGAGGAAGACTTTGGCTTCAAAGTGGTCGAGGCTCTGGACTCAAGTTGGGTTTCTCAGGGGCCAGACAAGCTGCTGCCCTACCCCACCCTAGCCAGCCCCCCCTTTGACTGACCCCCCAATAAACGGACCCCATGCTCTCCTCGGCAAAAAAAAAAAAAGCTTATAGAGGCATGCTTATAGGATCAAATAGTATAAATATAGATGTAACAGGACAATAAAAAGAGAACCTGGCTATGATGATCACCTGAACGCTGCCTTTGTGTCATTCCTTCTTCGCCAACTCCGTCCACACCTTTGGGAACCTCTAGACCTGCTGGGGCTGGACCCCAACATTCCTTTTTTTATAAGGACTTCAGTGAGATGGGCTAAGAGTCACACTGGAACTGCCTCAATTTAATGTAATCCCCTCTTTAAAGATCTTATCTCCATATACAGGTACATTCTGAGGTTCTGGGGATTAGGATTTTAACATACATTTTGTTGATTACCCAAATCAGCCCTTAACAACCAGCATGTTTCAGAAAGTAGATTCCTACAGGGTTATTTACCAAACATTCAGAAGTATTTTTAAAAGAGCTAAGCCCCTCGCCCACCGCGTGGGCCCCTCCCGGTGAAGAGCGAAGGCCTGGATTCCGGGCACCGGAGGAAAACTGGTGCCAGCAGCCAGGGGAAGGGGCCCCCAAGGGGCCCCAGATTGCGAGAGGGCACAGGCCGGGCTGAGGGACCCACCCGAGTGCACAAATTTTTGTGCACCAGGCCTCTAGTCTATATGTATAAAAGGCTAATATGCTAAGTATTCCTCTGTCTGACCAGTTGCTATGACGTGCACTGACCACCAGGGGGCAGGCACTCAATGCAGGAGCTGCTTTGACGCGCACTGGCCATTTACAAAGAAACAAAACCATGGACCTGGTGCCAATAAAGCAACACCTAGCTTCCCCCAAGTGGGACACAGGCCCCACCACCACCCTGGAGCAACACCCCACCAAATCGCAGCCAGCACTGCTGAGACCTCATGGCACAAAGTGTGGCCCACAGCCCAGCCCAGCCCTGAAATGGTTGCTGTGGGCACCAGGTAATGACATCACGTAGCAACGCCCAACTTCCTCTCCCTAGGAGTTAGCCTCCTTGGAGTTTCTTCAGACCAGGAACACAACTTGCTTTACAGCCAGGTGAAAACATTTTACACTTTAACCAAATGTCTGTGAAGCACTTTCCTGTGCCTCATCTCATTTGATCCTCACAGAAGTCCTGGAGTAGGTAGATAGGAGACTCAGTGGAATCCTATTTTCTTTTCATTAGCTGAAAACAGACATTTAGAAGGTTTAGAAACTTGACCCGACTGAAAAGAAGTAAGAAATGTTAGACCTTGAAAATGACTAGGTTTTCTCACTGAGCAGAATATAGTCAAACACCGCTGTAGTTAAACATTTTACCCTTTGTTCTCCCTGCATGGTCTACAATAATAATATTCTTCGTGTTGATATTTACTGCTGTGTGGCTGACAATTACCTGAAAGAGAAGTTGGGGTGCTTCACTGGGCTGGAAAAAGTTGAACTACATCAGGAAGCAGGCCTAATTAAGCAAGTTTATTCTATATATATTAGTGGCCTGGTGCATGAAATTTGTGCACATTAAAAGGGATTAGAGGAAATTGTTATTTGCCCTTTCTCTGTAATAGAAGTGTCAGAGATGAAAGAAAATTAATAAAATGTATATGAAAATCTTCCTCCTGTCAGATACTGGGACATACCACGGAACCCAGAGTCAAATCTCCACCCACCCACATGCGCCTCAAAATCACGCGAGACCCAGACCCGGCCGGTCCCAACCTTGTCAAGCCCCACTGGGTGGGGGGGGGCGCAGCCTCAGGTCCCCTGGCCTGGCGCCAGGGCGGGGGGCACGGCCTGAGGTTCTCCAAACCGGCCTGTGGCGGAGGGCGCACCTTGAGGTCCCCATCAAACCCCACCGGGTTGGGGGCGCGGCCTCAGGTCCCCTGGCTCGGTGCCGAGGTGGGGAGCGCGGCCTGAGGTCCACCGGCCTGGCACCGGGGCAGGGGGTGTGGCCTCAGGTCCCCTGGCCTGGTGCTGGGGCAGGGGGTGCAGTTTGAGGTCCCCCAGCCTGGCACCAGGGCAGGGGGGGCATGACCTGAGGTCCCCTGTCCAGCCCCATGGTGGGGGAGCACAGCCTCAGGTCCCTGCTCGTTATGGGAACTCGGCCTCCACTGTGGGTGCAGCCATCTTGTGTTACGGAAACCCCCGCCTCGGCTGTGGGCGCTGCCATCTTTGTGGCAGAGTGACAGTGAATTTGCTTATTTCCTCTTTATTATATAGGAAGGATAAAAGGCTAAGTTGACTCTCGCATGTGCAATACATATAAAACTCTCGCTGGAGCTAATCACGTGTGTGTTTCGATCTGTCATTGTTGATCGTAAATTTGGTTGGCACTTCTATTATAGAGAAAGGGCGAATAGTGATATTATAATATTTCTTCTAATTTCCTTTCAATGTGCACGAATCCGTGCATCGGGCCTCTAGTTTACAATAGTTATACATTTAATTAACATTTATTTTGTATTATGTTCCAATGGAGATAATAGCAGTCTAGATTATAGTTTGAGTTTTTAAAATCTTATTATTTAAAAAGATAATTTACATTAAAAAATACATTTCTTTATTGATTTCAGAGAGGAAGGGAGAGGGAGAGAGAGAGAAACATCAGTGGTGAGAATCATTCATTGGCTGCCTCCAGCACATCCCCTACTGGGATTCCAGCCAGCAACCCAGGCATGTGCCCTTGGCCAGAATCAAACATGGGACCCTTCAGTCCACAGGCCAACACTCTATCCACTGAGCCAAACCAGCTAGGGCGATTATTTACATTTTAATTTGATTTTTAATCTTTAAAACTTTCTGAATAAGAAAAAACATTTTCAACTGTCATTTTTCTTATTTAATTTTGTATTGTGTCAGTTGTTTCTTAAAAATACATAGAAATTCTGTTGTTTAATAGGTTTGTTCTACTAGTTATTACACAAGAAAAAGATTCCATTCTGAATTATTTTAAATGGCATCTATACAATTCTCCATAGAAACATTTTGCACTCGGAAAGAAATTATGAGGAATTTTCTTAGAAATCAGTTATGATAATATGCTGATGTAGAGGTGAATGAGTTCTTATTGAGGGTTTTCTTTGTGAATTGATTATTGTACTTTGTAGACTAGGACTGTGGATTCTTTTTCTTTTTTTAATGTATTGATGTAGAAAGAGAGGAAGGGAGAAAGGAGAAACATTGATTGGTTGTACCACTTATTTATGCACTCATTGGTTGATTCTTGTATGTGCCCTGACTGGAGATCGAACCTGCAACCTTGGCATATGGGGACAGACCTCTAACCAACTGAGCTTACTGTAGATCCCTGATAAATCATGTCATGAAATTTGTTCCTGATCAGTTTCGAATACCAAGGGGCCAGACTGGTGTGGTGTGTGACATGCCAATGGGTTAATTGATATTTTAATAAAATTTTTCTTAAGACTTGGCAAAAACCAAAATATATAATTCACTGCTTTATGACACTTTGAACCTCAGGTTTCAACCCAGAGCTTAGCCAAAGGTAAGCTTTATCAACATGCCTTGGTTTGAAGTAAGAGACTTCAAACCCAGTGAAATTTTATTACCAATTCATATTACCTAGACTTTTACTACTTAAATTTTAAATCACAAACAAAAACTCAATTTCTTTCTTGCTTAGAGCATACTTTTGTGTTCTTCCTGTTAAGAAGAAAAGTTTTTGTTTCAGACTGATTTCTTAGCTGGAATTGTGATTTAGCAACTATTCGTATGCAAAATTAGGCGAATACTTGGTTTGTGACCATTGTCTTCCTCTGAAAATTTTGTAATTAAGGATTTGTCTTTTCTTTTTCTTTTTTTTTTTTATATTTTATTGATTTTTTACAGAGAGGAAGGGAGAGAGATAGAGAGCTAGAAACATCGATGAGAGAGAAACATCGATCAGCTGCCTCCTGCACAACTCCCACTGGGGATGTGCCCGCAACCCAGGTACATGCCCTTGACCGGAATCGAACCCGGGACCCTCTAATCCGAAGGCCGACGCTCTATCCACTGAGCCAAACCGGTTTCGGCGCCTTTTCTTTTTCTTAAAGTGAAATTTATTGTGTACTGACTGTGTGCTATTGTATGCAGCAGTCTTATAAGGAACATTATTACTGTCATATTGCAGATGAGAGAACTGAGTGACTTGGCTCAATAAATGGGAGAGATGGGATTCAAATCCAGGTCTGTCTGGATCAGCCGTTTGCCCGCGGGCCGGATCTGGCCCGTTTGAAATGAATAAAACTAAAAAAAAAAAAGACCGTACCCTTTTATGTAATAATGTTTACTTTGAATTTATATTAGTTCACACAAACACTCCATCCATGCTTTTGTTCCGGCCCTCCGGTTTAGTTTAAGAACCCATTGTGGCCCTCGAGTCAAAAAGTTTGCCCACCCCTGGTCTGGATTCTAGGGCTCACACTCTTGGAATCTCAGGACGAGCTTCCGGTAGAGGAGGATCCTAAGTTCATTTGTATTTCAAAGAGTCTAGCATTTAGAAGACATTGCTTTAATGGCAGATGGAAAAATTAAAACCAAACTTCAGAATAATGTCTTCTCCATTTCTAGGCATGGGGACAGGTGTGCTCTTTGAAAATTGCTTGTAACATTTTTTTTTTTCTTAACTGGTCATGATTTTTTTAAAAAAAGATACTTTATGGCCCATCTGGCGTGGCCTAGTGGTTGAGCCTTGACCTATGAACCAGGAGGTCATGGTTTGATTCCTGGTCAGGGCACATATCTGGGTTGCGGGCTTAATGCCAGTTTGGGGCATGCAGGAGGCAGCCGATCAGTTATACTCTCTCATTGATGTTTCTATCTCTCTCTCCCTCTCCCTTCCTCTCTGAAAAAAACACACAAAAAAAACACACGCACACACACAAAAAACAAAAAAAATTTAAAAAGATACTTTGTGTGTTTCTAAGGGAAAGAACAAAACCCAAAAGCCAGTTTGTGCTGTTGGAGACGATGTTGTGGGGTTTAGGACAGAACCTTACCAATCAGGGGGCAGTGTTGGTTCTGGGCATGTGACACAGAAGCTGATTCTTTTTTGTGGAATGGGAAGAAATTTTAATATTTAGTGTCTTTTAGGAAGTAAAGCAAAATACTATTAGGCTACTGAAATACTATTTGGAACAAAATTAAAAGTGAATAACTTTAACTAAAAACATGAAAAACATAATATTGCAGGGACTGTAAGTAACCAATTTCCAGGTCAACTTGTATTTTAATCAGCCTTGTTTACCTTACAAGTGTGCTCTTCTCATTTAACATTGTCAGCTAATATTTGCTTCTGAAAATTATGGTCTCTTTGACTTATTCAGGAATGTGAGGCATATTCAGACAGAATTGGTAAAGTCAGATCAGAATAGCTGTATGCCAAATAATGGTTTCTTACTTTGGAAGACTGATAACTCTCCGTATTTCACTTAGTCGTGAGATGTAGGGAAGTAAGAATGCTACTCTATTATTATTTTTGTGCTCATGTTAATCTTAAGAAGAACTTTGGTAGAATTTATAACAGGTATTAAAAACTATAAGGAAGCATGTATTATACAAATAGATTATAAGTTTTAGTGGGGCAGGGTAAACTAGTATCTGTAGCTATTAAACATGCCCTGATCATTTATTTTATTGGTCCAGTGATCTGAGATATGAATAGTTGACCCAGAGGTCAATTTTCACATGAAGGCTGTAGCTTCATCAAGAAGCCAACCCTGCCGAAACCGGTTTGGCTCAGTGGATGGAGCGTCGGCCTGCGGACTGAAAGGTCCCAGGTTCGATTCCGGTCAAGGGCATGTACCTGGGTTGCGGGCACATCCCCAGTGGGAGATGTGTAGGAGGCAGCTGATCGATGTTTCTCTCTCATCAATGTTTCTAACTCTGTCTCTCTTCCTTCCTCTCTGTAAAAAATCAATAAAATGTGTTTAAAAAAAAAAAAAAGAAGCCAACTCTGATTAATAGCACTGAGTGATGACTTAATAAAAGGTCCTATTCCCTGTGCTTATGCAGAGTGGAATAGCTTCTCTAGAGCGGCTACAAAGTGGTCTACATTTTTTAATCAAGAATTCTGTTTCCTAAGTAAACTTATACTTGTGGTTTGGAGGGTGAAGATCAGAATGACATCACCAACTATGATAATAATGGCTAACCCTTATTGAACATTTACTGTGTGCCAGGTACTCTCTTGAGTGCTTTAAATTTTTAAAATTTCATTTAATCCTCTCAACAGCCCTGTGATGTGTATGTCCGATTTGTTATTCCCATTTTTGGATTAGGAAAATGCCAAAGCCTTTAGGACCATGATTAGTATTTAAGGCACAGAGAGATGCTGCAGATGTTCCCTTTACACAATTTTTCCCTTCTGTAAAACGAGTGTTGGGGTGGAATGGAAAGAGATTAGGGGTGCTCTAAAAGGTTTCTTCTAGTTAAAAAAAAAAAGAATCCTAAGGGTTCCTCAAGTACTAATATTATGATTTCTACCTCTAGGACACAAAATTGTCAACTTTTGATAAACTCATAGACTTTCCAGCTGAAAAGAATTCTAAGAAAATTGACCAGACTTTCTCCTTTTACTGAAGAGGAAATGGAGCACAGTAGCTCATACAGTATTACACAAATGGCTTATTCGTATAGTGGTCCCTTAATATCCATGGGGGATTGGTTCCAGGATCCCCTTTGGATACCAAAATCTGTGGCTGTTAAGTTTCTTGTATGAAATGGCATAGTATTTGCACTTGCAGAAATAGAGGTTTGACTGTAGTAGAGCAAAGCTATGTTCGGCGACTTGCCACCCTAGTATATTAATTTATTGATGTCTCAATATTAGAAAATTGCTTTAACATCAAAGTTGTCATAGACATTTTTATCTCTGTATAATGAGTTAAAATTTGGAAATAGGATTTTACATATTACTCTTTTCAAGTTTCAGGAGATGTCAGGGAAATGAAGATTGCAAAAAGTAGCTTTTCAAATATTGAATTTGTTTACTTCTGCATGTATGCTAACGTATTGAAGATGAGCTAATAGGAGGAGGTTTGTAAATGGACTCATCTAAGATGTGGTATTTGTAGACTCTGAGGCCCTATTGTTGGGAGAGTGTCAGGGTTAACTTCAGATTCTCATCTATCTGGCTGTTGCAAAGCATGTGTTGTGCAAAGGTGGGACTTCATTAGCCAAACTGCTCTAAATAGAAGTTATCTTGTTTTAAGTTTTATGGTTTTTTCTGTGTAATAGAATACAATACCATATATAATGGTAGCTACTTTCAGTAAGATTTATGTAAAATGTCAAACCAATGCCTGGCATATAGTAAGGATTTTATAAATGGCAGCTGATAGATTATTTTATACATTTTCTTGTATGTGTGCATTTTGAAATTTCTTTAACCTCCAGGCTGAATGAAGAATTATGAACAACCCCTTTTGTTACTCCAGAGAACCAGAAATTGTAAATGAAAAGTGTCAGAGGCATCAGTACATGCAGTTTTCTGAGAAATGCCTCTACTCTATTTCCATAGAAACACTAATGACCTCTGACTCATCAAACCAAACTGCCTTCCTAAACAGTTTTCACCTTCTGATTCTGTAGTCACAGCCTTGAAGCTATGTACTGTTTTTGTTTTTTAAAAATGTCTTAAAATTGAAATATATCATAATCTTGGGTTGGCTTTTCTGCCTTCAGTCTGGTTTCAAGGCTGAAGCCTGAAAAACTGTATGAAAGGTGATGTAGGTTGATCAGATGGTAGTTATTAATGTTTCCATAGAAATGTAGACACTTCTTGTAAGTGGCATTTAAGCTGAGCAAATATGTGGGCACAATAGGTTATATAATTGAGAATCCTTGGCTTCCCCCCCTTCACTCCTTTTATTTGCCCCTAAGATTTTATGTTAAGAAAATAACATTAGGAAAAGGGCATTGTTTTTGTTGCACTTTTAAAAATGTGACCTTAACATTTGTAGATGGGGAAAGGGAAATATGACTTGAAGCTCTGCCAGCCAGCTTTTGCTGTATGGACTTGTGGTTCTATCTCCCTGCATTGAAAAGCATTTTCTGTTATTCCTGAGATATGGTTTGTCATGTTGCCTGTGAGAAGCAAAAGCTAATGGCCCACATGGCACCCCATTCACTGGATAGAAAGGAAAGAGGCAGATGTGAATTTAATGCTCAGCCAATGGAAGAAAAAGTATTTCTGAGTCTGCTTGGGTCTGGGACAACTTGCAGGCTGTAAACCTGGCTGTAAGGCAGACCATGGTCTGGCTAGTTAATGTTTGTTACTCAAAAAAACAAAAACAAAGGAACAAAACCCACAACAAAAACAATCCCCTCTCCCCCATTCCTTCTCAGCCTCTATCCAAGCCATTCATTGTACCAAAAGGAGCCTGGAAGATGGAGTTGGAGGAGGGCCTTGAAAATGGGAAGAGTTCCTAGAATTTAAGGAGCTGTGGATGGTTTGTCATATGTATGTTGCTACCCCGCAAAGCTCTTTTTTGTCTCTCTTTTTTAGTTCCTTGTGCTTTTAGTTTACTGGTTGAAATTTGGAGCCTCTATATTGAAGTAGTCAGAGTTGGACTGGTATTGACAAACTTCCTAGGTGTATACATTTATTTTCTTTCCTCAGTGACTGTTGTCTATAGAAAAAAGCCCTAATCTCCCCTGAATGGCAGTTAAAATCCTTTATGATATGGTCCTAGCTCAGGTTCCTGTCAAATCAAATTGCCAGGTGACATTATGTTTCCTCTCTCTGTTTATGCCTTTGACATGGGGCTTTCTCAAATAGGCCTGTTTGTCTGGTGAATGCTTATTCCTTCCATATGCCCCTGACCCCATGGTTGCTGCTTCTGCTCGCTCACTGATAGTGATATACTGACCTAACTGTATCATCTCACTGAATCCTCACAACAATCTACAAATGAGGAAATTGGCTCAGAGAGGTGAAGACACTTCTTAAGCTAACACACATATAGTAAGTGATGGTGTCAGGATTCAAACCTATTCTCATATCAAAATTTATGCTCTTACTACTCTGCATTGCATTCCAGTTGCATCTTGTCCATCTGTCTCAATCTATCTGTCCATCATTCACTCTCTACGGTTAATTTTTAAAAAAAGTTATTATTTATTTCACTACCTTTACTTTATTTGGCTTACATCTGTTTTAATTTTAATAATATATATGTAATATAAATTTTGCCTTTTTAATCATTTTAAGTGTACAGTTCAGTGGCATTAAATATATTCATATTGTATCTATATTTAATTTTTGTCTGTTCATTCTCTGATAGTAGGGTCAGTCTTGTATCTTCCATGCCCAGGGCCTGCTACAGTGTGGGCAGGTACCTAACATTTGAAGGAATAAGTGATTGTATTTGAAAACTGATGGAAATATTTTTCTGATAACAGCTGATACACTTATAAATTGGATAATAAGTAACACTAGCATATGCATTTCCATAGTTCATTTTCTTTAAAGCTGCAACAGAGTCCAAAAGGTACATAACAAATTTAGCAGAATGGAAGACTTCTTTCTAGTTTTACCTTGTCCTTTGTAATAGCCCCTGGCCTTATGTGGCTACCTTAATTAATTAAAATTAAATAAAGTTAAAAATTCAGTGTCTCACCCTGGCTAGTGTGGCTCAGTTGGTTGTGCATCGTTTTGTATACTGAAAAGTCACAGGTTGGATTCTTGCCCGGGTTTTGTGCTTGATCTCCCCCATAGGGGGCGTGCAGGAGGCAGCTGATTGATGTTTTGCTCTCATATCGATGTTTCTATCTCTCTCCCTCTCCCTTCCGCTCTCGCCAAAAATCAGTAAAAATACTTTTTACAGAATTCAGTTCCGCAGACACAGTATGCACATTCCAAGTGCTCGGTGCCCACATGTGGCTAGAGGCCTACCATATTGGACAAAGAACATTTCCGCTGTAGGAATTTCTATTGGATATCACTCTTTCTAGACTTTAAAGGCAGAGAATAGTGAACTGTTATTTTCTCTTAGAACTGATATTTTTGCAAGAAATTCATAGTGGTGTAGTACTATTGCTTTCTGGAGAAAGAAGTAATTTCTCAACATTTACTGAGCAATTGTTCCTGGGATCCTGGGACATGTTTCAGCCCTGGGACTGTAGATATAGATAAGGCTGAGACCAGATCTGACTGAAAGAAGGATACAGAATTTCATTGGGGACCTATCATAATTAGGGAAGACAAAGCAAATGGGAAACTGATACAAATGACCAGAGCTGGTTGGTCCAGAAAGGACCAGTGAATAACTGTTGTATATCAGTACAAATCCTGGGTAAAGATTTTTAGCTTTTTGTTGGGGATTATGGAAAACAACTCTCTCTAGAATCTGAATTCACAATCAGTGGCCCTGATCATGATCAGTGTTATGGGAAGCACAGTAACTGTGGGAGCATAGTGTAGGGATGCCTAATTAACCAGAGCAGTTTCAAAATCCTTTTAGACCCTTGACTTCCTTCTGGAACCTCTGTTTCATTTTATATTTTGCATTTAAAATTACTGTATATAAAACGAATTATAGTTGACTGGGTGAAATAATATTATACCTCATATTTAATTACTAGTAAAACATTTTAATTTCAAATTTGCAGGTCTGTTTTATTTTTCTTGGATTTTAAAACCAGTTTTTTTTCCTCTTCTTTTTCAAAGGTTCCTGAAAATCCAGTAGCTTCAGTTATTGTATCTGTAGTGCCTAACTTGGACTTGATTGTGTGTGGGGAGGGAGGGGGAAGGGTTAGAAACTTGACCTGAGTCCTGACATCAGAATGGTGAGTGAGAGTTGGCTCAGGTGGAAAAAATAGTATGTGCAAATGAATGGAGGCTAAAGAAGATGTTGAATTCAGGGAGCTAATTGTACAGGCATACCTCGGAAATATTGCTGGCTTGGTTCCAGAGCACCACAATAAAGCGAGCATCACAATAAAACGAGTCATCATGTTTTTGCTGGTCTGTGTGTGGGGTCTTGCCTTCAATTTCTAAAAAAGGCAACCTTTCTGAAGCTCAATAAAGCGGAGTGCAATAAAACAACATATGCCTATTGTTCAGTATGGATGGAGTATACTACTACATTGTAGGGTGGGGTAGGACGAGAAGCAAGAGATAAAGTTGGAGTGGCAGATCATGAAGGATATTTGTGTGTATAATTTCTGTTTGGTGGAAAGATATGATTTTTTATTACAGTTGTAGAATTTTACCTTTTAAGGGCCTCACCTTAATTTTGCCTGTGGGCTGCTGAGGCTTCAAAATAGACTGAGTGGTTGTCGATCCCTGACCAGGATCCAGGTCTTTATTAAACCATGCTGCCTTCCTACTGTCAAATTAATTTAAAACATTCCTAGAATAACATTTAACTATTTTTGTAAAAGACACATTGTAGATTACAATTAGCTAGTGTTTCAAACTTGAATTTGTTTACTGGCATTACCCATAAAATTTGTTCACATTTGTAAAAAAAAAAAATGGGTACTCAAATTTTAAAATTATTTTGTGTAAATACATACTTTTATAGTCAAAATAGTAAATAAAGAAAAAGATAAGTAACTTTTTAACCTGTCACTGTATTCACAGATTGAGGAGTCACTGATATTTTTCTTTTTGCCAAATGCCTATTGGAGAAAAGCTTGTCAACTGGATCTTTCTTTGAGTTAAAGAAATTTCCTAGACTTATCGATCACTTTCCACAAAGTAGGTGATTTTTGTATAGTCTCCAAATGCATATTGAACAAGATGGTTATTTTTGCCCCATTTCAGGAACTAGGCATAAAGTAGTTAATTAAACAAAGATAGTGGAAAATCTGGGATTTGAATCCAGCTCTAACTCAGACCAATGTCTTTTTCACCAGGCATCTGTCTTCTAAGTTAAAATGTGGTAAGTGAATATAAACTTTGCACTAGATTTTAGATGACTTATGAGCATGCAGACTTGTTGATATATCTGTTTCTTTTTTGTCCCATTTTAAAGTAATTTAAATCACCAGCCAAGGCCCTGGATTTTTCAGAATATTTCCTAATCTGTTTAATGTGTTGTAATCTGTAAGGCAGATGGTTTTGTGAGTATGTTTGTGTATTTATGTGGCTTAGGAGTCTGCTTTTTGCTGAACAACTCTGATAGCCTTTGTGTTGAATTGAACACACATTGGGGTTACTTCTAGCAGTGATTTGCATTCTTCTGGTTAGGAATCATTTTGCTAGCTAGATCTGTTTCCTGAGAATCTGGGTGAGATCCTGGGGATGGTCACCAGATCTAGCCATTCCATGGACTTTATCATCAGGAGGTGGGATTAGCATTGTTCTCCATATCTTCTCAGGCCTCATGCTCTAATGGTGATCTGTAAAACCAGAGACAACATTATTAACCAGTGGTCTCAGGGCTGGTGGGTGGATTTTAGACATACTTACTGAATTCCATAATCAGTGCTCTTTGTGACTATGAAAGGAATTTGTTTTAAGGCAAATATAAAGAGTCCTCCTTTCCTCAGGAGGTAGCATACACCTGGGATCATGGCATCAAGTAATTTACAATCTCAACGTATAAAAAGGATTCAAGAATCACAGCATGGCCATGACTGGGTAGTACGGCTGGTTAGAGTGTCGTCCCGATATGCCCAGGTTGCAGGTTCCATCCCTTGTCAGGGCACATAAAAGAAGCAACCAACGAATGCATAAATTAGTGGAACAACAAATTAAAGTATTTCTTTCTCTCTCTCTCTCTCTCTCTCTCTCTCTCTCTCTGACACACACACACACACACACACACACACTCACTGATACACACTCAGGTAAATAAATAAAATTATAGTATATACTAAAGTGACATTAGTGATGTTTCATCCCAGGTCTTTGAGGGCGACATCATGAATAGGTCAATAGTTACCCTCCTATAATATGCTCTTTGCTACCACAGACACAGCACTGGATTGGATTATCCCTAGGGATTAGTTAGTAATAGCTCACATATGTTGAGCTCTGACTTTGTCAAATACTGTGCAAAGCCTTTACATTCACTATCTCATTTGACAGACCTGTAAGGTAGATGCTGTTGTTAATCCCTATTTATTAAGATTAGGATCCATCCTTCTTGGGTCATATGGACTGAAAGTGTTAAAGGGATAAGTCTCCAAAGAAAAATCAGGATGCCATTAACAGAAGAAGGGGGGCATGGTTGCTAGGCAGATAAAAGCAATAGATGGCCAGCCAGTTTAACTATTCTTAGGATTTTTTTTTTTTTTTAAACTTCATGGTATTTTATTTTATTTTATTTTTTTTGTTTTTTTTTTGTTTTTTTTTTTAAAATCTTTATTGTTCAGATTATTACATTTGTTCCTCTTTTTTCCCCCCATAACTCCCCTCCTTCCAGCTCCCACCCCACCCTCCACCCTCACTCCCCACCCACTGAGTTCATCCATAGGTGCATGATTTTTGTCCAGTCACTTCCCGCATCTCCCACACCCCTTTTCCCCCAAGAATAGTCAGTCCATTCCCTTTCTATGTCCCTGATTCATTATAGTCACCAGTTCATTCTGTACATCAGGTTATTTATTCACTTGATTCTTAGATTCATTTGTTGATAGATGCATATTTGTTGTTCATAATTTGTATCTTTACCTTTTTCTTCTTCTTCCTCTTCTTAAAGGATACCTTTCAGCATTTCATATAATACTGGTTTGGCGGTGATGAACTCCTTTGGTTTTTCCTTATCTGTGAAGCTCTTTATCTGACCTTCAATTCTGAATGATAGCTTTGCTGGATAAAGTAATCTTGGTTGTAGGTTCTTGGTATTCAGCACTTTGAATATTTCTTGCCATTCCCTTCTGGCCTGCAAAGTTTCTGTTGAGAAATCAGCTGACAGTCGTATGGGTATTCCCTTGTAGGTAATTGAGCCTCTTTCTCTTGCTGCTTTTAAGATTTTCTCTTTGTCTTTTGCTCTTGGCATTTTAATGATGATGTGTCTTGGTGTGGTCCTCTTTGGATTCCTTTTGTTTGGGGTTCTCTGCGCTTCTTGGACCTGTAAGTCCATTTCTTTCTCCAGGTGGGGGAAGTTTTCTGCCATTATTTCTTGAAATAGGTTTTCAATATCTTGCTGTCTCTCATCTTCTGGCACTCCAATGACTCTGATATTAGTCCGCTTAAAGCTGTCCCAGAGGCTCCTTACACTATCTTCACACTTTCGGATTCTTTTTTCATTTTGCTTTTCCAATTGGGTGTTTTTTGTCGAATCTTTGTTTTGATTCTTGTGCTCCTCTGGTCTGCTATTGGGTATAATATTCTTTATTTCAGTCCGTGTATGCTTACTTTCTAATTTCTTTATCGTAGCATCGAGGGTCTCATTAGTTTTCGTGAGGCTCTGCACAAATTTATGGCAAGCCCTCAAAATTGCGATTCTTAGCTCCATATCCTCCATTTCTGTCATGTTTTTTTGTCTCCGCATCTTTTATGCTTTCTTGGTGCACCCCCTTGTGGTCTCTGTGCGCAGTCTTGTTCTAGCCAAGCCTTAATTGTTGTAGTTAACACTAGAGGGATTTGACCACCAGGCCGACTGGCGGTGGAAATCAGCTGTGGGAAAACTTCAGTCCTCAGGGGAGGCGCTAGTCCAGCCCTTGCCTGAGGCGATCGGCAAATGGCTGTGCGCAGGGTTTGGGCAGGCGGGCTCAACAGGGCGGGGCGGGGAGGGAGCAGCTATGGCCGCTCTCAGTCCGTCCCCAGGGGCTCTGCCTCTCTGTCCCAGCAATCGCTGCAAACCTCGGAGGGGCCGTAGCCAGACAGTCCCGCTTCTCCCGTTTGAGTCTGGGTCCCTAGAGACTCGCCCGGATCTGGAGCCCAGAGTCTGAGACTCCCTCCTGATTGAAAACGACAATCGCGCCCTCAGCCGCCAGCCCGCTTTGCGCGCGCACCCTCACCACCGCACCGCCGTACCTTTAAATTTTCCACACTGCGCCTCCGCTGAGCGTCGGAATGCTGTTGTTTTTGCTTCTAGTTGAAGAGACTCTCCTCAGCCAGCCTTCCCGTGGTTCTGGTTGATGTCCGCTCCAACTTTTAGTTGTATTTTTGAAGTGGTTGTCCACGGCGGCAGTCTCCGGTGTTTACCTATGCCGCCATCTTCGATTCTCTCAGGATTTTCTTTTTTTTAAGTCACCCTTTCTTTGTATTTTATCTAGTTACTCTGAGTTCAGAATGTTGTTTGTTTTCAAAAAAATGCATTGGGCTCAGCCAGTGTGCCTCAGTGGTGGGGCGTCGACCTGTGAACCAGGAGGTCACAGTTCGATTCCTGGTTGGGCAACCTGCCCAGGTTGTGGGCTCCATCCCCAGTGGGGGGGCATGCAGGAGGCAGTCGATCAATGATTCTCCCTTATCATTGATGTTTCTATTTCTCCCTCTCCTTTCATCTCTGAAATAAATAAATAAAATATTTTTAAAAATGCACTGGACTTTGTTCTTCCTTGATACTCTAGTAGAGTCCTTTCATTTAATGTCCAGAATCTGAGGTCCAGAATAGGGCATGACTTGCTTGAAGTCATATAACTAAGCTAAAAATGATTTGGACTAGAATTAGGAGAGGTCTAATTTTATCGTTATACTACTATGTCTTCCAGTCCTTTTGTCCTATTTTTGAGTCAGTTTATATTAAATCAGTGTTTATTCTCAGTTTTATTTCTGGCAGGATGTTTAATATTGAACCTATGTGGAATGATGAGTTATTTCCTCATTACCTGGCATCTCTCCACAGCTTTCTTGATTCCCAGTGTCTTTATGTAGAAAGGCTTTAAAGTTGCTCTGAGGTGAGCCTTTTCAGCATCTCAGTTACTTTTAGCAGCTTCTAAACTCTGGTGTTTCAGATCAGATTTTCTCATTTATAGCTTCCACACACTTTTAGGGCTAGACTTTCTGATTCTGTGACTGTCTTCCCCCAGACTGTGATCTAGAGGCAGGCTTGTGTTTTCTGTTTATTTCGTCTGCATTTGAGCATCCTTCATAATGTATCGGCAACTGTTCTAGGCATAGAAGAAACTTCGCAGGTGGATATGGCATGGTCTCTACCCTTGAAGAGCTCATTTTCTAGTAGAAGAGGCAGATACTCATTTGTTCCTTTATCTTTTGATGAATATAGGAGGGACCTCTCCTTTTTTCTGTCTTTCACAGTGGTGGTCCTTGAGCTGGGTCTTGAAGGATGAATAGTTCACCAAGTGGAGGAGGAGGAAGAAGCACAGGAAGGCAGGAAGGGAGGTAGCGTGTTTGGTAAATGGTGTGCTCAAAATGTTCAGGATTGCAAAGGACTTTCAAAGTTGTGATGTTTAAACACTTCACCTGCTACTTGAATCCCTCTTCTTAACTTGACTCCCAGTTGCTGGACTAGCTTCTGGTTGCCCAGCTGTGATGATAGAAAATGCTCTCATAAAAAAAAAAGAAAGAAAATGCTCTCATTAGATAATATGTTAAAACATATTCCTCTAGTTTTGCTCCATAATTTTTGAATTTACCATTGAGATGCTACAGTTGATGTTTATTGAACAGTTACTTTGTGCTAGACTTGTGAGAGGTAATAAAGATATAGCTGTCAACAAGACAGACCAGCTCCCTTCCCCTGTGGAACATTCTAATGGTGGAGCCAGTCAGACATTGAACAAGCAATTAATTCCTTGTTATGAGTACACAGAGTATTATAGAAAATTGTAATGGGGCTTTGACTTTTTGAGACAAGGGTAAGGGAGACAAAAAAAAAAGCTTTTCTAAGAAATATGTGAACTGATGATGATTAGAAAGCAAACTGGAGAAAGTAGGCAGTCAATATAGGAGAATTGACTAAAAGAATTTTATCAACTATATATAGAACACTTACTATGTGTTTGCCATTCCCTGTGCTTGATTTTTCTTTTCAGTGTGATAGTTACACACCAATCAGACAGATGTAGCTCAGGCCTTTTGGGCCTGAAATCCGCTTTGAGAGGTACTTTTTCTAACCTGAATACCACACTTAATAATAAAAAACTGCTTCCATTTATGTGTATGGGTAAAATTCTTAAGCATTTGTAAACATTTTAAGTAAAATTATTCTGTTTGATATCTGTTGTAAGTTCATATTTTGTATATTTTGCTTTCTTTTGGATAATAATTGATAATGCTAAGTAGAACATGACAGATATTAAATGAATTGTAATTTTCCCATGAATTTTTATTCCAATTTACGTTCTTACTCATAATTATTTGTACTGTTTATTGAGTTCCTACTGTGTGCCAAGGACTGTGCTAATGAAGCACTTTATATCAGTACTAGAGGCCTGGTGCACGAATTCGTGCATGGATGGGGCCCCATCAGGCCAGGCTGGCAGGGGTTAGGGGCTGCAGGCGGTTGGCTGGCTGGCCCTGCCCCCAATCGGGGTGTTGGGGGCTGATTGGGGGCTGGACTGGTGCCAGGGGAGGTCTGATTGGGGCCCAGATCAGACTGGTTGTCTGTTGCAGTACCGGTCGTTCTGGTCATTCCGCCTTTCCATTCTGGTAAGTGCTGTTACTATCCATTTTTTTATATAAAGGTAATGAAATGGAAGTTCAGAGAGCAATATATATATTAGCTAAAGTTACAGAACTAAGATTTAAATTCAAATTTGACTTCTGAGTTGGATTTTAAAAAATACTATATGATATTTGCATTTTTATATTTGGTGTCACATTGGAGTAATTCACAAATCACAATCTTTTTTTCCTATTGTTTTCTCTTTAGGTTTTTGTCAGGATGACTTGGCAGAGCTCGACCCAGGCACTAGTAAGTTCTGAATGTTCCCCAGTGTTTGTGACTAAAAAAGGATGTGTATGTGTACTTTTAAATGTATAATAAAGTCTGAGTCAGTAAAGATCATGGATAGTCCTTTATTGACTCAGACTTTATTTTCACTTTAATTTATAATTATGGGGAGGGCGTTGTATCTTTTCTAGTTGTGCTTTCTTTTTCTTTTCCTGATAGTATTCAGTGGCCAGGATTGAGCCCATTCATAGAACATTGGTTTGCTTAAAATTTCTATTTAATTCTAATCTACTTTCCCTGTCCATCCATCTTCCCACGAAGCCAGTAACAACAAAAATTGTACTTTCATTTATGTACACATACAACCATATACCCTCAACCACTTTTCTAAAGTATTGACTAGTTTTGACATAATTTCTTTCAGAGAAGGATTATGTTTGGTTTAGCTATTTAAAATTGATAACTTTTATACCAGAGTTTAATTTCTGAAGGACCTTCATCTACATTCTTAAAGGGATGATATGAGAGTAATTATTTCAAGGTCTGATTAAATGATGCTTTTCAGAACTATGTAAGTCTTTTTTTTTCTTCTTCTTTTAAATAGTTTATTGATTTTTAGAAAGAGAAAGGGAGAGGGAGAGAGAGAGAAACATGGATGTGAGAACACAACATTGATTGACTGCCTCCTACATGCTCCCTACCAGGGATCCAGCCCAAAACTTGGGCATGTGCCCTTGACCAGGAATTGAACCAGCAACCTCTTGGTGCATGGGATGATACTCAGCCAATTGAGCCACACTGGCTAGGCAGGACTATGTAAGTCTCGATCATAGATAATCACTTGTGTTTCCAGTGCTCACAAAATGTGGCATTTGCCCAGCCAGCGTGGCTCAGTTGGTTGAGCATCAACCTATGAACTAGGAGGTCACGGTTCAATTCCCGGTCAGAGCACATTCCTGGGTTGTGGGCTCGATCCCCAGTGTGGGGTATGCAGGAGGCAGGTGATCAATGGTTCTCTCTCATCATTGATTTTCTATCTCTCTCTTCCTCTCTGAAATTAATAAAAATATATATTTTTTAAAATGTGGCATTCATCATTCTCAGATATTGTTATAACTATTAGAAATAGGATGTGGGAATATCCAGTGTATATAGACCTTATTTTACTATAATGCCAAAAATCTGATGATAATTTAGATTGAGAATCCATGAGATGATCTGGAATTATTTTTCTAGTTCTGTTACATTTTAGGGTCATGGGCTGGCTATTTGTCACCAATCTGCTGTTGGGGTAAGTGGTGAAGTTTGCCTTCTCACCCTCCTGGCTAACTAAGGTCATTTCTCTGACGTTGTGGACCTTCTCGCGTACAACCCCCCGCCCCCCGCCCCAACACACACACCTTAATAGTATAAACATTTATGTTTGTTTAACTAATACTTGTTAATTGCAAGACAAAATAAATTCCACAAAGCTTATCAAACACAACGGAAATAGATTTGGTTTTCTAGAAGCTGGAAAGTTCAGAATCAGTTTTGTAGGTAGTATAGGCTTAGTTTACCCTGCTCTCCACCTGAATTTCCAGTACTATCAGTGAACGTGCTAATTTCTCTTTGTCCTCTAATGAATAGCCTTCATTTAGGAGGAGGAAAAGGTAAATTCTTGAGTTATGCTTCTTTCTTTCTTTTTTAAAAAAAATATATTTTATTGATTTTTTACAGAGAGGAAGGGAGAGGGATAGAGAATTAGAAACATCGATGAGAGAGAAACATGAGAGAGAAACATCGATCAGCTGCCTCCTGCACACCTCCCACTGGGGATGTGCCCGCAACCCAGGCACACGCCCTTGACCGGAATTGAACCTGGGACCTTTCAGTCCCCAGGCCGACGCTCTATCCACTGAGCCAAACTGGCCAGGGCTATACTTCTTTCTTAAAATCATTTTTGAAAACTAGAAAGGATATTAAGATGCCCTGTAATATTTCAGACGGAACTATACAAATATATAAAATATGCCAGATAATTGAGAACTCAGATATTGAGTGTTCTCTCTGCTCCAGGCCCCTTTCTGTGCTCCAGGGATACACAAGTCTAGGTCCTGCTTTCATGTATTAACTGTGTATTAGAAAATCTTTTCTTATCTGGAATTATTTGAAAAAACACTTTTAAACCTCTAATTTAGCACATAGTATCTAAAGTTATTCTCCTTTTCTGCACTTAGTAGCAATTGAAAACAAATCATGCCCATCTTCTAGGAAAGGCTCTTGTTATTTTCATAAGATTATTGTTGGATGATTCTTCTTTCTGAGCCAACTAATTCTAACTCATTTAACATTTCTGCATAGACTTTCTAGCTAGATATGTGACTTATAGAATTCTCCATCCCGTGAGAATAAAGAGATATTTAATCATCTATAATAATAAAAGCATAATATTCTAATTAGACTGGACAACCAAATGACCTTCCGGATGACCTTCTGGACGAAGCTGGGGCATGAATTTTGTGCATTGGGCCTCTAGTTTTATATATCAGTACAGAATGGAAGTCGCCTAAAAGGATCGCTTTTCTTTTAAAAGTTGTGCCTAGGTTATGTGCTTAATATTCTCAATAATGCTCATATTATTTTTGTGAAGTTAATAGTGTTTTTTTCTTTCTCTTGGAAGAAATACATGAAAATCTGATATTGTAATAAATGGACAGAAATAATTATTATTTTGATTTGAACCAATCTTGGGGTTCAAATGAGCATGGTCAGCCCTACTGAATGATGGGGAATCTCAAGACTAAAATGGTCTGTATGTGTTGTGTTAAATTGGTTGTTGTTGATATTGCAAATTCCTTGGCTTCTGACTGGGAAGGAATGACATCTCCTATGTTAATACTTAATGACTTTTGCACATAAGATTGAGAACAATAGGGATTTCTTTGTGATGCATCTTGGCCATTTAGAGGTCCCAGTGGCTTCCCCAATCCTCCCCAATTCCTGATAGGGAAAACCTGCTCATACTTGCTTATTTTGGATGAGAAATACCATTGTTGCTGATTTCCCATTGTGCCTGGCAGTGGAGTTAGACAGTAACTTTGGGACAACAGGTGGGATGTGTTGGAACTAGATGAGGAAGGACTTACTTTGTCCAATTCAAATGGCCTCTTTTAAAACACCTTTTCTTGTGGTAGAACAGATAGATAGCCATGTTTAGAATATGGGCAGCTACTCACACTCTGACTGCCTTCCTATGATTCCTGGGCTTCCTGAGTCCAATGTTAGGGCACAGGTTCAGGCTAAGTTCATTTCTACAAGAAGCATCTCTGTACCCTGCCTATTAGCATAAGCTAGGGACAAGGGCAGTCAAAGGTCAAGAGAAGTTCAAAACAGCATGACCTTTCTGTGCTTCTGTTTCCAAATAACCCCAGTCTGCCCTGCTCCCCGAGTTTTTTCCTCAGCCATCGTGTTTACTGTGTAGTTGTAAAACCCAAGAGAACAAGGACTGACTTGATACAAGGGAAGTTAGAGAATAGAAGTCATTGTTGCTTAAAACAGGAGAAATAATTGATTTATGTTTGGGGGCCAATTAGGCTATAAAACAGGAACAGTAAAGGGATCTGTGATTTAAGGACTGCTACTTACTCTGATTTCTGCCCCACAGACAAGGGGCTCCCCAATAAAGGCTGTTAGCTTTCTAGGCTAAATTATTAATTCCTTTCATGCCTCTCAGGGATTGTAAACAGCACATAATACAGGAAAACAATTGATACTGTTCAGTCATTGGCCAGAGAGAAGGTCAAAGGGTAAATAGTTGGATTAGCAACAGCTGTTCTTCCTCCAACCAAAGTCAAACTTTTGTCCCTTATTATCTATTTCAGCAAAGTCATTTCTGAGTTTTTGGCCTGTAAATAGTTAAATCCATTTCTCTACTTATAAAATAATTCTACAAGCAATTAGAGAGTAAACATTGACCAAAATTGAAAATACTCATTTTAATTCAGTTTTCAATGTTGAAGATGAGTATTCTTTTTGGTATGTGCTTACTGTATTGTTTGATGTTCAAAGGGTATTATCCCAAGGAAAGGAACTACTTGAAGTTAGAGTAGGTGCTTTTTAGCTCTTTTTTACCAACTGCTTAAAGATCTTGGTATAGCCCTAGCCAGTTTGGTTCAGTGGATAGCGCGTCAGTCTGCAGACTCAAGGGTCCCAGGTTCGATTCCGGTCAAGGGCACATGCCTGGGTTGCGGGTTCAGTCCCCAGTAGGGGTTGTGCAGGAGGCAGCCAATCAATGATTCTCTCTCATTAGTGATGTTTCTATCTCTCTCTCCCTCTTCCTTCCTCTCTGAAATCAATAAAAAAATATTTTTAAAAAAAGATCTTGGGCCCTAACCGGTTTGGCTCAGTGGATAGAGCGTTGGCCTGCGGACTGAAGGGTCCCAGGTTCGATTCTGGTCAAGGGCATGTACCTTGGTTGCAGGCACATCCCCAGTAGGGAGTGTGCAGGAGACAGCTGATCGATGTTTCTCTCTCATTGATGTTTCTAGCTCTCTATCCCTCTCCCTTCCTCTCTGTAAAAAATCAATAAAATATATATTTTTTAAAAAAGATCTTGGTATAGCTTGATGAAAAGAATTGACTTTGTTAGTAGGGCAATGCATGTTAATTGTGGAAAACACTAAAAAATAAATAAATATATGAATATCCCTGATCTCACCACCTGGAAATAGCCATTGTTTCTTTTTGAGAATATGTCCTTCCATTTGTATCTGAGCTTATTTCTTTGAAAAATGTATTTCTTTACAATTTTTGTTTATTGATTGTAGAGAGAGAGAGAGAAAAATCAATTTGCCGTTCCACTTATTTACATATTCATTGGTTGGTTTTTGTATGTGCCTTGACCCACAACCTTGGCGTATTGGGATGAATCTCTAACCAAATGGCCATGGCTTTTTATTTTTTTAAAGCTTTTTATTTATTGATTTTTTTTGAGAGTGTAACAGAGAAACAGAAACATTGATTTGTTGTTCACTTATTTATGCAATCATTGGTTGATTCTTGAATGTGTCCTGACCGGGGATTGAACCTGCAACCTTGACATATTGGGGCGATGCTCCAACCAAGTGAGCTAGCTACTTGGCCTGGGCTGAGCTTATTTTTTGCATAAATAAGTAGGAATTGTAATATATATACAGTTTTGTATCCTGCTGCCCCCCCCCCCCCCCCCCCCCGCCCCCAACACACACACAGACAGCATTAGATTGGGAATATTATTCCAAGTCATGAAGCTTTTTTTTCATAAATATTTTTAATGGTAGGATAATATTTTATTATAATAACTTTGCCATGTTTTATTTATCTATTCTCCCATTGTTGGACATTTAGATTGCTTCCAGTTTTTTGTACATCTCTATATAAAAGGCTAAGTGACTGACCATCTGACTGACCAACCGGCTGGTACATATGACACACACACAGGCAACCTAAAAATAAACGTTGACTCGCGCATGAACGATACATATAATGCTCTCACTGCCACCAATTGCACACATTTTTTAATTTTATGATACTATATAATATATACTATTTTGACATGTAATTTTTTGCAGTAACGTAATTACCGCATGAATCTTTCTCCTAATTAATTTCCTTTCAATGTGCATGAATTCGTGCACCAGGCCACTAGTTATAGACAATGCCACAGTTAACATGTTTTTGTATAAATTTTTTGTCTGCATTTCAGTTGAATCCTTTAGCTCAAAACTTTTTAGAATTAAGAGCATGGGCTGTGGCTCAAGATTGCTTGGCTTCAATATTTACTAGTACTAGCTCTGTAACCTTGGCTAAGTTTATTTAATCTCTCTGTGCCTCAGTGTTTTCATCTGTAAAATGGGGGCAATAAAATGTTATTCCTACTTTATAGGGCTGTTGTGAGGGCTGTTGTGAAGTAATATATGTATTTAGAATAATGCTTGGCAAATGGTAAACACTATTAAGTTTGCTGTTTTAGGCTATACAACGTAAAGTTGAAATTCTCAGTCTCTGTACTCATGGGCTGTTGTAACTGCACTTTATTCAATTAGACTAGCCTGTGTTTCTTAATGACACAAAGATAAGTCATTCCAGATGTTAGCAGATGTAAGTTATTGCTATATAAGTAGTTTCCTCAGAGTAGCAGAGCTCGTGCACTGCTGACCACTTTGGCTAAGACTGTTCTTTACTATCTGGTTGACTGTTAGAATATTTTGGGCCCCTTTCCCCAGCCAGCAGCAGGTAACCTCCCAAATGACTATCTGCCCGCCCATTTATTTAACCTCTTAGGAAACTAAAGAGTTAATCCTCTGCCTATTAAAACAAATTCTCAGACTATGCACTTTCTCTTTGGAAAGTAGCAAAGCCTAATAGAGAGCATGCTGAGGAAAAAGTTTGTGCAATTAAAAATTTGACTATTAACCATTTTTAAAACACTGCATAATACAGATTCTTGCTAACCTAGGTGCCATATATATATATATATATATATATATATATATATATATATATATATATTCTTCTACTGATCAAGTATGTAGGTAAATGCATTTCAAAAGAAACTTGAGCCCTAACCGGTTTGGCTCAGTGGATAGAGCATCAGCCTGCGGACTCAAGGGTCCCGGGTTTGATTCCAGTCAAGAGCATGTACCTTGGTTGTGGGCACATCCCCAGTGGGGAGTGTGCAGGAGGCAGCTGATTGATGTTTCTCTCTCATCGATGTTTCTGGCTCTCTATCCCTCTTCCTTCCTCTCTGTAAAAAAATCAATAAAATATATTTAAAAAATAAAAAGAAACTTGAAAGTTAAGCTTTGCCCTCTCTTGCCATACTAATAGCCACCAAACAGGGATCCATGGGTAATGGTAGGATGAACAGGCAAGAGATTTCTTCTGTGGCTCAGGTTAAGGATTTATCCATTTATCAGATAGATTCTTTCCTGAAAAAAATGAAGATAAGTTCATAAATCTCCCTTGTTTTCCCCATATGTCACCTTTCCTCTACGACATTCTGTTAGTGATTTAGGTATTTTGCATTCATAACTGTTCCAGGAGCCTGCTTCTTCAGCTGAATCTGCTAGATCACTGCTAGATCAAGTCTTCTGAATGTGACCTTTTGTTGGGAAGATCTAACACTGGGTCTGGATTTCTGATAAGGATTCTTTTGAACAGGGTGGGAGTGGCGTGAGATCCAGAGCTTAGGCTGAGCTCTCATCCCCTTGACCTCTGCCCCTGTTTCAGAGTTTATACTGACTTGGTAGGGACTCCCTATGGAGCCAAGAGTTTAGGACTTGTTTACAATTGATGAAAAGATAGTTGCATTCAAAAGCTGTTGTTGGGACCTTGGATAGTCAAGGATCTCTGCCATTATCTCTGGTGGGTGCAGGGAATGAACATCTGGGTCTGGAGATTTATAATGGATGACTAACAAGGAATGAGAAGAAACTGACACTGGAGAGGTTGCTGAAATTGTTCTTCCTAAGGAAGCAGTACTGCAGTTATATTTTTGAGAGCAGAGAAAGATTTATATAAACCTATGTTTTATTTCATTTAAAAAGGTTGAAAATGCTTGTTTAAATTCAATATAACAAAGGGAGATGTGTGGGAATTCTTCTCTTCCTTTTTTGATGTCTCACCAAAGAGAAAATTTGCTGTTAGATAAATGTATCAAGTAGTGGAGGGAGCCCTAGATTATTACAGCCACCCTCTTCAAAGTTATGCATAGTTTTACAAATTAGCATTTTTTCTTAAAAAATCTTGTGGTGTGCTGTATGTGTGCTGAGGAGAGTATAGCAACTCAGTCCTAAATGAGACCTCATATGCTTTTTCTGAGCACACTTTGGTCACTTAGCTTCTGTTACATACCTTTTTTTTTTTTTGGTGTCCAATGTTTGTAGACATGAATCTGGAAAAAAAAAAAGATAAGTATCTTTTTTCTGAAGGCTCTAGCAGTCACTGTGAACCAAAAGTGAACAAATACATCTTCTGTTGGTGTGAACAGGAAAAAATAAGCATCTATAATAATAAAAGCATAGTATGCTAATTAGACCGGACATCCTTCCAGATGACCTTCTAGACTAAGCTGGGCTGCGAAGCTGGGCTGCAAGGGAAACCCAGGTCCCGGGTGCCAGAGGGAAGCCAGTGCCAGCAGCGGCGGGGCGGGGAGAGAAGGCCTACTCTTGCATGAATTTTGTGCATCGGGCTTCTAGTCATGAATATAATAAGATTCAAAATGAAAATGTGTTATATCTTTTTTTACCTTAGAACATAATTCCATGTGCTAAATGTAGTCTGGCTTATAGATGTATTTTGTTGGCTACCTGGATGTTTAAATCAAAACATGTTTGTTGCCAACATTTAAAACTTGCAAGAGTTTCATAAAAATTTGGGTTTTGGGCCTTGAAATTGGAAGTTCTAACACGGGGCCTGGATTCTACATGGCTCCTTTTGGCTGGAACAGAGGAGGCTGCCTTACTTAAATGAGCATGCATTCTCAGGTGAGCATGCACTCCCATTTGGCCTCCTTCATCCATTTATGTTTCCTGTCAGTCTTCTGTAGGCATTTGAGTTTGCAACTCCTATATTAAAGAATGATAATTTTCAGTGTAGTTGATGTGGGAAAATGGGAACTCTTGGGAGTGTAATCTAATAATAACTGCAAAACTGAAAATGTACAGGTTTATTTTTGCAGATTTAGCAGTTTAAAATTTAAAAATTACAGATTTAGCAGTTCATAAATATTCATAGGTATTTACAAGTATGCATAGGTATTCTATAAGAAATGACAGATATGCAGAATGTATATTCACAAGTATTCCTTTCAGCATTTAATAGCAAAAAGATTAGAAACAGCTCTTAAGTTTAATAGGGGACTAATTAAATGGATTGTGGTTATTCATGCAATGGAATACTATGGAATCATTAAGAAGAATCGTTAAGAATCATTAAGAATCATTTAGCCTGGAAGAAGATACACTGAATTATTTATTAGTAGTATCTTTGGGCGAATGGGATTGTAGGGTAATTTTTATTATTCCTACATTTTATTTTTTATTTTTCAACAAGGCTCTTGTATTAAGTAAAGGTATAGTATGTTTAAAATAAAAAATCTCTGGTTCTCATTTCAGCTACCAAGTTTCCAAGGCGGTTCTGCCAAATTGAACCACCCGGGCTCCAGCTTCCCACTTAGATCAAGATTTTACATTCAGAATTCTCGTTCCTTGAAATTGCTCTAAGGAAGGGGAATCAGTGTCTTCAAGTAGCAGGAATCATCTTGAAGCCCAAGAACCAGCGTAATAGCCTAGAGTAGCATTTTCAGGCATCTACTTGCAGCTCTGCCTCCATTCACTAATCAGGTTATCAGAATTGGCCTCCTTTATTGTCAGGCTTTACACTGTGGTACTATTGAGAACGAGGGGAGGCTTAGTAGCTTCTCATATGAATTGTGCTCTCCTGGCAGTTGCAGGGTTATGTTGCTAAAAGTGACCCTAATGGGAAGGTAGCATGGTACAGTGGAAAAATGAGTGAGAGTTTGCATCTTTGTCATTTCCTTGCTGGTCATAAAGTATTATCATTTTAAAAATTGAACCAGCCTGGCAATCCTGGGGTAAGCCTCATATAGTCAAGATGTATTATAATTTGAATATATTTCCAATTAAACTTGGTAATTTTTTGGGTGGGATTTTTGTGATTATATTCATAAGAGTCAAGGCATATTTTCTTAACCTATGTGCCATACTGCCTCTAAAAGATTTTTATTTAACTCATTATTTTGGACACATTACTTTTTATTTTGTTTGTGTGAACTTGTGTTAGTTTTTTTTACTAACTTTCTGGATAGGTTTCAGAACTCTCCTTCTACTTAAAGTTTGAAGTCTCCATCTAGTGGTATCTTTTGAAAGCGCAGAGGTGAGAACCTGTGATAATGCATTGGCATTTATTCCTATTTAGTCCACTAGGTGGCAACAAGCCCTAACTGAAGAACCAAGAGCAAGGACTAAAAAATACAAGAAAACAATGCTTATACGGTAAAACTAATAATTAAACAACAGAAAACCAAGATTTTCTGAAAAATTATACTGCTAGGCCTCAAAATCTGAGAGCAGGAATGAGCCTTTAGCTCATTTTAAGAGCATGTATGAAAACTCTAAAAATATGGGACCCTGGCTGGGTAGCTAAGGGTTAGTTATAGTGCTTATCCTTATATGTCAAGGTTGTGGGTTTGATCCCGGGTCAGGGGCACAGCACATACAAGTATCAACCAATGAGTGCATAAATAAGTGGAACAACAAATATCGTTCTCTCCCCCCCATCTTCTCTCTCTCTCAAATCAGTTTAAAAAAAAAAAAAATAGCCCTAGCTGGTTTGGCTCAGTGTATAGAGCATCGGCCTGTGGAATCAAGGGTCCCAGGTTGGATTCTGTTCAAGGGCACATGCCCAAATTGCGGGCTCTGTCCCCAGTAGGGGCCGTGCAGGAGGCAGCCAAACATGATTCCCTCTCATCATCGATGTTTCTATCTCTCTCTTCCTCTCCCTTCCTCTCTGAAATCAATAAAAATATATTTAAAAAAATATATATAGAGAGAGATAGATACTGCCTTCCTTCCCTTGCCCTTCAAACTTCAGAATCTTGACTTATTCAGTGACTCTCCAGTCACATTTCTTTGACTCTGGTATAGTTCATATTTGAAGCGACATATACATTTCAAAGTCTAATTACTGTAAATTTTAAAAATAAGGATACTATTGAGGTAATACCTATCATTATACACAGCATGTATCAAACTAATTTAAAAATTATGTTGATTGAGTCATAATTGAAGATTAAAAAGGAAAAATAGCAGCAATTGAAAGCTGCTGTTAATTCCCCCAGCAGTTCTGAGAATTACAAGATTTTCAACTGACTTTATGTATGTACTTGCAGTAGGATATTTGCAACATTGCCACCCATTTTGTAGTTGCCAGTCTTCTTAGTATAATATGAAAGAGTCTCTTATTAATTTTAGTTGAATTTTAGGGGTTAGGTTTACGCTTAGTTGGATTTTATAAGTAGTTAAACTACTTACAAGTAGCCTTTATTCATAAGCAGAAATGAATTGAACATCAGTCACTCATAAGATGGAGATGAATGATGAATTCTTTACATTTGAGAATCTTGGGGCTAAAAGATTGGGAAGGAGGAGAAGTAGAAAAATAGCTACAGGCTAGCTAGAAGGAGGCTTAGTGCAACGAGCCTTTGAAACTTAGATGTGAAATAGAACAGGGGTGTTTTTTGGTGACTTAATCTCACCATTCTGGGTATATGTGTGTATGTAGAGATATTTATACTAATAGCTCCAATACTGTTGATAGAATTGCTACTCATTCTGTGGTCAGTTCTGTTGACAGAAATAATAGTTATGTGAATCTAACACCAAATTGTTTTTCCTTGTGTCGAATGGAGTAGACTTATGTAATTGAAAAGGAAATAGCCGTAACCAGTTTAGCTCAGTGGATAGAGCGTCGGTCTGTGGACTAAAGGGTCCTGGGTTCGATTCCGGTCAAGGGCATGTACCTTGGTTGCGGGCACATCCCCAGTGGGGAGTATGCAGGAGGCAGCTGATCGGTGTTTCTCTCTCATCGATGTTTCTAACTCTGTATCTCTCTCCCTTCCTCTCTGTAAAAAATCAATAAAATATATTTAAAAAAAAAAAAAAGAAAAGGAAATAAAATCCTTTATGTAAAGGTTTTGTGCTGGGACTTTTGTTGATTTGTTGTGTCTGGATTGTTTAGCATCTTAGTTGTCCAGGATTCTGTCAGCATAACTAAGATGCAATAAGCGAAGCCCTAAACACGATTTTTATCAAAATAATCTTAGTTGTGAGATCTACTTTCTGTTCCTTTCTCTGTCTCTGTCTCTCTGACAGGTTTTGTTAGACAAAAACTTAAAATTAAAAATGCCTTAGTCACTCTTCCCTAATAGTGACTCCATGATAATTCCATGATAATTTTGACAGTTATCTTTCACCAAAAATATATTACATTCTCTTAAGTTTGATTAATGTGAATTCTGATATTAGTTTCAACCTCTGACCTTTGTTTTCTCTTTTGAAACAGGATAAAAAATATCACCAAGCAAACATCTCATAAGTGACATTGGTAAATTAGTGGAAATGGTCCTATAAATGCAGATGAAAGATTAAAGGGTCATTTTCAAAGCTTCAGAAATACAATGGGAAAAAAAATACAATGGGAATAGAAACATTTGGGAGAAATAGATTTGGATTGAGAGTTGTTATGGCTGCTCACAGGTTTGTAATATAGTGCTGTCATGTGTAAAGAATACCACCCAGCAGGAATTACTGTTGATTAGTCTTCTTGACATGCTTGGTTCGATCTATATTCTAACTTATTAGTGATATGATTGTTACCTAATGTTCAGAATTATAAGTTTAACCAAGGTAATACAGAAAAGAACTACCTTTATTGGGGTTTTTCGTGTGTCAGGTGCTTTGCCAAGTATTTTATTCTAACCCAATATAATTCCCATCACAACCTTATCAAGTATGTGGTGATTCCCAGATGAGAAACTAAGGCTAAAGGTTAAGAGTATACAGCCTCTCATTGCCCTGTTCATAATAGCCAAAGAAAACTTCAGAGCTTTGAGAATCTGATCTAGTCTTAGAGGGTTGTAAAAAAATATATATGGGTTAAACACAAGAAGCTGTATAGTGAAGAAGTAACTGGTCTAAATAGAGAGTGAGTGAAGCAATGCTGGTGCTTCTCTTTGCTTTCCTGGTGACTCAACTTCATATATTTCTTCTCCTTCAGACTGATAGTCTTTGCTTCTGTGTCCATGATGGAAAATGGATACCTGTGCTCTGCTCTACTTTGTCACGTCTTTCCAGCACCCAAGCTCAACACAGACTAACTGAAGCATTTGTGTTCAAATTTTCAATGCTCAGCAAAGAGGATAAGCCTAGCTTTGGTCAGGTGTCGCTTTCTACTATCCCTGCAGCTATGCTTTCTGCAGGTCCCCTTTCTTGATAAAAATAGTCCATTATTTCCTCCTTTTCCACTGTGAACTCTTCCATCTGTTTTTTAGCCAAACATAGGTAAATCTTGCATCTAAAAGAAATCTTTGCTTTTAAAAAACACATTTAAAAATAAATTTTCTTAATAGTTCCTGGTTATTGCTAAACACTGGGAAGACATAGATGAATTAAAATAATAAACATAAAAGTCACCTTTAATTCTACAGTGTAGAGATTGCAATTGTTAACAGGTTTGCTTCCAGACTTTTAGCCTGCTTTTTACTTTAAAAAATATATATATTTACATTAATTTCAGACAGGAAAGGAGAGGGAGAGATAGAAACATCCCTGATGAGAGAAAATCATTGATCAGCAGCTTCCTGCACGCCCCCTAGTGGGGATGGAGCCTGAAACCTAGGTATGTGCCCTGACCAGGAATCTAACCGTGACCTCCTGGTTCATTGGTTGATGCTCAACCACTGAGCCATACCACCGGGGCTGCTTTTTACTTCTTAATCAGCCAGTGTGTGTGTGCGCGCACACACAGAGATCTTAGTATGTTGTTTAGTATCCATCAGGTTCTGTGCAAAATGTTTTACATGTATTCTTACTCTTCAAGGAGCCCTGCCAAGTAAATACTATCACCACATCTCCTATGATGACACAGATTTACTAGTAAAGAAGAACTAACTTGTCGAGGTTCACATAGTTGGCTCAGGCTTTTCACCATTACTTTTCCAGATATATATTTTCATCCATGACTATCACTGTAAAAAATTGTCTAAGACTATCAGTAATATTTTAAATTTCCTGCCTTCTTTTCTGGCCTTGTCTCATGACCTCTTCTCTGCCTTCTACATGCTTTAGCCACATTTTCAACTTTATGAAAGCACTATTCCCTATGTGCACATGCCATCCATTCCCTCTACTTGAAATGCTCACCCCACCTGCCTCACCCAGGTAATTTGCACTTACCTTTCAAGTCTTCATTTAAATGTCACTTTCTTCAGGTTACCTCCGAGATCTTTCTCACTGCCAAGACTGGATTGGTCTCTTCCAATATTTGCTTCCATAGTACCTTAGTTTTCTATTTTGCAGAACTTTTCACACTTGGAATTATTTGTCCATTAGAATTTGGCCGGTCATTTGTGCTATATACTTTTGTTTCTTCCATATTTTCTGGCATTTGTTGTAGTTGAGATGCACGGTAGGTGTCCAGTAACTATCTTTTTTCTGTACATTCACTCTTAGCTCCATGCTTATAAATCACAAATGTGTATTCTCTGTTCAAAAAATGAACTCCTGTGTCTTTCAATTCGAAATTGTTAATTTCTTGTCAGTGCACTCCAGGCTCTTAATCTAGTCAAGAGAGTTTGGCATCATTCTTGACTTCTTGCTGTCTTTTCTGTTTGAGCCAGTTCCTTGGAAGTTGGATCTGGTTTATTGCGCCAGAAAGATGGCCACAATATTTTAATTGAAAAGTTACAAAACATTATGTGTAATTTGTGGTATTTTATCTAAATATAAATTCATGTATTTTAAATCTCTCTGAAATATTTGAGAGGATACATACTGAACAGAATGATGGGAGGAGCTAACTAGTGGACTTTAGTTTTCTCTTTTGTATGAATTTTTCAGTGACTAAATAAAAAAAGCTGTTTTGAAAAAAAGAAAACAAAAACAAAGCTAAAATGGCTTTTTGAGATAGCCTGTTTTTTCCAATCTTGCTGCCTTAATTAGGGTACTCCTAAGGCTTAGGAAGAGCCACACTCAAGGGGCCAAAGAGCCGCATGTGGCTCACGAGCCGCAGTTTGCGAACACATTAGTATGCTAATTCTAAATTTTTCTGCCTGGTTCTCAGGTTTTCTGTAATTTGTTCTTTTACCTTTCCAGTGCTACTCCTCATGACTCCCTTACACAATCTCAGAACCGTTCTGCTCTTGTCCCCTATATATCGCACATATTTTCTTTATTGCTGGTATTCATTTACAGTCTCATCTGTAGAAAACACCCTTAAACTCATGTAATTGTCTCTCTTCCTATAGCATTTAGTTTTAGCTAAGAGAAACTGCATAGGATTTTGGTGGTTGAAATATGTCATTTTTTCATTGGCATATTTCAAGACTACTGATTCTCTGTAAATAAATGGCATGTTATTCAGATGTACATTTTTCAAAGAACATGTCAGACATTCTTCTGTTTTGTTCAGAAAATTTGGAAATAATTGGTGTTTGAAAATAAAGGCCTAGGATACAAGGTATCCTGAAAAAACAGCTCTATCTGAATCACTTTCTCTGTATCCACCAGTAGGAAAAAAAGAAAACTTTGATTTCTATAAATACTTCTTGGGTGGAACAGTCATCTAAATTTTATGTTTTATTTATTTATTGTCCATTAGTTTTTTTAGGGAGGTTTTAGTTTTTGAGAGTGCAAGAACTCAAATGCACCAGTCTCTAAATAACATCAGACACAATTTGATAAGTATTTGGTTGCCACAACATGATGCAAAGTTTGATGTACTCTGAAGAGAGAGAATCAATAGTAACATGAGTTTGACTGTACCTGTCTGTACTCAGAAGAGTTGTGGCAATATTAGATGCTGGCAGATAAGTTTGGGAAATAGTTGAAAAGTATATGGCATGAAGTGTGGTGTGGTGGAAGCTGGTGTTAAGTTGGTGAGTTTGGCTTTGCTTGGACCAGCCTTTGGTAGCTCAAAAATCACCTGGTGAGCTTGTTATAATAAAATACAGATTTGGGGGCCCTATTTTTGGTGTAGAGAAGAACTCAAGAATCTGCATTTTAAAAAGAAACTCTAGATGATTCTGGTGCCCAACCAGATTTAGGAAACATTGACCTGAGCCCCATATTTTTCCTGAAATCATCATTTCTTTTGCATTTTTCTTTTGTCTTTGATTTTTCTTTTTAGTTCTGGTCTCACTATACCTGTTTTTTCCCTTCCTTGCAATCCTAAAACTTTTGGAAGGCTAAGCCGACAGTATTCTCCTCCTACTGCCTTCTTAATTTGACTTTTGCTGTGAGAATCTGTTTCTATTTCAGATTTAAGTATATGGTAAATTATTCATGACCAGGGTTCTTGTTTTCCTGTCATAATCAAATGCAAAATTTAGTGGCTCATCTTAGCTTATGTTATAGGATTTAAAAGATTGATACTGCATTTTAAATTTTATTAAGAAAAATGATGTGTACCTCTTATCTCACTTGGGTTTTTTCCTTATTTGAGGGACATGGCAAAGACAAAAGAGAATATTTAAGTACATTTGAGCAATAATAAGCAGGGTAGTCATACTAAGGCATACTATATAGTCATTTAAAAGAATGAGTATGCCCTGACCGGTTTGGCTCAGTGGATAGAGCATTGGCCTGTGGACTGAAGGGTCCTGGGTTCGATTCTGTTCAGGGGCATGTACCTTGGTTGCAGCACATCCCCAGTAGGGGGTGTGCAGGAGGCGGCTGATCGATGTTTCTGGCTCTTTATCCCTCTCCCTTCCTCTCTGTAAAAAATCAATAAAATATATTAAAAAAATAAAAGAATGAGTATGCTGTAAAAAGCTTGTTGTGGAAGGCTGTATACAATGTATAGCTGAGTAAAAAAGCAGGTTGTACAGCAGTAAGTATAAAATGAACTCATTTTTGTTTAAGCCACCCTCCATAAACATATAAAAAAGTTCTTTAAAGATATAAATATTAAGCTTATGATATTTTATTATCTTAATAAATAGATAACAAATAAATAATAAGTTTATTATGTTTTATTTATAACAAGTTACTAAACTTATTGTTTTTTTGTTTGTGTTTTTTTATAGCAAAGGAAACTTATTGTTTACTTACTATATTTGTAGGTGATTTCCATTGAGGAAATGGATTTTCAATTTTTACTTTATATATTTCTCTATTTGAATATTAAATAATAAATAGCATGTGATTATTTTTTTTTAATCCTCACTCAAGGATATTTGTCCATTGATTTTTAGAGAGAATGCGAGGGAGATAAGAGGGGGAGAGCGAAAGAGAGACACATCGATTGGCTGCCTCCCTCAAACCCCCCCAACTGGGGCTAGGGATTGAACTCTTGATCCTTTGGTCTGTGGGTCTAAGCTTTAACCCAGGGATAGGGAACCTTTTTTCTGCCAATGCCATTTGGATATTTATAACATCATTTGCGAGCCATACAAAATTATCAACTTAAAAATTAGCCTGCTATATTTGGTCAAACATTTAATAAGCTCACCCCTAATACCTTGGCAGGGCCAGGCCAGATGATTTCCTGGGCCTTATGAGGCATGCAGGCCTCATGTCCTCCACCCCTGCTCTAACCTTGAGCAACCGGCCAGGGCAGCATGTGATTCTTTTTAATTTAAAAAATTATGAAAGTATTGATTTTTAAAAAATATGTTGTGATGTCAAGTTATATAGTTTATTCTTATAAAATGTCATTTCTGTAACAAAAGAACATCTTTAAAGAAAGAGAAAATGAAAGTACTAGGTATTCAAAGATACTTTGAATGATACTTTGTAATTCTGAAAATGTCAAATATCCCATTTTATAATAGTATATGTTAATTATTTCATATTAGAACCAAAGAGAGCAAGAGAGACTTTAGTCAGTATATCGGATACAGCGGCAGCTCCTACCCAGCACAGGAGGTGATGAACTCTCTGCACGTGCCTTTGTTTTCCTTGAGTTGCTTGGTCCGCAGTTTGCATTCATTGATCAGTGAGTTGATTCAGACTCAAACCCACCGACAGCAATGAATGTTGAGTGCAGCCATCAGTGTTTCCTTTGGTGGAGTTGCCTTGGCTCTCCCTGACTCCTGGCTCTTCTTTTCCACACTGGTTCTTTGAGGTCTGTGTCTGGCCTCTCTCAGTAACTAACCATTGAGGAGCCACATAATTATTGATAACATTGACAGTAGAGCTGGGAGGTTCTGAAAGATGGGGAAACTATGGTTCAGAGAAGAGAAGGGGCTCCTGGAGAAGCTAGCAAGTAGCCCTGTGATCACACAGGCAGTGCTTGCATACTGGGAGGTGTAAATAAGAGTTGAGGACCCTAGTTCTTCCTCTCTCTTTAGAACTAAGAATATGAGTGCTTTTCAGGTTAAATTAGCACAGGTTATGTTTTGGATTAAATAATAGTAGCGTTCATATATAGAGCATTTGCTGTGTTTTAGGAATGGTACAAAGCACCTTATGTATTATCTCATTGAATCTCAAAACTCCATGAGGATAGGAAATCTTATCCCCCATTTTATATATGAAAGCACTGAGACTCAGACATTTGTCCACAGTCACACAGCTAGTTAGGGAGTTGAGCCAAGATGCACTCCAGATCTATCTGACTCCAGACCAGATTTTACTTGAATTTAACAAACATTTAAATAAGCGTATGTGTGGATGGAAATAGTGCGGCAATAGCTGCTTTCAAATAGCTCATATTCTAATGGGGCTGTCTGATTTGGCATGTGAAGGCACAGCCTGCTCTTTTGCTTCAAAAATATAGTGTTGTCTGTAAGGAGCCCAAGGTACAGTCAACGGTCGGTGGTTTTTTCAAATCCCAAACTCACCGACAGCGTTGAATGTTCCTTGGAGTCCTCTGAAGGCTGGATCCTGGCCCTGGCAGCCCTTTAGTCTGTACCCACTGCTGATATAGCCTCTCACATTCTTTTCAGGTTTTAAGTTGAGAGTATTTAAATTATGACATTGATTTGTGTACACCAGAGAGTTAATGAACTTCAGGATTGTGAGACTATAGTATTTATACAAGCACACTAGGATGGATGTTTGAGAAAATGGCTTTGAATGATACTTTGTAATTCTGAAAATGTCAAATACTCCATTTTATAGTAGAATATGTTACTTATTAAAGGGTGAGGGTAAGAAAGAACATAACTCAGTATCCTACTATGTGCTGAGATTTGTTTATTTTTATCTCATTAAATTCTCAACAACTCACTTTTATCTCACGAGAAAACTGTCTTAGAGAAATGAAGTGGGTTGCCCAAAGTTACATAGCCAAAAGCCAAGGTTATAAGCCAGAGCTTAAATACTGGACTTTATGATTGCAAAGCTCACTGATCATACTGCCTATTCTCTTTTCCACCACAAACTTACTGTTGAATTTCTGGGGATAGAACCTTCTGTGAGAGTAAACATCCTCTTGTTTGCCTCTAATAATAGTTGGTGAGTCTGTAGGTGAAATGTTTCATAAAGGAAGATGAAAAAAATTAATCTTCATACTTTGCAATCTCCCTAGCTGAGATCTGGGATTACTAAGTTATCACAGAGGTTAATAGTAGTCTGCAAGCTATTTTCCATATTGAAAAAACAAAAAATGGACGAAAACTCCTACTACCTAATAGAAAGCCTGCATTTCTCAGTGAGTTCGCAAGAGAGGGACTAAAATGTCAGGTGTCTTTGCTTTTGGAGAAAGGGTATCAGTGTTCTGTAGACATACTGATTATTTTTATTGGCTATTGGCTGGATCCTTGATGAAATATCTGGAAAATGAACTAATTATATGGAACTCTTCAGAATGTAGGGTTTACCAGTGTAATAGGAGGGATCCTGGAGCACTCAGTAGCAAAAGGGCTTGCAGAACCACTGGCTGAATTGAGGTTAATCTTTAATCAGGGATAGTTATTATATTTGCTTTAGGTTTAAATATTAACGGTTGACTGTTCTCAGATTTATTTTTAAACCAGCCAAATGGTACATATTTTTAAAAAAATCAACCTCTGAGAATTTTGTTTGAATGTAAACTTATTTACATTCTGCATCAGTTTAATTGTTCCACTCTGTCAAAACACCAGTTAGCCAGCTTTGTTGAGTTCTCAGCGATAGGGCAACAAAAAAAATCAAGCAACTGTCACTATGTAGTATTTAAAAACTCTTTACTGGGTTTATTTTAAATGGTCTTCCCCTTGGCCTGAAGAGATGCTAATGCTTTTTATCATTTGGATAAATATTCAGACTTAAAAAAGATACTAAATTCTGCTACACTGAACCATTAGATATTTGCAAAATACCATTCTTAAATTTATGGCATTCTAAGAAGAACGCTTTTCATAGACTTGAAAAACTAGAGAAGAGTGAAAGGTAGGTTTCTAGAATGACATAAGGGTGTTTCCTATAATTAATTTTCATGGCAATAAAGCTTTCAGCATCCTCATTCCTTTAATTTGCTTTAAGTCCTTAACTTTATTCTATATCATCAAGTGAGTTTAAGGTACATATTGCATCTTTTAAATGAGTTTGGCTATAGAGTTTATGTACTCAATGGAAAGGTAAATTCTAAGGGTTAAAAAAGTTCAAGATTAAATTACCCTTATAGAAGCTACAGATTTAATAAATTAGTCCAATTATTTAGTTCTTGATTTAGATGGGTTTTGAGTTTGCCAGAACTCACCATTCTATCCTTTATCGTTTCACTTACCTCCTTTCTTTTCTTTTGCAGATGTGCTACAAAATATTGAAACCCACATTGCTCCAACTTGGAGATGTAGATGTTTTCATACTCCTCTTGAAGCCTCTTGATACACTTGAAACAAACAAACAAAAAAACAAGAAGCATAAACTCAAATAATGTATTTTAAGGGTTAGTAGCCTAGGAGTCACTGTCTTAGGTGGCTGACTGCCCTGACACTTCCTAGGCACTTTGCAGGGAGCATCTCTGTAAGTGTTTAGGGAAATGCTGCTAGTCTTGATCACAAAGTTGTAAAATGACAGCAGCATGTCAGCATGAATTCATGTTCCTCTTAGAATACTGATAGTGTTCTTCATTCCTTTACTAATTTAGCAGCAGAATCCTAAGAATTCTTTCTCTTACATACAGCCCTTGCCATCATGGAGCCCAGGTCTACCCAAGGAACTAGATATAGACCCATCTGATGACAAAGAGGATGATTGCTTTGCTGGCAGAATGATATAACCCATATGTTAAAGATAACAGAGAAAAGAAGTGTTAATCCTGCCTAGAAGTATTAGGAAAGGTACATCTAAGTGGTCACATTTGATCTAGGCCTTGAAAGTTTAATTGAATTTTCACTAGACACAGAAGGAAAGATCTTCCAATAGAAGGGAAAATTCTGCACAGGAAACTGTAGAGGCAAGAAATTTCAGGTAATGATGAGTAGTGAGATTAATCTCTCAGAGCTTCAGTGAAGATGCAGGACAAATAGCACTTTTTTTTGTACACAGTTGTAAAAAGCTATTGAGGTTATGTACGTGAAAGTAGCGTGCAAATATAATTGCTTGGTCTCACATTTCTCATTGCTATTGGTTCATATGTGCTACAATAGAATAAATAAAGTACCTTATGATAGATTTCTCCAAAGTGGATTCTTATTTGGCTGTCTCTTTTTTTCCTTTAAAGTGACCTTAGTTTAAAATGTTCATATATTAAGTGTTTGGAGAAGCACTATTATAGTCTGATAAAGAGCACAGACTTCGAAGTTAGAATCTTTGCTTTCCAACTTATTAGCTATTTGACCATGGGCAAATTACTTAACCTCCCTATTTTTGTTTCCTTATCTATAAAATAGAGATATTATCTGCCTCATAGGTAGTATCTACCTTATAGGACTGTAGTGAGGATCAAATGCAGTAAAATATGTCAAGTGTGTAAAACAGCATCTGACACATGTTAGAAGCTATATGTATTATGTTATTTCAAAATACTTAAATTAAAATCATTTGCAACTATTATTTATATGTTACTAAATAAAATTGCTTGTTTTGCCCAGAATTTGTTTTCTAGTCCATATACATTAATATAAAAAACCTTCTTTTAAAGTTAAAACAATCTCTTACTAGCTAGTTATATATACATTTTAAATAAATTTTTGAAACTAATGCTTTACCACTTTGTGACCTCAGGTGAAGTTTTTATCTCCCATAAGCTTCAATTCCCTCAGTCTGTAAAAATGATAATCATATTAGTTACCTACTGCATATTGATTGTGAGGATTGTTAGATAATATAATTAAAAACTCTGAAAAGCTGTGGATTCTCTCCCTTAAATACATACACCTAAACAAAATTTTGAAAGCAGTTTCAGTTATGAATTCCCAAGAAACCACCTATAGTCTCCTTGTGACTTCAGGTTAAGAAATCCTGACCAGAGGTGTAGACCAGGATTTCGTAATCTAGTCTTATCACTACTGGTGGTTGTCATTGAACATCTAGATCTCCATCTTGATATCCATAACTTTGCTTATGCTAGTAGAATTTGTAAAATAAGTTGCCAGATGAGAAGTTACACAAATATTTGAATGAATTTAACTATCTTATTTTGCAACAGCTCTCCCCATCTCCTAATCCCCACCACACTTTTCCAGCAACCATTTGGTTTGGATCTGATCTGAGCACTATTGACTACTAATTCTGGCTTTAAGTTGGGTTGAAAGAATGTGTTATTTCAAGACAGTGCTTACAAAGTAGCCTGCTTAATTCACAGTGTTTACTTGAATATTAGAAGAGGAAAAAAAGAGTGTGCCACAGATTGTGGTTGTACATTCTTATATTTAGCCTGCTTGAGGTTTTACCAGAGAGTTGAGAGGTAGGGATAGAATTTTAAACTCAATAGCTTGGAATATTTTGCTATTTGACATGGCAACTTTATATCAAGTTACTTCAGATATTTTATTTTATTTTATATTAAAAAAATATTTTTATTGTTTTCAGAGAAGAAGAGAGAGGGAGAAAGTTATAGAAACATCAATGATGAGAATCATCTATTGGCTGACTTCTGCACTCTCCCAACTGGGGATTGAGCCCTCAACTCGGGCATGTGCCCAGATCGGGAGTTGAACCATGACCTCCTGGTTCATAGGTCGACACTTAACCACTGAGCACACCAGCCAGGCTACTTCAGATATTTTAGATGAGTCTGGATGACAAGAGGAGGCCAACTCACTGAGATAGATTGATCTAGTGCCAAAGGCAATAGATATTTCTCTTTAAATAGAACACATATTTCAACATCTATCAAAATATTCTAAAGGCCATCTGAATTCTCCATCCCCTATTAATAGTGACATCATGTGTTTGAGATATTATTTTAGATTATTTTGCAAACCCATAAGAATCAGGACTTTATTTTTCTATGGTAACTTAATTCACAGATTATCTGTAATCAATGACCAACTTTTTAAAGTAACTATACTAATGATTATTGTTCAGCTGAGCTGAATATGCAAGCACATCAATGAGTTAGGATATGAAGTCACAAAAGAAGTAGGAACCAAAATTATATATTAGCTAATGTTCATGGCAATTAAGGAATGAGCAGGAGAGAATCTTGGGTTTTCTTGTGAAAAATATTAGCAGAGATTTTTAAAGTTCTTTAGACCCAAGAGTCATGTGTTTTGCCTTAACCAGTTAGTGAAATAAACAAAAACAGTGATCAAAAGACTCAGTTTTCCCTTTTTAACACAGTAAACTAAAATAAGTTAAAAGAAGAAAGACATAGTCTTATATTATTGATATACCTGCAGGAGGTAGCTGATCAATGATTCTCATCATTAACGTTTCTATCTCTCCCTCTCCCTTCCTCTCTGAAATCAATACAACACATATTTTTTAAAACTTGATTTCTATTCTTAGGAAGTTTATTATTGCCTCAGGTAGATTATAGCTTTGTGTTAAGGCATCTTAATTTATAGGTAATTAGATAAAGTCATTTCATAACTAACTTTTTAGTTATTCATAACATTTAGAGAAAATGCTCTTTTTTAAAACTTTTTATGTGCATTTTGCCTCAATAAAGTAATTTTTTATAACACATTTTTATTGATTTCAGAGAGAAAGGGAGAGGGAGAGAAGTAGAAACATCAGTGATGAGAGAGAATCATTGATGGGCTGCTTCCTGCAGCCCCCTACTGGGGATCGAGCCCACAACCTGGGCATGTGTCTTGACTGGAACTGAGCCCGGGACCCTTCAGTCCACAGGCCGACACTCTATCCAGTGAGCCAAAACAGGTAGGATGGGAAAATGCTCTTTGAATTTTGTTTTTTATGGCTAGTTCCAGCTTATAATTGAATCTTTGTAAAATATAATGTGAAAACTTTATTTTTGAATATATTTTCTAGAAAAACTATACTTAAATCTACCTCATACTTTCATAAATGAAATACTGATTTATTAGGTTGGGTAAGCTATTAATACTTGACATATGGTATTAAGATTTATGTCTTCATTGATAACCTGAAATTGGACAGTTTTGATGTTTGAATGGGAATGCTAGTAATGGATAGGGGGGAAAATTCTGGGATGAAAATAGAAAATAAATTCCAGTTTACAGTTTTATAACTTTCAAGCTGTTGGGGGTCTTAGAGGTCATTTAATCGAATGATTTTCAAACTCGACTGTATCAGGATAAAAAGTGGTGTTGGGAAACGTAGATTGCTAATACAGACAGTTTTCAGGTTACTCAGACTCAACGTACATCGTTTCGTGGTTACGTCGCCATCTCCCATTTATTTATTAAAAAAAAGTTCCGTCATTTCGACATATGTACATATGTGCTTTATGTTTTTTATTATTTACCACAAGTAAAGGTCAGGAATTGTTACCTTTCTTTTAATTTTTTTTACTGTTTCACTTCATTACTGCTGTGTATGTGCTCCATGTGAGTGATGTAGGTGCTACGCAAAATCGCGTTACGTCGTGCCATAGGAACGAACCTGAGGACCTACTGTAATCATCATCCTACACTTAGTAAATCAGATCTCGTAGGAGTGGGTTCTATAGTTTTCAAAAACCCCCAGGGAACTTGGATGTACTCATTTCATGGGACACTTGGGAATCTCTGATTTAGGCCAAGAACGTTCTTTCATAGATGAGGAAGCTGATTTAGGAGGGAATTGAAAACCCAAAACACACAGCAGGTCAGAATTGAAGTCCTCAACCCCGCGTTTGTGTGCGTGTGTGTGTGTGAGCTTCCGTGCTGTGGTGTTTACTTAGACCACACTACCTCTTCATTATGAAAAAGCATGCTTTTTGCAGAAGTTTCCTAATGTCCTATTGGCCATCTGCAAAGTACATCTGCAAAATCAATCTGCCTGGCAGGTCAAACAACTTAGCCTTAGGGATGCACCCAGAACTTGTGCAACCGGACCATTGACTTGAATTTGGTATGCTGACCTGAAGCATCTGACTAAGTAAGCAGTGCTGAGTAGTTGCTTAAAAACTGTCCATAGCATGAAATGAGAAATAGCTGTAAGTGATCAAAACTCTGAGCAGGCCCTTCAGGCTATGACATTTACCAGCAGCTGCTACACTTTAACACTTTTCTCTAATCAAAGTTGACTATCACTGGATGGAAGAGGCTTGCAGAACCTCTGGCAGCTCTCTGGGGAGGAATTTATTTTAATTGTGCCAGTGAGAAGGTAGGAATTATTTCAATAAAGATCAAGAACTTCCAAATCCACTTAAGCTTGGGCTCCTGGCCAAGTGTCCATTCTCAGGAGAGAGTTGGTGTCAGCTGCTGCCTTGTGACTTGAGGTGTTTTAAAAAAACCACAAAGGCATTATGGAATCCTCTCCTGAGTTGGCAGGCAGGAGTGGCACCAGGAATCAAGGCCTGACACATGTCATCAGCCTGGAAAAAGTGGAGTTTGGACACTAATGATGGCTCTTGTCAAAGCTCAGTATGATAAAGTCAGGAGGACTCATCTTGGGGTTTAGTTTGCATAGAGAGGAGTTACAGCATTCTCTAAGAACACCTGCCAAGAGTGTTCACTGCCCCAGCTGTATGTCAGTGATGAATCCTTCACTCTTGCCTCCTGTCACTTCTTTTTAATGGGTGATGGTAGAGATGCTGGATGGGTACAGAAGAGAGGCAGCTTGGTTAGGTCTGGCACATCTCCTTATTTGCTTGTTTTCTTGCCATTTTTTGTATAGAACTAAATTTGTGTGACCATACTCCAGGCTAGTACTTTGTCCTTATATCTGAAGGTGTGTTGGGCTATACATAGTCACAGGTCCTTTATTTCCATAAATGCCACTGCTGGTGACCACACAGATGTTTTTGTTGGCACATATAAGAAAGCTTTTTTACTGATATATCTCTGTTAGATGTGTTATTTTCGCATCTCAGTTCTGCCATTTAGTAACTGTGACTTTTGGCAAGTGGTTTATTCTTCATTTCTTGTCTGTAAAATGGAGTTTAGCAATTAATTGCACTTATATCACAGGGTTGTTGTGAGAATTCAGTTTAACAGGAATATAAAAATACCTGGCACATAACATTCAAATTTCAGTTTACTGTTATTATTGTAATTATTTGGTTAAACTTCCTGCTTGCTGGAAAGAATGGGATGAGAGTTTCTAAGGCATTGTCCTAGTGAATTCAGGAATTGTGGTTTAGATCGAACAGAAAATGAAGTCAGAAGACCCAGATTCAAGTCTTGAATATGTTATATGTTACTTTAATTTCTATAAAAAAAGTTATACTAACCAAAGACAGACAAAAGTAGCATCTCTAAGATTTCTTGCCACACAAAGAATCTTTACATTCATAAACAGCATACCTACCAGGCAGTGTTCAGATGCAGAGGTTAATAGTGCCTGGCATAGGACTCAGCATTTCTTGAGTATCCTTTCAGTGTCAGTCATTGTGATAATATGGCTATACATATGTAAAATTTATACCTACATATACACATATCTATAATAATAAAAGCATAATATGCTAATTAGACTGGATGGCTGAACAACCTTCCAGACAACATTCCGAACGACCTTACCGATGAAGCTGGGGCTGTGAGGGACGAGCCCCTTGCATGAATTTTGTGCATCAGGCCTCTAGTGTACATATAAATATACATATATATTCAATATACATGTGTGGGCAAAAGTAGATTTACAGTTCATATGGAAAAAAACATGACAGATTATAGGTTATAATTATTGCAATAGATTTATTAACTAAAAGAATGCCACAGTAGTGCAGTATAATTAGGTATACGCTTGTAAGTCCTCAAATTGCCGGCCTTCATTATTTACACATTTTTGTAGTCTGCTTGCTATACTCAAGCACACTTTATGACAGTTCTTAACCTACTTTTGCCCACCCCTGTATGTATGTCACAAATATCCTATATAATAAAAGAGTAATATGCAAACTGACCCTAACAGCAGAAAGACTGGGAATGACTGGTCACTATGACACACACTGACCACCAGGGGGCAGACGCTCAATGCAGGAGCTGCCCCCTGTTGGTCATTGCGCTTCCACAGGGGGAGCTCTGCTCAGCCACAAGCCAGGCTGATGGCTGCCAGTACAGCGGTGGTGGTGGGAGCCTCTCCCGCCTTCTCAGCAGTGCTAAGGATGTCCGACTGCAGCTTAGGCCTGCTCCCTGCTGGCAAGTGGACATCCCCCAAGGGCTCCCGGGCTCCCAGAGGTATGTCTTACTGCCAGCTTAGGCCCAATCCCCCAGGGAGCGGACCTAAGTCAGCAGGTGGTCATCCCCCAAGGGGTCCCAGACTGCAAGAGGGCACAGGCCGGGCTGAGAGACCACCACCCCCCCCCCCCCCCCCCCCCCGCCCACCCCGAGTGCACAGATTTTTGTGCACCGGGCCTCTAGTGTAAGAATATATTTATTTATATATATTTTGAGTATATATAAAAATTTAAAATATCTAAATATATTTACTAGTATGTATAGGTAGTACATGTAAATCTACTTTATATAAATATATTGATCATTCATATTTAATCTTTATGAGAGTCCTGCAAGGTATTTGGTGTTATGCCAGCCGTGGGCAAACTACGGCCCGAGGGCCGGATCCTGCCCGTTTGAAATGAATAAAACTAAAAAAAAAAAAAGACCGTACCCTTTTATGTAATGATGTTTACTTTGAATTTATATTAGTTCACACAAACACTCCATCCATGCTTTTGTTCCGGCCCTCCGGTCCAGTTTAAGAACCCATTGTGGCCCTTGAGTCAAAAAGTTTGCCCACCCCTGTGTTATGCTCACTTTATACATGAAGAATGAGACTAATATGGGATGTGATTTGCTCAAAGTCACAGAGCCTTGGCTTGTCTGTTGCCAAACTTCTCATAAGTGTCTATTGATCAGAGAGGGTGAAAGCAATATGGGCTGGATTGGGTAGAATCAGTTATTTTCCCAATGCTAAATACTCCCTCTTTCCAGATTTCTCTTAATAACTCTTTTTTTAAAATCCTCACCCGAGGATATTTTTCCATTGATTTTTAGAGAGAGTGGAAGAGAAGGAGGGTGAGAGTGAGGTGGGGTAGGAAAGAGGAAGAGAGAAACATTGATTTGAGAGAAGCATCGATTGGTTGCCTCCCACATGCTGCCCCGACCCAGATCAGAGATAGAGCCCACAACCAAGTTATGCACCCTTGATCAGGAATTGAAGCCAAGACCTTTCGGTCTGAGGTTCTAACCACTGAGCAACTGGCCAGGGCTTCCAATATCTCTTTTTTTCCTCCTTGGTTCTATAAAATTTCTCACGGTGTGCCTTGTATTAGAATTGTGTGCATGGCTTATCTTTTCTACTATGATGTAACTCAGTGAAAACAGACATTTGTTCAGATATATATCAGGCATTTGATAAATGTTTATATTAAACTGTAAGTGTCCCTTGCTTAATTCATTGTTTATCTAAATAGCATATAAATGAAATAATTCAAATATATTAAGTTAATTTTTAAGTAAAATCGGTATTTTATTGAGATGTGAGTTATAACCCCACAATCTGTCTATTCTAGAAGTTTCATAGAGCATCTGTTTTTTTTGGGGAGGGGGAGGTGTGTATGTCGTCAAATGTCTTATTTTCAACTTCTAAGTTTAAAAAGCAATTAAAAATATGAACATTTTTGTTTATATTGCTAATGTTGATTAAGTAGTGCCCTCTTTGGCTCCTTAGAGATTGTTCTATGATAAGATAATTGGGGAGGGGTTGCTGACTTGAGTTGATACTACATTTGTTTTTTTAGATCAAGGCAGATAGAAGAAAATTGTAAAAGTCTAGCTTGCTAGTCTTTTAAACATAAGAGAGAATCAATTTTCAGCTTAATAAATCAATTTGGAGATCAAAGCATCTTCCATAAGATGTTGGTTACAGTAAAGCCAGTAAGTGGCAGGTGATTATTTATGTCTCCAAAATAAACAGTGATCAGAAGCAGCCAGTTATGATAATTGCTCCATTTTTTGTATAGTCTCTATAAAAAGATCATTTCAAGAATAACATCTAGAGAAGTGACTAATTGTAAATGCTTAGCTAGCATCTTGAATGGAAACTTGAGGTCTGGGTAGAGGTGGGAGAGTAGCTGTCAGTTCTTTGTAAGCCACATGCAAATTATGAACCTCTCCTTTGGGGCTTTCTTAACTACCTTTTTAAAATTTTATTTCCTCAATGGAGTCTTAACTAGGTTATGTAAAAGCAAAGGAATTTATCTCAAAGTTTCTTTCTTAACTCTTTCAGAGATACTTGGCTATACAAATGAATTCATAAAAGTTTTGGCTGTTGGATGAGAATCTTTATTTGTGCTGCTCTAGGATATGAAGGTGAGGAGAGGACATTTCTGTCAAATCATAGTTTAGTAGTCCATGTTAATCTAAGAGGGTGAAGAGTGCTGAGGAGGTGAGAGAAGCAACACTTCTTCTTTGTGTTATCTTAGTTTAATGCTTCCAACAGCCCTTTTGATAAGGTAGTGGTTATTGCATTTGTCACTGCGCTGAGATATTCTGTCCCACTCCCCAGTTCTCCAGCTGACCATAGAAGTCCTTGGTTTACATATGTCAAAGCAATTTACAGTCATATGTTGTCCAGTCACATGAACATGTTAATTTAACAGCGGTGATAATTGGTAAATGTGTAAAATCAACTAGGTTGTATCATTTGATTGAAATACTAAATTTTGCAGTTACTGAATGGTGATATGTACATCGTTCAGACTTAGGACTTGACTCCATGAAAAAGTTGTTGGTTAGGGTGATCTTTTAATTTGTGTATGTGTAACTGGGACTAAGATTGTTTAGGGATCTGGCTCATTGAGGAAGAATGTCAGCTTCTAGGCATAGGAGCATGGCCTTAACAGGGCTGTGAACTTTAAAGAAAGTGTAATTGGGGTGGGATTTATTCAGACACTGACAGGCAATAAAAATTAACATGTTAAGTGTTTAAATTCTCAGTTAAATATTCTCTTTAAATTAGTTTAGAAAATTTTAGAATTATATACAGATTAAAAATAATTCTAATGCATTTTCTTTAAGATTTATTTAAATAAAAATGAATTTCACTTTTCCTTTTGGTCTCTTTTATGCTAATATTCTCAGTCTTCTGCTCCTTTAAAAATGTTGGGGGGGGGCATTTGTGCATTCTAAATATGTACACATTTTAAACTACAGTTTTTAGGTCTTTTGTCTGTTTTTACTACTATTACTGATATTAAGAGTCTAATATAAACTCCTGTTTAACAGGATCAATGTGGCTAAAGTATGAATGATTAAAATGGACATTGGCAAAAGTAGAGTCTAGATCTGATTATTAGTGGTAAAAGGAAAACCTAACAGGTGAAATATAATGATCTTTGAGTTCAGAATAATAGATACTTTTGGGGGAGAAAGGTTATCAGGGAATCTTATGAATTTCTATAAATGTTCCATAATTTGTCCTGTGTATACAACTGTAAAAATTCATCAAACTTAAAATTTGTTAACCTTACCACATGTAAATTATACCTTAAAAAGTAACATACTAACAATCGTATCTGAAGCAAATTGTCAAAATCTTGGTTATTGTTGAATATGAGTGATGGTTCATTTTACAATTGTCACTGTTTTTATGAAAATTTGAAATATTTTGTGATAAAAATGAGGTTAAAAAAATCCTGTCAGTCTAAACATGTCAATTTATATCTACATTATGAGAACTAAAGTTTTTTTCTCCTTCCTTAACTGCATTTTTCATGTTTGGAATTTTGTGTTTATCTTTGTTGCTGGAGAGATACAGAGAATCAAGTCTGTTTTTGTGATATAACTTGTTCAAAGAGCTCAAACCCAATCTTGATCTTGAAATCAGGTGATATATAAATTCTTCCCTTTCTTTAATCTGAATGGAGAAATATCAAACCACTTAGCTTCATTAAGTATGTGGCAGTCTAATTAAATACCGGTTTAAAAGATTCTGTCTTTCAAAAACATACCTACTACTGAGGATTTGCCATATACTTGCTGTTGTGAGAACTGTCTTGTAGAGTGATGTTACTATTTCCTTTTGCATTTGAGGACATTCAGGTCAAGAAACTTGAGTTCAGGTTCTCATGGCTGAAGTAGGGAGGGTACCCCATTCTTGGCCTCTAAAGGATACATCCTAAGCTGCCAATGTCAGAGTATAAATATGAAGGTAATTATCATTCTCTGTAACTGACTTTATTGCCACAGATGTGAATAATCACTATTTTAGAGACATTTGTGAACTATTTTAGAAGTCTTTTTAGAGCTTGTGTTGAGTGGCCTTTAAAATTTCAAGATTATTTCTGATACTTTTTAAACTTGGCAATATGGCTTTGTTTTTTAAAGCAAAATCTGGAGTAAAGAGAAATATTTATTCCCCTGTTGTATGAAAAAAGGCTATTTGTAGGTCACCTTTTTAAAAAAGCCAAGAAATTCTCTCTCCAAACCACATTAGAACTCATGCCAGCTTGGTACTGGGCCCTCACCAGAGTAATGATGTAAGAATTTGCAAAAGTACATAGTGCAGCTGCCAAAGCTCACACTGTTTAATTTCAACACCGTCTGTCTGCCAGAGTCCACAGCTCAACATTTTTTTTCTGCATGTACCAAATTATAATCTCTTTGGAGGGGGAAATAAAGAGTTGTATAATAAACTTACTGCTTTCTTAGGTAATGGTGCTGTTTTGCCTCTCACATTTCCCTCCATCTAACTTTCAAGTATTTATTAACCTGGGTGAATTTTTCCAAAATGTGACACAGAAGGGCAATTTACACCTTTCCTGGTTTATGTTTTGCAAGGAAACCCTTCCCTTTGCATGGTTCTCTGTTCAGGAAGTTCCATGTGCTACATTCCATCTATTTGCCAAGTCTTGGACTCTTATCCTAAGTACAGTATTTGAGTATGCAATTACACATACACATATTGGCAACAGTATACTCTTTCCTGGCCTCTCTTAGAGCAAGTTTGAAGCCAGAGGAGCAAATCCAGATGTTCTTGAGTCTGGCATCCTCAATTCAGAATTCTAGATGGCAAAACTTCATTTGGAAGTGTACCAGGCTTACTCAGCTCCTGCTCTTGCCAACCATCACATTTTACGACCAAAGATTCTGGAGTTTGCCCCCTGTGCTGAGCAGAAAGAACACCACCAAAAGCTGCATGGGAAGTGGCTCTCCATCATGGGAGGAAAATATTTTATTTGCTTCAGGAGGCATGTAGAGGAGGGTAGTTTTGCTGTTGGGAATAAGTCTGAAATGAGAGCAGGTGCAACTGCAGCTGCAGCTCCTTAACCAAATCTGGCCTTGTTTAATGTTTAAAGAGTCTAAAACATTTGGCATCAACATAAGCGAACCATTATGGGCTCTCTGGCCGCTAACATAATATCTCCCACAAGGGGGAGGTACTCTGACTATATTCAGTCACCATTTATTAAACACCTTCTGTGTGCACTAGGCAGTGTACTAGATGCTGGTGATGAATAAGATCTTTTTGTCAAGAAGCCCATAGTCTGGTAGGAGGCACAGACTCTTATGTAGATAAATTATAACTCACCAGTTTTATTTGTTGCTGATGTCTTTTAGTGTTTTGTTCACTTTGTAGGTCAGCTACAAAAGCCAATTCACAGAACTGACTTGATGACCTTCTAAGAACAAGTATGAAATTTCCCTTAAGTATTAAAGTATGCTCACCTGCTTTTATTTTTGCCTCTTTAGATACCTCTTCTGACTTGTTCAGGGTTAAAGATTTGTGGAGTGTGGAAAGAAAATACTAGTATAGTAGTCCCCCCTTATCTGTGGGGATACATTTCCAAAATCCCCAGTGGATCCCTGGAATCTCTAATAGTACTGAACCTTTTATACTATATTCTGTGGGGTTTTTTTTTCTATAGTCATGAGCTGTGCAACGACCTTATGGTCAACAATGGACTGAATTATATGTGTGGTCCCATCTATATATATTAAAGCCTAATATGCAAAGTGTCCCCTTGGGAGTTCTACTGGTGGACCAACTGGGAGTACCATCGCTTGCTATGACATGCGCTGACCACCAGGGGGTGGCACGGAACGAAGGAAGGCCCCAGCGGGCAGCTGGTAGCCACTAGGGACTCTACCCTGGGCCTCTAGTAAGATTATAATGGAGCTGAAAAATTCCTATTGCATGTGATATAGTAGCGGTCGTAATGAGGTAGGGCAGTGCATTACTCATGTGTTTATGATGATGCTAATGTAAACAAACCTGCTCTGCCAGTCGTGTAAAAGTGTAGCACATACAATTATGTAGAGTATATAAGACTTGATAATAAACAACTGTGTTACTGGTTTATATATTTACTATATACTTCTAATCATTACTTGAGAGTGTACGCTATTAAAAAGAAAGTTTGCTGTAAAATGGTAAAGCTGTGCTATGCCCACAGAAGACTTATACATTCCTTGTTTACCGCATCTCTTGATTGCATCATTTTCTCTTGTGCTCATGACTATTGAAATTTCTTTTGAGAGCCGAATTTTTAAAACTTAAACTATATAGGTAGGTACATTGTTATTGACTTAATTAGGGTACTCCCAAGGCTTAGGAAGAGCCACACTCAAGGGGCCAAAGAGCCGCATGTGGCTCACGAGCCGCAGTTTGCAAACACATTTTTGTCTGAGGCTGCTTTGCATCAAAGAAATGAGGAATTAAGTTTGGATGTGAATCATTCCTTTGTCCAGCATAGCCACGTGTATATGCATCCCCGCCCACTAGTCACTTAGTAGTTGTCTCGGTTATCAGATTGACTGCTGCAGTATCGTGCAGTGCTTGTGTTCCAGTAACCCTTATTTTACTTAATAGCTTCAAAGCACAAGAGTAGTGATGTTGGCAATTCATATATGCCAAAGAAAAGCCATAAAGTGCTTCCACTAAGTGAAAAGTTATGTATGTACAGTCATGCACTACTTAACGATGGAAATATGTTCTGAGAAATGAGTCATTAGGCAATTTTGTCATGCGAGCATCATAGAGTGCCCTTACACAAACCTAGATGGTATATATAGTCTACTACACACCTAGGCTATATGATATAGCCTGTTTCTCCTAGACTACAAGTCTGTGAAGCACGTTAGTGTACAAAATAACAGAAGATAATAACTGGCAGGGTCAGAATCTGAGCTCAGAATTTTCAGACCCCATTGTGTTTTTAATCAGTGCAATATATACCATTTCATACTCAGTTTGACAATGAATGAAAACAGAGTTTCCTAAAAGTAGGGGGTAACAATATCTACCATTTGAGTTCCTCTGTGTAGCCAGATATTATATGTGTGGTTTTAATCTTATGGTATGTGAATTGGTCACATTTTACAGTAGAAAATATCAACTAACATTTATGGAGCACTTACTATGGGTCAGGTATGATATGATACTAAGTGCTTTGCTTTTATTATGGCATTTAATGCTCACAAGACTTCTGTGAATAATTGCTATTCTCATTCTGGATTTGAGAAAACTGTAGTTAGAGAAGATTACGTGCCTAGAGTCAAATAGCTAAGAAGTGACAGAGTTAAGATTTGACTACAGGTTTTCGTGACACCAGACCTCAAGCTCTTAACTACCACATAATATTTGGTGGGAAGCTGTAATAAGCTAGATAATTCCAATGAAGAGGTAAATCTCAGAGGACAGAGTTTACCTCCAAATTTTGTTCTTCCTCATTCTTAATCCTCACATAGTTGTTGATAACAATGACCTGGCTTTTCTCGCTTCTTCATGTTCTGACAATAGATAAACTGGATAGGTGTCAGAAATTGCTTTCTTGTCTGAAAATGAGTTCTTGTCTAACTAATGTTTTCATGAAATCATGGCATATAGTAAACTTGTCTTTTATTAAGACTTTGACTTTTTCTTTGATTCCATTTTCTGGGATTTAACCACTTTTTATAGGTTTCTTTTTGTTATCTTCAGGGGGTTTCTGGAAGTTTATAGTGGGGAGATCTTACTCATCTGTGAGGTTCTATTTTGAGTTATTTTTCAGTAATATTTTAAGCATGCTATACACACACACACACACACACACACACACACAATGACTTTGATGGAGGAAATGTTGAGTAGCATGACAAGTAATCAGGTTAAGATATTTGGGGCCATGTGAAACTTTGGTGCCCTGCAAATCAGATCCCATTTAGCTGTGTTAATTTTACAATTCAGTTAAATAGCAAAAGACAATCCTCAGAGGTTGACTAGAGTAGAATATTGAAACAAAACAAAATAAAAAAAGCCTCGCCTCCCTTTTACATCTTTTAAAAAAAGAATTGTGGTTAAAAAACATGTAACATAACATTTACCATCTTAACCCTCTTAAAATAAATATACAGTTTAGTAGTATTAAGTATATTTATATTGTTGATCAACAGATCTCTAAAACATTTTCATCTTGGAAAACCGAAAATCTGACTCTATTAACAACTCCCCATTTTTTGTTTTCTCAGCCCTTGATAAGCACCATTCTACTTTCTCTTTCTATGAAGTTGACTACTTTAGATAGATAGTATTAGTAGAATCATACAATATTTGTCTTTTGTGACTTGCCTTTTTCACTTAGCATAATGTTCCATGTTGTAGCATGTGACACAGCCTTTGCATCTTTGCCACCACTGTGGTCAAGACCATCATCTTTTCATCTGAATGATGACAACAGCCCAAATGGTCTCCTTGCTTCTAGTCTTGGCCACTTCTAACCTATTCATCTCCACTCAGTGGCTAAATGCAGATTTGACTTTGCTTAAAAACTTGACCTTCTTGACTATATTTAGATAAAATTTAATCAGCGGTTCTCAACCTGTGGGTTGCGAACAATGAAAATACATCCTGCATATCAGATATTTACATGACGATTCATAACAGCAAAATTACAGTTATGAAGTAGCAACGAAAATAATTTTATGGTTGGGGGTCACCACAACATGAGGAACTGTATTAAAGGGTTGCGGCATTAGGAAGGTTGAGAAACACTGAAATGCTTTAACCTGACTTCTTACTTCACATCCTTTCCTCATTGCTCCCAAATAGACACACCTTTTGCTTCATCTACTCTGAATTTTTTTCCTTGATCACGTTGCCTTTCATGTTCACAGTCAGTATTTGTTGACAGTGAATCATGAATGAATCATGACTTTTACTAAAGCTAACGATCTTTGTCAGCTGCCTCTGCATGGAGGTAATTTGGAGATTATTGACAGAATGTAATAATTTAGTATAAAATATATCCCCTAGCTTTTTAGACCTTTCTCAACAATTAAAAATAGTCTGATCTGAAAACAAACAAAAGAATCTTAAGAAATATGTTAACCAAATTCATGTGAAGGGAAGGCGGGGGGCGGGGGGGGGGAGGAGTTTCCTTATTTTAAAGTCTTAATTTTACTTGGCCCTTGAACAAAGAATGCATAAAAGGTCTCTCACTTTCTCTCTCTCGTTCACTCTGATTTAATTTAATAAGTATTGAGGGCCTGCTATATATTCAATCCTATGAGGCAACAAAGTAAAAGACTGCCAGAGAGGTTTACACATCTTGAGCAGCTACATGCACCTCAGTAATTATACAGTTCAGGTAACATCTTCTGTTTCTCAAGTAGTGTTTTCTGACTGTTAGATGTAAAGTGAATAGTGTTTAGAGTTCATATGCCCATCACAAAACCAAGTTGTTGTTGTTGAAGGTAATGTCCTCAAGGTTCATCCATGTTGAACTAGCACATTAAACTCTCAAATGAGACTGAAATCACCCTCTTTACACAAATTTAGCAAATTACTACATAGTGTTGGAATGAATTTCACAGCTTGAGCCTCACAGAAGAAGCCCCTACATCCCTTATCAACCTTCTTTGTTTTCCCTGTGCTCCAGCCATATTGCACACGAGGTTTATTGAATATATGATTTGGTTTCTTATGTTACTGCTTTTGCTCATACTATTCTTTATGCCTGAAAAGCTCCTTATCTTTTTCTTTACTGGCCTACAAATTTTATTTATCTTTCAAGACTCATCTTGGATTCTTCCTCCAACTTTTCTTCCCCTTACCAGGTTAAGTGCTTTTACTTTGGGCTTTCATAATCCTAGGCTTTCCTTTATCAAAGCACTTAGTTATCTGTCTCTACTACTAGACTGTGAGCTCCTTTTGTGCAGGTTTAAGGGCATTTTTGTGTTTAGCTTGCTGCAGAGTAGATGCTCAGTGACTCTTTGAACGAATAAATTACACTGTTAATGAAAGTTTGATAAAAAAGTGTCTGACAGTAAATAACAAAAAACAAATCCCAAACCCACTAAAATGCCAGTTGATTTTCAGCCACAAGTTTTGGGCAATGCAATCCTTGTTCCTATATAGGCCATATTCACTACCAATCTAGGAACTCTGTCTGATTCCTGTAAAGAAAAAGAAACTCCCTAAAAGGAAGAGAACTAACGATCGATCATTAAAAACTACTCTGTATTGGGCATTAGGCAGTTTGGTATTTAAAACTAGTGTTTAGCTAAGTATTTTTTCCATTTTACAGTTGAGGCACCTGAAGCTCAGGGAATTTTAGTTAGAAATTTATTAATGGAGTTTTGATTAAACCCATCTTGTCTTACTGTCTATATGTTTTTCTCCACATTTTGCTTTTTGCCCCAAATTAAGGCTCTTATCTGGTCATCTGTTCACAAAGGATAACCATGAATTTCTAGGAACTATATTAAAGCAGTGCAAATGCCTTAAAATAATAATGTTAGTGATAATTTTGCTTTACCATTTACAAAGGGCTTTCACATTCATATGTGATAATCCAGAGAGGCCAGTCTTTTAAGATATTATATATTCTTTTTTTTTTTTTTTTAAATATATTTTATTGATTTTCTACAGAGAGGAAGGGAGAGAGATAGAGAGTCAGAAACATCGATGAGAGAGGAACATCGATTAGCTGCCTCCTGCACATCTCCTACTGGGGATGTGCCCGCAACCCAGGTACATGCCCTTGACCGGAATCGAACCTGGGACCCCTCAGTCCGCAAGCCGACGCTCTATCCACTGAGCCAAACCGGTTTCGGCAAGATATTATATATTCTTTTAAAATACTAGCACAGAGGATCAGTACAATGGAAACTATAGTGGATTTTAGCAAACAATATATTTCTTCAACTTAGACTATCTATATATTTAAAAGGCTAATATGCTAAGTGTCCATCCGACCATTCGCTATGACACGCACTGACCACGAGGGCGCAGACGCTCAACGCAGGAGCTGCTATGATGTGCACTGGCCATTTATGGAGAAACAGCACCGTGAACGTGGTGCCCACAAAGCAACACTCAGCTTCCCCCAAGTGGGACACAGGCCACACCACCACCCTGGAGTGACACCCCACCAAATCACAACCAATGCTGCCAAGACCCCACGGCGCAAAATGCGGCCCACAGCCCAGCCCAGAAACGGTCTCTGTGGGCGCCAGGTAATGACGTAGCAATGCCCGGCTTCCTCTCCCTAGCAACTAACCTCTTTGGAGTTTCTTCAGCCCAGGAACACAACTTGCTTTATACCCAGGTTGAAATATTTCACACTGTAACTAAATGTCTGTGAAGTGTTTTCCTGTGCCTCATCTCATTTGATCCTCACAGAAGTCCTGGAGAAGGTAGATAGGATACTCGGTAGAATCGTGTTTTCTTTTCATTAGCTGGAAAATGGAGATTTAGAAAGCTTAGAAACTTGACCCGACTGAAAAAGTAAGAAATAGTGAACCTTAAAAAGGACTTCAGGTTTTCTTACTGTGCAGAATATAGTCAAACACTGCTGTAGTTAAATATTTTACCCTTTGTTCTCCCTGCATGATCTACAATAATAATCTGCTTTGTGTTGATATTTACTGCTGTGTTGCTGACAATTACTTGAAAGAGAAGTTGGGTGCTTCATTGGGCTGGAAAAAGTTTAGCTAAATCAGAAAGCAGGTCTAATTAAGCAAGTTTATATATATAAAAGGCTAAGTTGGCTTGCGCATACGCGATACATATAAAGCTCTCGCTGGTGCCAATCGCACAATTTGATCTGTTGTCGATAGTGAATTTGGTTGACATGTCTATAATAGAGAGGGTGAATAGCGATATTAAAATATTTATTCTAATTAATTTCCTTTCAATGTGCACAAATTCGTGCACTGGGCCTCTAGTATTGTTTATACTTAAGTAAATTTTAAAAATAGATTATATATTTCTTTCTACTTTTTCTGGAGACTTGAAGCCTAATAAATTAATGATATTGAGCTATTTTTAAAAGTTCCATGCATAATTTAGTCTGTATACTTGCTGACACCCAGAAATCTATTTTCATTGTATGTACTATATTCTTGTGATCTTGGAAATCAGGTCTTTTTAAAATTAGGAGCAGAAAAAAAAATTATCTAGTGTCTAGCAGTTAAAATGTTTTAAAGGAAGAAAAAGCCCCACCAAACCACAGAAATTCAAACTGGTATAGTGAAATGAGCCAGTCCCCAAGAAGAAGTCATCTGCATGTAAATCTGGACTCTGCTGTTTCCTAGCAGTTTTGACAATGGACAGGTCATTTCTTTCCAAACTTCAATGTCTCCATCAATAAAACAAAGGCTAATAACAGTGCTGGATTCTGAAACACATTTGGTATACGCAGGTATCAAAGTCTTTCAGCAGATGCAAAGCTTTCCTAGGAATCTGACCTTTCACACTGAGCTGATCAACTTTCATTTCTGGAGCATGCGGTTACTGTGACAAATTCTCTTCTATGTGGTACACATATTCTCAAACATCTGCAGGAAACCTGGGGAGTTATTTTCTGTTAAGGAGAAATCCATCTTGTAAGATTCAAATTGATAGGATTTACAGGAAAATTACAAGAAATGAAAATGATAGTAGTTTTATTAGTTATTCTGTGGGCAGTAAGAGGTTTTTTCTTCCTGTCAATATTTGAATTCCTCTTGACTATAGGTATTTGGGTAAACATTACCGTTTACTATTAAGGGGCCATATCTGTTCAATTGGATTGTATTGACTTTGAGTTTTTTCCTTCTCTTAGGAAATCTTGATTTTTGAGTTGATCACTCAGTACAGTGCCCTGAAAGGATTTTCTTTTTTAGCCATGGTCTGAAATATGTGCTATTTCAGCAATTAGGCAGGCAAATGTTACATGATGTAAGAGGGCCAGATTGTGAAGAATATGAAAGGCAAACTTTTTGAGTAAAGTACTCTTAAAGAATTTGTATTTCTTATACATGAAAGTATCTGAAATGAAGTTGTCATACAGGAAAGATTTGTTGGATAAATGATGGTTGTTGGGTATTTTCTTGCCTTGATACTATTTATAGAATTTTCTATTACATATGGGATACCAAAAATATATATTCATATTTAATACTCTTTGCTCATTACTAAAATTGGAAAATAATTCAGATGTGAAAATACTGAGTTTTATTCATCTTCATTTATCAATACAGTTTTTATGTAATTTTTCTCCCAAAGATGGGAGTGATTCTTGACTCATGTCATTGTTTCCAAGTGATGAAACTCATCCATGAGAGAGAGTGCTTTGTTTTGCTTTGCTTTGCTTTTACTTTTGAGACTTTGGGAGCCTAATGTTAAACACTGTGTCCTGTTGGAAGGTTTTCATGATTTCTGTCAACTTCCTAGCATTTTTAGGGATGTCTAACTTGTTTTTCTAGGGAGATTCTTTTACTTTCTTATTCTTATTTCACTTTGAGTTTTCTTTTAAAAATCTCTTTTTTTCTCATTATTTAACAAACAGAAATGATTATATTTGGATGCTAGCTAATTATGTAGAGCACATTCTCAGTGTTTGTGAGCTTTGGGTGAGGTAAGTGCTATCATTTCCTGTTAATGGAAGTGTAAATTGGTCAGACCAAAAAAATCAGAAATGTAGATAGTGATATAAATATGTTCACTATAGTATTATGTAATCCTATATAATAAAAGCGTAATATGCAAATCAACCGAACGGCGGAATGACCAGTCAGTGGGGGGTGGGGCCAATGAGCTGGCGGCGGCAGGCCAGCCAAGGTGCCTGCCAGTGGGCAGAGGGAGGGGACGGCAATGGGCGGGGAGGCAGCAGGGATCAGCAGCAGCGGGGGAGGAGGGTGGGGGGGGCGGTGCGCCAGCCAGCGCCATCCCCTGATCAGCTGCCTGGTCACCTCCCACAGAGGGAGGCCAACTGCAGTGGCGCGGTGATGGGGGCAGCGCTGTCCCCTGATTGCCCGCCTGGTCCCTACCACAGAGGGCCAGACTGGGGAGCGGGCCTAAGCCGCAGTAGGACATCCCCTGAGGACTCCGGGACTGTGAGAGGGTGCAGGCCAGGCTGAGGGACCTGCTCCCCCCCCTGCCCCGCCCCCCCCCCCCCCCCCCCCCCCCCAGTGCATGCATTTTCGTGCACCGGACCTCTAGTAGAGAATAATTGGAAACTACCTCGATAACTACCAGGATTTGTTTTCAGATTAGTTTCTATGTGAGACTATAATATTTAGAGGAAAAACATGCGCTTTTTTGCCCTTCCTGATGTCTATGGTAGATTTGAGATTCCAACTATTTTATATATGTTTCTTTTATGCAATTTCTGGTTAAATTGGCTGAAATAGTAATACTACTAGAGATACGGTCCCCTATCCTTTCAGATCTGTGTGAGTGCAGTGCAGTGATCTGTTTCACCATTAACATCCCAACTTCAAAGTACAGTGTGGGCAAAAGTAGGTTTGCAGTTGTTCGTATGGAAAATACAATAATAAATAATAATACAAGAATATATTGCATTTCATGTACTCACAACTGTAAACTTACTCTTGCCCCACCCTGTATTTTTCTCATTAATTCTTGCTATCTTGTGCTTAGCACATACTGCCAGAAGCTTTTTAATAACCAGAAGTAGCATTTCATTCTCTAGCAGGGGTGGGGACCATCCAGCTCACAGGCCATATACGGCTTGAGAAATCATTGGGTCTGGCCCTGCCAAGGCATTAGGAGTAAGTTATGGTTGACTAAATATAGCAGCAGGCTAATTTTTAAGTTGATAATTTTGTATGGCCCGAAAGTGATGTTATAAATATCCAGCCCTTGGCAGAAAAAAAGGCTCCCCACCCCTGCTCTAACGCTTTTTATTATGCTTAATTTGTAACACCTGAAACAAATATTTTAGATACACTTTGCTAATGTAAACAAACCTGCTCTGCCAGTCGTGTAAAAGTGTAGCACATACAATTATGTAGAGTATATAAGACTTGATAATAAACAGCTGTGTTACTGGTTTATATATTTACTATATACTTCTAATCATTACTTGAGAGTGTACGCTACTACTACTTATCTGTCTCTATTTGTGGCTATTATAGTAGACAGCAATGTAGTTTGAGGTCATAATTGATGCTTGTGTTTATGAGTAATGGTAGAATTTGAGAAAAATCCAATAATTGGTCGCACACTGTTATTTAAAAGAAAACTAGACTGATTCTCATACATGCATATGAAAGGATATATAATAGTAATACATATCTGCTATTTGTAAAATTATAGCTACTATTTGTCAGGTGTCTGTGGTGTTTCAGACACTATGCTAGACACTGACAAACATTATGTAATTTTCACAGCAGCTCTATGAGATGGTATTATGTTCCCCTTTTCCTAGAGAAGGTAGCTGAGGTTCAATGGGGCAAATTTGTCTAGGTTCACACAGTCAGTGAGTGCTCAAACTGATAGTGAATTCAAGTCTTGTGACTACAATGCTCAAGTACAGGACCTTTGTCTCGTTAGCTATTATGTATCCAATGCCTAGGTCAGGGCCTAGCATGTATTAAGAACTCAACAGTTATCTCCCTTGAATGAAGAACTGTATACCTAGAAGCTTTTAAGTGGCCAAGCAGAAGAAATTGTTCTGTTCTAGTAATATGGGTTTATACAGAGAAGTAATCCTGACAAAATGTAATGCTATTAGAAAGCCAAATGGAAGTACTTATACTAAAATTTGGGTCATAGTAATAGATGACCAGATTGGGATCCTCTTTTTGGATGTAACTGTCTAATTTGTTCTTAGTACATTTGCCAGATCTCTTTTCCACTTTGCTTTGATATTCAATGAAACAGCAAGACACTTGATATTGAATCCTTTTGTGGAAAAAAGTCTGGGTAGAAACCCAAGTTCTATAAGTGTCAAAGAACTAGAATGGGAATTTTCTTGATTGGGACTTTTGGATGTTGGGAGCCTTGGGTTCTGCGGAGATAACATTGTGCCATTGTGGTACATGAATATATTTTAGTCCATTGGTAACAGTAACTTCTTTATATAGTCCTATGACAACAAAGACTATATTCCAATTTGAAAAGAGATAAATATTTAGACACCTCATAGACATGTGTTCTGGTTTGTGAGATGAATTGCCATAAAAGCCCTGTTGTGACCCTAGTGTCTCCTCTTTATATTTATCATCTGTGACTCAAATATTCTTGACTGCTAAGAGCTAGCTGAGTCATGGGTTGAGTCTTAGCTAGCTGTTTAATCATGATGATTATAGCATGTACCATTAAAGGAAATGATAAATACCAAGAATATAGTCTTAGGGAAGGGAGTAAAGGAAATATGTATCACATTTAATGCTCCAGTGTATCATGATCTGCTCCTGGAATGTCATTCCATGCCCAGACCCCTTTTACTCGATCCCCTCTAGAAATTACCTTGTTCTTAAATATTCATCAAGAGGAGACTGAATTAGTGGCGTACCGCACATCTGAGCAGTAGTCATTGTGAAACCAGCCTATGTATTTGAAGGTATTTCATTTCCTTAATGGCTTGAAATTCATTAAGATCTTGTAGTTCAGTACATATATTTCTTTGCTTGAATCAAATGGAACGAAGGGTGCACATTTTTCCATTATCTTATGAACTGTTAGTTCAGCTTCAACAGAATAGCAAGGCAGTTTCCCCAAATCATTGGAACTATTCTGAAAGTTTCTGAACTCAGATTCCTACCATTTTTAAGTGCTATGGCTTCTAGCCAGAGTTATCCAAGTTTATGGCTTGTCAGCTCCATGCAGGCAGCTAATATATCTGTTTTGTCCATCACTCAACCTGGGTCTAGCACTATGCTTGATACTTACTGGGAACTTAATATTTGTTGGATGAATGACTAGAAAAAGAAGGTTATCCTTGATCAGCATTCATTGAGAAGCCAGAAACACCTGCTGAGGAAACCTTTTATGAGTTATTTATCATTGCTGATGGCATCCATGGAAATCCTTGAAGTCAGATCTATCTATATGTCTATCTTGTCTATCTAATCTACCTGCTTAAGCAGTCCTGTAAAACATCTTATGGTAGCTAGGCTTTGCACAGACCGAGATTTAAATACCATCTAACAAATTGAAATTCCTCATCTCTAAGTGCTCTTTGTCCTTTAGCCACTAACATAAATGTGTCTTTTGAACTACCACTGGTAACAAAGACTAAGAAGTGACTTGTTAAAAGTCACTTAGATAGTAGCAGAGCTAAAATTTAATATCATTTCTAACCCAGCCAGTTTTGGGGAGATAAATGCACCGTTTCAGATTTCCCACCACACTATCTCCCTTATAGTTCTGTTTGCTTTGGAAAATCTGCCTTACATACTCTGAAATGTTGTGTAGCATGTCCAACATTTTTGTTGTTGTTGTTGTTATTTTGCATCATTAAGAAACACCTAGTTTCTGCTGGCTTATTTTCAATTTTAAAACGAGTGTACAGATGTAGTAGGAAAATGTTTTACCCAGGAATTCTTTCTAGGGCTTTGACTTTAGAAAACATGAATAGTCTCATACCTACAGGAGACTATTTTAATTTCTCAATCTTGGGCAATATTTTAGAATTTCATTGTTTTTGTTCTAATGACCAAGAATTAGTAGAAATCTTATCCCAAAAGAGTCTAGGAAATATTACTTCTTAATTTAAGAAAATGATTCTGTGCTTTTTATACTCAGTAGCATTAAATTAGTATCAGTATTAAATTGCACTTTATGATATTAAAATCTGATGTACCATCTCACTTTTCTTTTTTTTTCCATCTCACTTTTCAAATACTAATTTTTCCTGTATTCACTCAATCCATTATATGTTTCTAAGACTTGAAATTCTTTGTTCAGTGTTGACAGCTTTTATCTTTATGTGCTTATTTTAATTGAAATTTAAACAGGGGATGGTCTGTGCTATATATCAGCCTGAAATTGTTCTATTTCTTCTCTGTTTGGGAAGAGTCTCAGATAGGGAACTGGGACCTCAAGCCCTTACTGTGTTTTCACAGAATTGGCATTTCCAGAGTGTTCTCCATGTGCCAGAAACAGTTCAAGATGTTTTATATATGTGATCCTTGAGCCTTAAAAGGACCTATCAGTAAGGCATTAATATTCATATTTTATGTATGAAGAGTTTGAGACAAAGAAAGGATTCCAACCCAATATCAACATGACCTTAAGACCCACATTTTTTGGACCTAGCAGGCATAGGATGGGTTGAGAATGGCATCAAAATTTAAGAACTTCATATCCATGTTTATTACATCCAGTCTATTTGATGGTTTATTTGGAGGTTAAGACATGTAATAATAATGGAAGTCACCTGCATTTTTATAAAAACTACTAAAGCCTTGAGGGGCACCATTCATTGCATCTGGTCTTGACCATAAACGAAGTTTATAGGACTTGAAGTTCATAACGCATTGGATGTTTTGTCAGTCCATGACTATTAGTATATCATAATCTAGGTTATTTCAGTGTTCCTTGAAAAAAGCTTCAGTTCAATATTTCTTTTAATGATTCAGTCTACAGCAGTGGTTCTCAACCTGTGGGTCGCGACCCCTTTGGGGGTTGAACGACCCTTTCACAGGGGTCGCCTAAGACCATCGGAAAACACATTTATAATTACATATTGTTTTTGTGATTAGTCACTATGCTTTAATTATGTTCAATTTGTAACAATGAAAATACATCCTGCATATCAGATATTTACATTACGATTCATAACAGTAGCAAAATTACAGTTATGAAGTAGCAACGAAAATAATTTTATGGTTGGGGGTCACCACAACATGAGGAACTGTATTAAAGGGTCGCAGCATTAGGAAGGTTGAGAACCACTGTTCTACAGTTTTGTGCTTTGGTCCTCTCAACAAGAGAGAATAAGGCTTATCATTGCATTTCTAAAATAGCCTTTCGCATTTTCTTGGACAGGCATGAGGTTCCCAGTATTTGGAAACCATTGCTTTGTATTCACAGGGTAGAGTTTACTTTGGTTTTAATAGACGTACATGGACAAGTCGATATAGACAGATTTATAATTCTATACAGTCAGTCCGACATACACAGGGATGCTATAAACAGGGGCGTAGGCCGGAGAGCGGGTGTGCAAAGTTGGCGCGGTGAGAGGCCGTGGCCATGCCGGGAGCTCCCTGGCTCGGCTAAACTCTTTTTGCACCGCAGCTCTGTGCTGGGACCAGAGGGCCACCTCCTAGCCCGGAGCGGAGCACAGGACCTGGGCCTGCGGGGAAGCTGGGGTGCTCAGAGACGAGCCCACCCCATCCTCTCGCTGCATCTGCGGCTCTGTAGCCTTTAAATAATTTTCCCAGGCGCCCAGCCGGCGAGTAGAATTTACTTTTTAGCTATAAAACATTGTCCATCCATCAGAAACTTAAGCAGAGATCCATAAATATAAATGACTGAACACACAGGGACCATGCTGGTTATTTAAGCCAAGTATGACATGAGATTTTTCTGGCAAAGCCAGCTGCATGGGGCAACATGGTCACACACTGGCTAGGAAAAGCTGTCTAGCATACAAATATTTCCGTTTTATTCCAGTTGAATTACTGACATGGCTAGCATTAGTATTTAAGGATACTTGTTTATGAAGGCTATAGTGTTGAATAGTATTTGTCTGTCGATAAGGAGTTATATCATGAAGTGTAGGGGGAAAAATAATAATAGTTACCCTTTTTTTAATCTCTACTACATTACAATCACCTTACTAGATGCTTTATATATCTTATTGTGAGTCCTTCCATACATCCTGCAGGGTAGCTATTTCCCCATTTTGCAGATAAGGACACTAAATGTCAGAGAGGTGAATTCATTTGTCTAATATCATCTAGCTAGTAAAATAGATAGTGGTAATCAAACTCAGGTCTGACTGACTTGAAAGGCCCTTGCTCTTTGCTATTCCATATTGTCCGTGACAATGATTCTGTAAAGGACACTAGGGAATTGTGTTTATGAAGAACTTTTTGACACTAAGTTAATGCCATTCTGGAGCATTTTAATGTTGGCTGCTACTACTACTTATCTGTCTCTACTGTCTTAATAGTCTTCATAAACTCTCTATTGTAGATCAAGGAAAAAAATGAAACCTTGGATTTCAAGATGTTTTTGTTTTTTGTTTTTTAAAGACATTTCTCAAGTATCATAATGCTTGTGTGGTATTTTTTTACTTAGAGGTTAATTTCTTTCATGTCCAGCTGGGTATGCAGGTGAGGACAGGTGTTCTGGATGTGAGCATTGTCTAGATCGGTGCTGTCCAATAGAACTTTCTGTGGTAATGGAAGTGTCCTGTATCTGTGCTGTCCAATATTATAGACACTAGTAACATAGGGCTATCGAGTGCTTGAAATGTGGCTAGTGTGACTGAGGAACTGAATTTTTTATTTTATTTAATTTTGGTTAATTTAGATAAAAATAGCCACATGTGGTTGGTGGCTATTATAGTAGACAGCAATGTAGTTTGAGGTCATAACTGATGCTTGTGTTTATGAGTAATGGTAGAATTTGAGAAAAATCCAATAATTGGTAGTTGAAAAGTTGCTGATTTGTTTTTCAGCAACATAAAATTTGGCATGTGTTCAGCTGAAAGCCATGGAACCAAATAGAGTAGAACAATTAATATTTCCAAAGCATTTTTGATCATTGATGATCTCATTTGGTGAGTATTTCAGGTATGCTATTGTTTAGGACGTGTTTGCTAACAGATCACAGAAGAGAACGAAATCATTTACAACTTCCTTTTGCAGGGTCTCCTGTTGAAATGGACACCAGTTTGGCCTGTTGGTGCTCAGGTTGTAGTATAAGGGCCTGGACAGGAACCCATGTACTGTTTTCTTCTGCTCGTTGGTTGAGATTAGAGAATTCTCTCTCTCCCCTCACCTAGAATGTCCATTAATTTTATTTTTTATGAGTAAAGTGAGGGAAGTAGAGGCAATTCCTAAATTTATCCAGGGAGCTACAAGAATTTAATAATCAACAAAGTAAAATGTAGTTTTCCTTTCTAATATTCTAAAATAAGTCCGTAGGACTTTGATTTTAGTTCTTTGTTTTGGAAAATACAATCCACTCAAATGTTTTATGTGAGATTCATTTTTAAGTTGATTTATATCTTCCAAAGAAACTTTTGATGGAAATAATAGGTGTCTTATGATATTTTTAAGAAAATATTATTTCTCTGGAGTCTTGATACATTTTGGTTTCATTTTGATTGTCTTATGAAATAATTTGTAAGCGATACAAATTTTATTCTGTGTCACTTGTGTTAAGTATATTTTTTCTCTGACATTTTATTTGTAAAATGCTCCTCTCCTTTCTATCAGAGTTCACAACTAATCAACCCTGGATGCTTTTGATTTTTCTGACTGTACCAGGACATTGAAGTTCCCTGTCGTGAGAAAAGAGAGCACATGGAACTCGTGAATTTATGTACTCCAACAATAGAGCTTTTATGACATTGGAGGTGGTTAAAAAAGCTAGAAGTAGCTCTCAAACATGGCATTGCTGTATTGCCCCCCCCCCCCCCTTTTTTTTTGTATTCTCAGAGCTGCCAGGAACGCATCGGGCCTGTAATTTCCTGTTCTCCGAATCCCCCATCTTTCTGCAGCTCCAAGCTTTGTGTCCCACAGCCTGTGACTCTGTGCTAACAAATCGCTATTGTCCAGTGGGGCGAATGGTGGCTGGAACTAAAGAATTGCTGTCTGGTTTCTATTCAAATCCAGGTAGTGAGATATATGAATGGACTTTGCGAATCGTCATGTGAATAACGTCTGCTCAACATGAAGGCTCAGCCACGCTAGGAAATATTAACTCCTAGGCTAACCACTAACATCCTTTGTGGTAGGAGATAGAAAAATTCTTTAAGTATCATTTTATTCACACTTAATTTCCCATTTCATCACCCAAAAGTAGGGTTAGCCATTCAGTTCTTTGGCTGCTACTTTTCTTCAAGTTTTAGTGTTTCTGTTGATAATATGGAAGTTTAGGAAAATGCTAAGTTATTTCTCACTTAGAACACTATTATTTTCTGTCATAAGTTTTCTGCTTATATTTATGATGGCATAAAGTTATCTTTATAGCATACATGCAAAAATGAGAGAGAGCAAGCTGCTTTTTCCAATAAACCAATCCTTTAAAATGCCTTCCAACCAATGAGGAGGAAAAATCCTCTTTTTTTTAGTGCATTCTGCTTATTCACATTTTTTTCTCCCAAAGTCCAAATTTATATAAAGAAAATATAAACAACTTCAAATGCAATATATTAACCAAACAGAACAAGACCCCTTCAAATTAGGAACCAACTTAAGCATCTGTAAGTATTGCAGAATCAGGATTTTAAAAATCAGATTTGGAAGCTAGGCTATAATTCATAATTTTCATTAATACTTGGAAAATTATTTTATCTTTCTCCTGTATACATAAAAAATGTCCACAGGCTTGAAGAACCATGCTTTTTACATTCCTTCCATATCACAGGTACTATGGGATGGAGAGCCTTTTATGTTTCTTTTTGTCTCAAACTCAGACAGCTTTGTAAGCAGTAGTGTGTAGATTACAAGAGTTAGACAAAAGCAGGCGCGACTGAGAAGAGTTGGGTTGGGGGGAGCTTGGGGCACTTCCTGTCACTCAACACATTCCAGATCACTAAAAAATTTCCACACCCTCAGCATTCCCTCTTGCCCACCCCAGATCCCAGTATTTTCTGATACCATATGTTGTGGTAGTTATCACACTCCTTTCTATCACCGGGATCTGGCAAGACTGCTTCACAGGAGATGCATTCCTTTAGATTGCACAAAGCATAGCTGGGAAAATGGCTGGCAGTTTCAGAATCTAGTCACGATCGCATGCATGAGCACCTCACACATCCATGCCCCATTCCCCCCCTTCTCCCGCCCCTGCAGCTGGCTGACCTGTCTCACCCACTGCTGGCCTATCGAACGGCCAGGACTGTCTGGTTTTGGCTCATGCCTTTGTCCATGTCTGGCTTAGTTCCTCTCTGTCTATGCTTGCCTCTACCCCCAACGCCCCAGGCGGCACAAGTGTTTGGCCACACAAAACTACAGATAGAAAAGGTGGTAAAAACTTCAAACTTTGCTAGATTCTCCAACAGTTTATTCTTTTGTGAATTTCTCCCTTCATTAAATTCTGTTTTAAGAAAAAACAAATACAAAATTAATTATCTAAAGGCAAAGAATGCAAAGCAACCTTTGTGTTCCTTATAATAACTGACTTCATAACTCTCTCCAGCTGCGGTATGGGGTGTGTATAAAAAGCTTCTGTTCTGAGAACAAAGGAGCACGTGCAGAAATGAGACTAAAAAATCCACTGACAGTATTTCACTACACAAATTACTTAAAAGATTTTAGTTAAGCCTCTCAACAGATTCAATTTTAAAATGGTTTTTAGTAAAAAGAAAAAAAAAAAAAAGAAAGTGCTTACCCAGTAAAAGAACCGAAGTAGTCCTGAACTGTTACGTAAGACTTTTTACAGTTGGATCTTTGTCAAAAGGGGATGGGGGTGATGGGAGAAAAGCAGCAACAACAATCAAAAAAGTTCGAGCTGCTGTCGCTAGAGGACAACTTCTGTGTTTCCAGATAGGATTCTTGCTGTAGAAATGGAACTTCCAGCCAGCACAGCATCCTGTCCCAGTAGAGAAATGAGTTTGTCAGTAAAACAAAATTAGATACTGGAACCCAGGCTAGACGAGGTATTGAACCGCGCCAGATTTCCTTACAGCCCTGTCTGCTCAGCTCGCATTGAACTATATATGACCCAGATGATGGACAGAAGCACATTCAGTCATGTGCACACTGGAAGAAAGCGGATTTGCTGGTCCCTGGCAGTGCAGGGGTTTGTCTTCTGATTGGGCTGTGCCCTGATCAGTGAAATGTGAAGCCCTCACCATTCAGAGGCCGTAATTCAGGACTGGCAGTTTGAGTGTCTGGCTGCCTCTAGTGACTGAGAGAGACTTTGAAGGTGTTGCTTTTGTTTGGTAGCATTACCCACCCAGAGGTTGCTTACACCTATGTGCGTGTAAGGAGCAATGCTAGTCTTTCTGAAATGCAAGAAGACAGCCGACTTTGCCCGAAGCTGGCATTTTATTGTTGATGAACTTGACTTTAACTTAAACCAATTATTTGATTTGAGAATTTTTGTGATCCTAGCTAAGGCCCATGTCACACCCTTGCCTTGATTTTAATGAAATTGATAAGTTAAAAATAAAGATGGCATTTGACTTTGAAGCTTTCTGGATGATGTAAAATTGCTCTTAATGAAAATTGGAGAAATGGGCAGCAGAGAAGTTAAGTTTTGGATTCTGGAGTCTTTGAACATACTAGGGTGAAGCTGTCACTCTTATCCCAGTCCTCAGTTGGGATAAGAGTGAGGACTCCTGGGGGGAAGCTACCAAAGCATAGACCACATCACACTGTGACATAGCCTTTAATCATGCATGACAGCCACAGTCTACTCTCTTCAGTCTGTCTGAACTAGAGGTCCTTGGGATTTATTTCCCATCTTTCTGGGCCACTGGGACTGTCAGTTGTGACATTTTTGCTTAGTCTATGAAAGTTGCATTGTTTAATGCAAATTGACACTGTTTAGATGCTAAGGAGAGAGTGAAGACCAAAACAGAAGAGATTCTTATGAAGCTTGTATTCTAGTGAGGAGACAAAAATAAGTTAACAAAGTAGTGTGAAGTAAAAGAGGAAACTATGGTGAAGAAAATAAAATAGTGTAATGTGATTATGGAGAGTGCCTTAGGGGTGGGTGGGATGGGGGACTTTTTTTTTTTTTCATGTTCATCTAATTTATTTATTTTTAATTTTTTTTTTCCAATTACAGTTTACATTCAATATTATTTTGTATCAGTTTCAGGTATACTGCATGGTGGTTAGACAATCATGTGCTTTACAAAGTGTTTCTCTGATATTGCCAGTACCCACCTGGCACCATATATAGTTTTATAATATTATTGACTGTATTCTCTATGCTGTATTTTACATCCCCATGACTGTTTTGTAACTACCAATCTGTACTTCTCAATCCTTTCACTTCTTTCACCCAGTCTGATGGGGGACTTCTTTAATGAGGAAATAGGGAATGCTGCTCTAAGGAACTAAAATATACAGTGGAGAGCCAAATGATAAGAATCCCGGCATACAAAGAGCTGGAAGAAGTGTGATCTGAGCAGTGAGAAGAACTCTGAGAGCTCTAAGATAGGATTGACCTTGGTGTGTCTGAGGACCGGAAGGGTATTATGGCCTAAAGTAAAGTGAAGGCAGATAGGGGGTGAGGTTGGAGAGGTGGGAATGGGGCCTTATCGTGTAGGAACTTGTAAGCTGTGGTGAGAAAATTGCATTTTCCCCCATATTGGAAGGTTTTAAGCAGAAGAGTAACTTGTTCTGCAGGCCAAAGAAGTCCTTCTTGTCTATCTTTGGTTCCTGAGGCTTCTTGACACTGGAGTGCTTCCTAAGGTGGGGACTTTGTCAAGGCTTTCACATGGTAGTAGCCAGTTCTTGGTGTCCTAGCAGAGTGATATTTCTTTTAGAACAGTTCTGGGTGATTCCACACATTGCTGTTGTCTGGATAGACTCTTACAGGCTGGTTCTTTATATTAATTTGAGATAAAATTCAGTTCTTAATTAGACTTGATCTTTCTGTGTCAATAATTGAGCAGGGCATATCCTTGGCAGATGATGATGGCTGTTTCATTTATATGATGTACTTAAAATCATAGTGATGGGAATCTGAATTTGACAAGTAAAGAGGAACTGTCCCAGTATTCTTAAATAAGGTGGTATTCAGATATTCTGAGGAAATCTACATTAGGAGGATTAATTGATAACATTTGGCCCATGTTATTTTATTTTTTCAAATTCTCAAATATTCCGAAAAATACAAAATAACCCTGCATACACCCAACAGTCTCATTTTATAGATCAGTGGCTTTCAAGTTCTTTGACCATTATCAACTAATATAATAAGATATATTTTAACTTATACACATATTTGTGTATATATATCTGTATATCAATATCTATATGTATGAAATCACTTTCATAAAATAGTACTTGTCCTTATTACAGGTAGTGTCATCTAATATTTTCTCTTTTTTTCTTACTTAAAAAAATATTATTTGCGAGTCACTAAATATAATTTACAACCCACTCACAGGACCACCTGAACTTTGAAAAGCACTATAAGTGAGAAAACTGAGACTTCGAGAGGGTATGTATGACCTGTCCAGTGTTCATAGCAAGGAAGTGGCAGAGCCAGGACTTGAAGCAAAGCATGATTCCAAAGCCGTTATTTTTTTCTACCACATTATATAGCTTCTAAGTGACACTAATCTCTAAAGAAACTGAATAAACAAAAAAGCCCCACCACAAATGATCTTTAATAGTAACTATATAAAATCTACATTTTCCAAGCAGAGGCTATATAGGAAGGGGCAGAAATATTCTTTCTCTAATCATTGCCTCTACATTTTACAAAGAGCTCTTGGCTGATTGGAGTTGTCTATCCATATCTTGGACAGAATACAGTTGATAGTACTCATTAGTTATGCTGGGAACTCACAGATTCCCAAGGCACTTGTATCTCATTACTCAGTCTAGCCCTGAGCTAATCCTGGCTTCTTAAAATAATAGCTGTGTAAGACCTAGCTTCTGTGTGTGAGAGTGTGGCTTCTCAAAAATGAGCTGTTGAAATGAAATGTGACGGGAGTCAGCACTGAGATACGGGAAGGGATGTCTAGGGTCTGAGTCCAGCCCTGCCAGGGAGTTGCCATATATCCCCTCTCATACATAGTGCACATCACCTTCCCTCCCTCTCCCCAACATCATGCACCAGAATGGTACATTTTTACAATCGATGAACATATACTGACACCAAAAATTCATAGTTTACAGTAGGGTTCATTCTTGGTGGTGTATATTCTTTGGATTTGGGCAAATGTCTCATGGTATCACATGGGTTTTTATGATGGAGATTTTGTTTGACTTCCTGAATATTGGAATTTAGAGAACATTATTTCGTGCAGACCACAGAGCAGAATATTCTTGGAAAATCCAAAGAACAGTCACTATATGTAGGTACCTCAGATCAGTTCTAGTGCTTTTCTGGCTTTGGTTAGTGCACGAGAGCAGATGAGAAGCAGGGATGCAGTCTTGTTTACTCAGGTGGCTTGGCTTCGGACAAGGACCATCAGAAAAATTGATCTTAGATTTCTTAGGATCCCTGTGTTTTAGAGACTAAGAAAGAGAGAAGGACCTACTTCGTCTGATGCCAGTGATTTCAAGGGCTTCATGAACATATTTATATACCACTCAGTTTGCTTAGGCTCAAGTGAGCGTTCTAATTTACATTATAACCTGTAGTATGTGGGAAAGAGCCCTAGGTTGTTTGAAATCAGGCATGTAGGAGTTCCTATATCAATAATCCTGTTTGGGTGAGATTTTGTATAGTCTTTGAAGTCTAACAGACTTGATTTGAGAAAGTTACCTAACCTCTCTTGAGTGTTTTTTTCTTGTGTGTACAGTGAGGAGAAAAGTATCCATATGGACATAGTTTTGAACATTAAGTGGAGTGAAGTATGTAAAAAACCTTGCTCAGTACACTGTAGGTATTTAATAAACAAACTGTAATAATACTAAATATATGTTATTCCCACCTTTAGGAAGAAGTCCATTGTTTAGCCTGGTATACGTCCTTTCCCTTGGCCTTCTGCAATATCCCTCAGTCTCCTCTCCTGCCACTCACCGTCATGTGCCTTACTGTAGCTACACACAATTACTCATACTTTCAGAACAACCGGTGCTTTTATGGTGCCATATATTTGTATAAGCTACTGCTTTTGCCTAGAATGCACTTTTTATTTCCTCCCCCTTCTTTGCCTTTTGGGAACCTACTTCTTCAAACAGCTCTAATGCCACTTCTGATTGTGAAGTTTCCGTTAGATCCTCTCCACCCCTCATAGATTTATCATTCCTGCCTGTGATTTCCCATCAGTGCCTTGCTTGTGCTTTTCTCGTGGCCCTGTAAATATTTTCCTGGTCTGTCTCCCCCACAATTTCTAGAGGACAGTGACCCTTTGTTAGTGTTTTTCTAGAGTTGTGAGGCAGCATGGTGTGTTACTGTATCTCTCTTGGGACTGCCCTTCCAGTTTGAGTTCTAGATGTGAAAAATATGATGGCAGATCTCTTTGTTTTAAACCTCTGTGAAGTATAGGCAGTCCACATGGAGGTTAATCTCATTGCTCAGATTTGGACATCACCATGTGTGCAGCTCCTTTAATCCTTCTCTAGCTATGAAAATGGATTTAGCAGCTGGCATCCTCTTTATTTCCTGTCTGGGGCAATTGGAGCTCTGTAGAATTTGGCTTGGAGGAGCAGGGACTTTGCCTCCTCAATTTAGGATGAAACTGGAGTATAGGACGGGATGTCGTTGAGGGCCTAGTATGGCTGTAGTGTGGCCAGTGACATGATAGAAGGGCCCTGCTTATTAGACCAGGGATTACAGTCATCCTCTGATTTAATTTCTGTGACACATTAAGTCTATGTTTTAGCTTACAGAACACTATAGAATTAGTGTCCTAATTCTTTCACCCTACTCCTTCCCTACCTTGTGATCTTCAAAATCACTACCTTTTAAGGCACAGCTATTCTTGGCTGACAGTCTTGCATTGGAAGCCACCACAGTACAGTGGAAAAGACAGCTCTGAGATATCCATGTAAACAAGCAAGGATCATCACTGCAAAGAAACTGGGAACAATGGCATGAGTTGGGATCGGTGATAGGTTATTTGCTCCTGGGACTTGTTGGCATTTCTCTACTAAATGGGAGAGAGTTAGTTCTCAATGAACAGGATCAGAGTTGCATAATACATGAAGTATATTAACCAGTCTGAAGAGCAATAGTTATAATAACCATCATTTTCTGAGAGCCTTCTCAGACTCTAGCCCAATGCTTGGTACTAGAACCCAGTCCTGATCGATCACATTTCATCTTTTTTATTTTTTTTAATCATGTTGAATAACTCTGGAAGGAAGAGTTCACAAAAAAAGGAAAACTTAAAAAAAATGGTCCTATGTTGAAGCAGTAATTCCAGATCACACATGACCTTTCTGTTATAAGCCTGCTAGGAGCAGCACTTTGCAGATTTGGGGAGATTTCACAAGTCTACAGAATTCTAAACCCTTGTCCTAGTTCAAAAAAAGTAGTAGCTGCTGGAATTGAATAGATTTCAGGTTTTCATCTTTATGGGAGGAAGTGCCAGAAGACTTGCAATGATCTTTGGGGAGAGATTCTTAGCCCCATTTCCCCTACAATGTATGCATCTGACAGCTGGCCCATCATTCTATTTTTAGGCATAATCTATGGGATTACAGAGTGGCTTCATTTCTTTTAAAGCTATATTGCAGAAATGCAAGCTGTGTAGAAATGGTTTTGCTTTGTAGCAATTTGGAGAGGCTATTTAGTACATATATTTAAATTTATTTATTTATTTATCAACTGATACAGATTCTGTTATCCAGAGATTTCATCTTAAAGTCAACTTCCAGTTGTGACTGTATTCTAGCTAATTTGGGAAAGAAATGCTAACATGGAAATGCTGGAAGTGGAGATTATTTTTACCACTTTGTATCATATCACTAATCTTCATTCCCTTCTGTCTGGGTCATATGAGGGACAATAGGCATCTTCCTTGTAGGACTTTAAAAACAATTCATAACAAGCATTCATTAAGCACATACTGCCATTTATTGAACACCACCTATATTCCAGGAACTGAACTTGCCTGATATATTCATTTACTCTTATGCTCCAAAAACTATGAAAGGTAACAGATGGTATCTCTATTTTGTACAAGAAAACTGAGGCTCCAAACAATTGAGTAACTTGCCCCAAGGGCCAAAAGTATGAAATAGTAAAGCAAGAATTGGAACCCAGGTCTGTCTGATCTCAGAATCCATGCTCTTTTCCCTTATAATTGGCAGCCTCTACTAGTTTTAAGAAGATGGCTCAATTCAGAAAGGTGCAGTAATCTATACTAATAATAGAGAAATATGCAAATTGTCCAGGACAGAGTCACAGTTACAGTAACGACAAGCAGGCTGCCTGGAGCGACAAGGCCGGCAGGGGTGTTAGTGAGGGACGACCACACGACTGAACAGCAGGCTGCGTGGGGCAACCAGGCTGGTGGGAGGGGGGGGGGGAGAACAATTGGGGGTGACCAGGCTGGCAGGCAGGCGAGCAGTTAGGGGTGATCAGGCTGGCGGGGGCAGTTAGGGGCGATCAGGCAGGCAGGCAGGCGAGCAGTTAGGAGCCAATGGTCCCAGATTGTGAGAGGAATCCTGGATTGGAGCGGGTGCAGGTTGGGCTGCGGGGTCTCCTCTCGTGCATGAATTTTGTGCACCAGGCCACTAGTTAAAATATAATGGGGGGGGGGGGGGCGGCGGTGTTTATATAGGTATTGTACTATACAATAGAATTCAATATAGCTGTGTATTCATAAGCACTTGTTTTGATTTAGAGCTGTCATTTTGCAGGTTCTGTTACTTTCTTGATTATATGAATGAAAAAATGTAGAAAACATACTTTAGTACCTCAAGTGTTCATTTGGAAAAGGCTCCTGCTTTTAGTTTAAAAAGTGTTTACAATTTAACAAATGATTTCTGAGATAAAGTTGCCCTAAAATTTGGAGGAAAATTGGTATCACTGGAGGCTAATCTTACCTATGCCAATGAGACTACTTTACCTGGAACAACCATGCCAATGATGTAGAACTTGGCAGGTATGACTTTACCCTTTAGATTGGAATGTGTAAGAAGTTCTAACTACAGAAGTGTTGATCCAACACTGTACACAGAACCATGTGTTCAGGGAACAGGAAAACATTCTTTCTCCCAGGAAATGGAGGATGTTAGGAGCAGGACAACTAAAGTGAGAAGCCTAACAAACAAGACCTTCATAGCTTTGGAAAATGGCCTTGAGAAAGGAAAAACACTTGGAGTCAGGTCTTAACTCTGCCACTTGGGATAAAATGGGTAATGATACCTTCTTACAGAGTTATTCTGAAGTCATGGTTATAAGTGGATTTTTAAATGATCAAGATGAAGGAGTATGTTTTGAAACTACTTGAATTGCAACATTTTGCCAGTGATGTAATTGCAACAGTAATTACATTTAAGTAACCTGCTGTCATACTTAGTTGTAAGAAAATACCTTCTCATCCATCTGGTTTTACTTGGCCTGTTTTAATGTAGTTTAAATTTAATTTATTTAATTAATTTGGCCCAGTAGAAAACAATTCTTGCTTCATTACTCATCGTTCTTTAGGTTCTGGTTCCTGGCTGGTGGGCTCTGTACAACAGTACAAAATGCAGAATTAGTTTTTCCTTTTCAATGTACATACATTTGTGGCAGGAAGAATGTGAATTCAGGATGGATCCTGAAAACCATCTGAGATGGAAAGGGGAAGCACTGCAGGAGACAGAGCCTTTTGTGGCCCGGCTTGGCTTGGCTTGGCTTGGCTTGACTTGTCACTTGCTGTGGTGAGCAATGAGAGGATGTGCTGGCTTGTTAAAATGAAAAACAAAGTCCCCCCGACTTCATCCCCACAGATACACAAACCAACTTTTCCCATCTACATTTAGTTTATTGGAACCACTACACTGTCTGTTGCTTTCCCTAAAAAAAAAAAATCTTCTTGTGTTTGCGACGATGTGCTCTTTACACCCAATATTTTGCTATAATGGAACTGTTCACTTTAACATCCTGCTGAAAACCCCTTAGTTTGTGGATTTTCAAAGCCTGCTGCAGCCCTTGTTTTCCACCTTTTGAATTTTTTTTACCATACCACATCGAGGAGTGAGTGGAAGAAGGGAAAGCGTTATATCATCATTCATCAACCCCACTTTAAAAAAAAGGGTGGAGACATATTAGTCTATCCTAGAGTCTCGGATGGGTTACTGGAGTCAGTCTGATCTCAGCTCTACCACACTCTAGTTGTGTGACCTATGCCAAAACATCTCATCTCTCTCAGAGCTCAATTTTGTCATTTGCAGAAATGGGAAACACCGTTTTTGTCTAAGTGTTAAGTGCTGAAAAAAAATTATGTGAAACAGTACAGTGCTTAGCACACGTGAAGCGCTCAATAATGTTGTATTCTTTTCTTCCAAAAGCATTTTCTAAATAGAAGAATATTGATTATTGCATTTATCCAACAAACATATATTAATCACTATATTGATCACTCCTATAAGGACAGCTTCTCAATCCTTTGTCCTTAAGCTCCATTTTATTATTATTGAGAAAAGCCTTTTAAGTTCCAGGAAGCTGGCTTAAATATGACTTTGGGAGCATATTTATATATATAAAAGGCTAAGTGACTGACCAACTGACCGGCCGGTACATATGACACGCACTGGCAATCTATCTTCTATATATATAAAAGCCTAAGCGGCTGGCTGGTAGCTGTGATGTGCAATGACCACCAGGGGGCAGACACTCAATGCAGGAGCGGAAACCACAGGCATGGAAACATGGAACAGACTAATGAATCTTAGGGGGAAAGGGGGAGGGGGGAGGGCGGGAAGCGATTAACCAAAGATCGTATATGCATACTAGAGGCACCAGTGGGGTCCCTCGGCCTAGCCTGCACCCTCTCGCAATCAGAGACCCCTTGGGGGATGTTGGAGAGTCGGTTTCAGCCCACTCGCCACAGGCCAGGCTGAGGGACCCATGCTTAGGCTTTTATGTATATATATATAGACTAGAGGCCCGGTGCACAGATTCGGGGGTCGGCCGAAACCTGCAGGCCAGGCTGTGGGACCCCACCGGTGCACGAATCTGTGCACCAGGCCTCTAGTTTAAAAATAAACGTTGACTCATGCATACACAATACATATAAATCACTAGCGCCTATCACATGTGTGCGTTTCAATCTGTCATTGTCGATCTTGAATTTGGTTGACACTTATAAAGAAAGGGCAGATAGCGATACTAAAATATTTCTAATTAATTTCCTTTCAGTGTGCACGAATCCATGCACCGGGCCACTAAGCTACACTAATAAAAGACAAACATGCAAATTGACCATACCTTTGCTATGCCTTAAGCCACGCCCACCAGCCAATCAGAGTGACTATATGCAAATTAACCCAACCAAGATGGCGGCCGACAGCCACGGAGCTGGAGCAAGCAGGAGGCTTGGTTGCCCCAGTGACGGAGGAAGCCAAGCTTCCCGCCTGCCGCTGCCAGCTCTGAGCTCCACTCAAAGAAACAAAGTTTCAATTATAGAAGATAAATAAACCCCAGATACCTGCTTTCAGCGGCCATGGCCACAGAGCTGGAGCCTTGGGTTGCCCCTGGTGATGGAGGAAGCCAAGCTTCCCTCCCGCCCACCCTGGCCGGCTCTGAGCTCCATTCCAGATTACAAAGTTTCAATTATAGAAGGTAAATAAATCCCAGAATAAAAAAAGAAAAAGAAAAAAAAGAGGCTGGGAGCTTCCGTCGCCGGGGTGGGGGGGCGTTGGCCAGCCTGAAAACGGCCCTCAGCCCCTCACCCAGACTGGCCAGGCACCCCAGTGGGGACCTCCCACCCTAAAGGGGGTGTGGCCAGCCTGAAAACAGCCATCAGCCCCACATCCAGCCTGACCAAACCTCCATGGGGCGAGGGTTCCCACTGGTGGGGGGGCTTGACCAGCCTGCAAACAGCCATCAGCCCCTCACCCCGGCTGGCCAGGCACCCCAGTGGGGACCCCCACCCATGCGTTAGGCCTCTATCCTACATAATAAAAGGGTAATATGCAAATTGACCCTAACAGCAGAACGACTGGGAATGACTGGTCACTATGACACACACTGACCACCAGGGGTCAGACGCTCAATGCAGGAGCTGCCCCCTGGTGGTCATTGCGCTCCCACGGGGGGAGCTCTGCTCAGCCACAAGCCAGGCTGACGGCTGCCAGTACAGTGGTGGTAGTGGGAGCCTCTACCGCCTCCTCAGCAGCACTAAGGATGTCCAACTGCAGCTTAGGCCTGCTCCCCGCTGGCAAGTGGACATCCCCCGAGGGCTCCCGGGCTGCCAGAGGGATGTCTGACTGCCAGCTTAATGCAGGAGCTGCCCCCTGGTGGTCATCCCCTGAGGGGTCCCAGACTGTGAGAGGGCACAGGCCGGGCTTAGGGACCCCCCCCGAGTGCACAAATTTTTGTGCACCGGGCCTCTAGTATAATTTATAAATCAGGATCTGTCATGTAAAAAGAGCTCTGGAGATAAACCTCTGTGACATTTTTGTCCCTTAATTATTAGATCATAAGATGATCACTGTGAAATCTAAACAAAACAAGATTCTAGATGTATTAATGTATTAGTCAGAATTCTCCAGAGAAACAGAACCAATATGGTGTGTGTGGGTGTTTGTGTAGATGTAGATAAGAAATTTTTATTGATTTTTTTACAGCGAGAAAGGGGGAGAGATAGAGAGTTAGAAACATCGATGTGAGAGAAACATCAATCAGCTGCCTCCTCCATACCCCCTACTGGGGATGTGCCTGCAACCAAGGTACATGCCCTTGACCAGAATCGAACCTGAGACCCTTCAGTCTGCAGGCCGACACTCTATTCACTGAGCCAAGCTGGTTAGGGTGTAGATAAGAAATTTTTATAAGGAAATGACTCACATGATTATGGAAGTTGGCAAGTCCAGAATCTTCAGGGTGGACTAGCAGGCTGAAGACCCTAGAAAGTTGATATTTCAGTTCATGTCCAATCGCCATCCTCTGGAGAATTCTCTTTTGCTCAGGGGAGGCCAATCTTTATGTTCTATTCAGGCCTTCCACTGATTACATGAGGCCCACCCACATTATGGAGAGCAATCTGCTTTACTCAAAGTCCACCAATGTAAATGTTAATCTCATCCAAAAACATTTCCACAGAAACACTCAGAATAATGTTTGACCAAATATCTGGTCACCTAATGACCAGCCAAATTGGCACATAAAACTACACTGGGTTAAATGAAGGACACAAGACTTAGAGATTCTTATTAATATTGGTCATCATTTTTGTTCCTCTTAATAACATGACTGCAGCTCTTTCAAAGTATTTTCACATACATTATCTCAGTTGATTATAGCAGCTCTTGTGAGGTTATTACAGTGGAGGTATAACCCCATTTGTTTGAAGAGAGTACTAAGACTGAGACAGATTAGGAGACTGGCTCAAGGCCTCACAGCTAGTGAGTAGCAGAGCTACAATTTACCGAGATTCTGGAACTTTGAGTCCAGGCATTTCCCCCTTGGCCATTCTCTTTGTGTCAGCTGGGAAATTTGGGAAATGGTTTTGAGAGCCTTGTGGCTTTTCTTCTTACAATTAATATCTTACTCTTCCTGGAACCATTTTGTGATAGAAAGTTAACAAAATATATATTGGCAGTACTTAAACATCTTTTCAGATGACTCTAATGACGCCCTGAGGAGGGAGGGAGGGAGGGAGGGAGGGAAGGAAGAAGGGAGGGAGGGAGGAAGGGAGGGAGGGAGGAAGGAGAAAGAGGGAAGGGAAGAGGTGGGGAGAGGAGGGTGGGAGAGAAAGAAAGAGAGGAAGGGGGAGAGAACTTGGGAGGGAGGTTGGTAGCAATAAAAAGAGTAATGTCAGAAAGTAATTAGAGCAGGACAAATGGATTGTGCTGCCATATTCAAGCCTGTTATTTCTCTAGGCAATGAGGAGGAAGGGCACTAATGCAATGTGACGGATCTGGAGCAAAACCCAGGGCACTGCGCAGACTGCAGGGACTCAACCAGTGGCAACTCTCAAATCGCAGGGTTTGACTGAACACTATTTGATATCTCAAAGGGTTGTTTCATGTTGTTCGGAGAAACTATTGTGTCAGGGGACCTACTTTCTTGATTCCAGCTTTTGGAAAACTGCTTCATGGTCCTCTGCAGGTAGTCAGTGTGTTCTAGGATATCTCCCGTCCCAGCATTCTTTCCCTTCACAACCCCAGGCTGGGCAGGGCCGTGATGCCAACAGGGATTCAGAAGAGAAGATAACTAATGTAAAACTTATTATTCAGAGAGAGAATGAAATAAAGAATTCTTATCAACTTTCAACTTGGTATTAGAAAATTGATTAAGAGAAAGGTAGAAGGCAATACTTTCACCTGTCTGAGAACGGGATGCTTTGATTTGTTAGCCTAGCTAACCTGTGTCTGTGGTCCCACTGCTGCCACCATATACAAGGAAACTGTGACAGCCCTCAAGAAAAAAAGAACATTCATCATTTACCTGGAAATAAGTCTTCACAAGTAGTATGACTCTCTTCCCTGTACGTCACTGTACCTTTGAGTTGTCTTATTATTTGCTGCCACCACTACAGCATGGTAGTTAAGAGCTTGTGCTTTAGTACTGACATTCTTAGGCTCATATTCTAGCTCTGCCCTTTATGCTGTTTGACCTTGGGCAACTTACCTAACCTCTCTGAGCCTCAGTTTATCATTAAAATGAGGGTAAAAAGCTTACTTCTAGACTTCTTATGAGCTTTTGGTAAGATAATACACATAAACCCATTTGGCACTGCTGCCAGGCACAAAGTAAAGGCCCAGTAAGAGTAGAAGTGTGGGGTGGGGAGGCTTAAGTTGTCTACCAAACAGCCTCAGTGGGGAGTTATACTTCTATTCTTCAAAACTCTGGTCTAAGCAGAGATAGTGGTTTATCCCTCACGACCCTATCTTACAGCTGAGGTATGGCTAGAATTATAAAACCAGACTTTTAAAATGGAATACTCAGGGATAGGAAGGGGAAATTTAGGCAAATACTATAATTCTAAAAAGTGAACTCACAAGGTGTAGACTATAGCTCTTGGTCACCTGAAGGAAATCGCCTTTCCTTCCTACTCTTGGCTTGCCTGAGTTGCTGCCCACCCACCCTGAAACCCTCTGACAATTTAGAACTCACCAAAGATAAATAAAATTGTGTGTTTTTTATCCTCACCCGAGGATATGTTTTTTAATTATTATCATTGGCTTTAGAGAGAGAGGAAAGGAGGAGACAGGGGAAGAAATAGATGTGAGAGAGAAACATGGATCCATTGCCTCCTGGACCGAACCTGCAACGTGGGCATGTGCCCTGAATCGGTGATCACTCGGTGCACGGGACGACGCTCAACCGAGCTACACTGGCGAGGGCGAATTTTGGCACATTTTTCTGCCACATTTATTGAGTTAGTTGTATTTTGGAGCAGCGCTTTGGTTGCTTTACTTGCAAGTAATGGCTACAGTCTAGTTATTACATAACTTTGAGCATCATTTTTATTCTCTTCAAAGGGCATGATCCTTACTCTGTCTACTTCACATGATGCTCATGAGGATCAAATAGGGTAATGCAAGTGATAGTTCTTTTCTGAAGGCAAAGCATTATATGAGCATAAAATAATGCATGGTTAATAAACATCTTTTTTCCAACCTTTTTTTTTTTACAGATTCATTGAGGCATATTTTACTTATCATATAATTCACTCTGCACAATTCAGTGATGTTTAGTAAATTTATCCAAATTGTATAACCATCACCATAAATCAATTTTAGAACATTTTCATCATCCTGGTAAAATCCCTTGTCCCTTTACTGTTAATCCTATTCCAACTTCTACTCCAAGCAATCCTTAATCTACTGTCTCCATGGATTTGCCTTTTCTGGACATTTCATATACATGGAATCAAACAATATGTGTTCTTTGTGTCTTGTTTCTTTCATTTGGCATAATGGTTTTGAGGTTCGTCTCTGTCATAGCATAGATGAGTAGTTGTTTTTTTTTCTATTGCTGGATAGTATTCCATTGTATGAATATACTATACATTTTGTCTATTCACCAGTTGATGGACAAGATAGGTGTTATTAGGAGTAATGCTGCTATGAACATTCACATACAAGCCTTTGGACATATGTTTTCATCTTTTTAGTATAAAAGATATATATTTTAACTATAAAAGTAGTACATGCTTGTTCTGAAAGTTTCTTTATATATAGAAGTATAAAATTTGTAAATCAGTCACCTCCTTAATGACACTTCCCACAGATGGTGATAATGAGAATAATGGTTACCATCATCTTCTGCATGGTCTGAGCATTGGCTGTATGCCACTCACTGTGTTACCATATATCTAGGGCAGCAATTCAATCCATTTACATATATGAATATATGAATGAAATAATCATTTGAAGTTGATACAGTTTTTCCCCATTTTATGAGGAAACTGAACTTTGAGGATTAAATATAAAGTTACACTTCTAGTAAGTGGTATAGCCATTATTTTTATGGTTACATTGAATGGATAGGCCAGGATTTGTGTAATTCATCTTTTGTTAGTGGACATTAGGTTGCTTTTATTTGTTCTCTGTTATGAACCTGGCTGCAGCAAGTGTACTTGTATAATAATTTGCTTGCTTCTGGCATTACTTTTACAGCATAAAATCCTAGAAGTGGAATTTCTATGTGAGAGGATTTGTACATTTTGGTGCTCTTAAACACCCTCTCCCCCCCAACGTCCCCCCCCACACACACACACACTGAAAAGTGGTAAATAAATACTAGTAATACCACTCCCTCAGACTCCTTCACCCCTGCAATCAGGATATAAGAAAGCCTATTTTTCCACCCTCATCAATGCTGCATTATCTCTGATGAGGACTCTAATATCAATCATATAAATGTTCCAGAGAGGGGTAGTAGTGAGTTGCTTACCAGTGGTTTCCAGCCTTTTGACAGGTAAGGGTTTAGCATTTATCTAGGTTCTCAAGAGCTGCAGTATTGGAGTAGCCCAAGCTGTAGTGCAGATTAATTTAAGATGATTCAACTTGGTTGATGATCTAAAATGAACACTGAGACATTTCAGCTACAGTTTCTTTCTTTCTTTCTTTCTTTCTTTCTTTCTTTCTTTCTTTCTTTCTTCCTTCCTTCCTTCCTTCCTTCCTTCCTTCCTTCCTTCCTTCCTTCCTTCCTTTCTTCCTTCCTTCCTTCCTTCCTTCCTTCCTTCCTTCCTTCCTTCCTTCCTTCCTTCCTTCCTTCCTTTTTTATTTATTTATTTATTTATTTATTTATTTATTTATTTATTGTTCTATACCCTAACTCTCTGGTCTCCTGGTTACCTTTTGCCTCATTTCTGCCTACAGTATCTCTGCTTTGTGGCTAACTCAGTTTAAAGTGAAGTCAAGAAGAGGGGAAATGAGAACTTGGACATCTGTGATAGCTAAGTGTGCTTACTCTTTCCAATCCTGTCCTTCAACAAAAACAGCCAAAGTGAGGCCAAAAGCCTAATGCTTTCCTAATTTTGGTTACCCCCAGGGCGTGAGGCTCCAGTCATCTCTGTTACTAGCAGGATATAGCATTGTATACTAGTACACCTGTTTAAGGGCAAGTAAATTTTTTATCATGGTGCCAGTAAAAGAATCAAGGACACAAGAATTTTTGATGTTGCTAGTTGTTAGTTATGGGTGATCCCTAGTTGTCCTGCTTGAGCCAGGGCCTACCATACCTTCCAGATCTTGAGAGCCCTGGTTAGCGCTGCCCAACAAGGATTTTTTGCCTTTGTCTTCTGACCATCCCTTTCTACTTTCCATGCTTGGAGTCTTCATCAGAAGGCCTTAGTCTGGTGGATGCTGCCCTCTGCTGGTAGACTGTAGGACAGCCACCACAGTTGGGGATGGGTCTGATCCCTAAGGGAACTGACTGACAAGGTTGTATGGAGCCAGTCATAAAGCTTTCCATAGTCTCCAACTTCATGAACCAATCCTAAGACATCTTGCTATGAAAATAATTCTGCTGGCATTAGAAAATATACAAGTACTGAGACTTTCATTATAACATTATCTATAGTGCCAAAATAATAAAACCTAGGTGTCTAGCACTTGGCCTTGTGCTTACAGCTGCTAAAATTTGCTATGCAAAAGACAACATGGAAGGATGAAAAGATCACAAAACAAAACGCAGGCAGAATATAGCAATTGCAGTCATGGGAGATATCTCTTATGGCTATTCTGGCATCCTCAAAACTAGTTGTCGAAGCTGGGATGATTTCCTTTGATGCTTCATTGTATTGTTAGTAAAACAGTATATCCATACATTTCTTTAGTGTTGTTTATATTCTGTCTTTTCTCCTGAAACAACTGTGACACTTGAGTGGCCTGTTACAGATATTTCTGTGATGAGTGGTCCTCTTTCAGACCTGATTTCCTAGGACAGTAAGATGATGTCTTAGGTAACAACAGACTAAAACGGGCACCCCAACTGTGACAGGAACTTCCTAAGCAGTCTCTTCACCTGTGGTTTCTCTTATAATAAAAGAGGCCAGGTAGAATATAGACATTACTTTATGTGATTTGACAAGGATCTGACTTCCCTCCCTGTGTGAGTCTGCACTTCAAATGATGCCCAGTGGAATAGGTTATCTGATATTTCTGAGAATTTTCTTTTTGTAAAGAGCCTTGAGGAGGGAGAGGAGCCTTTTGCAAAATGGAAACTTCTGTTTTCTAATACGAAGTACCACATTATACATTTGGGTGGGAATAATACCAGCTAAGTATTGACTCATAAGTCTGGATCCTTTTCATTTAACAGGTAAATTACTTAGTTTTCAGTAGGGCCAGGGCTAGGGTGAGGCAAATGAGATACCCAAAGTGCAGAGTCACTCTTGGGGTCATATAAGTACTGGATCACCCTGTTTCTCAAACAGTCCCTTTGTTAGGCCCTGTACTCAACGCTGAGGAAAACATTCCTGGTGTGATAGGATAGATTGTTCATTATCCTTTCTCAGACTAAGCCTGGGCCTAGAGCAGTGGTTCTCAACCTTCCGGCCCTTTAAATACAGTTCCTCATATTGTGACCCAACCATAAAATAATTTTCGTTGCTACTTCATAACTGTAATGTTGCTAATGTTATGAATCGTAATGTAAATATCTGATATGCAGGATGGTCTTAGACGACCCCTGTGAAAGGATGTTCGACCGCCAAAGGGGTCGCGACCCACAGGTTGAGAACCGCTGGCGTAGAGCCTAGGGGCTCTGGGCTCTAGAAGTGGCTGCCTGGTTGAGCAGGTTTGGTCAACCACTTGGCTTTCAGCTGTGGGCTTAGCACAAGAGGGAGTAGCCCACTAATGAGTTAATCCTTGAAGTGTGTTTTGCACTTGAGATCTAAAAATTACTGCCAAAATGTGCTATCTACTTACCTGAAGATGACCCCCTACCCCAAGGATGTACTTTGCTGCCCCTTATTCCATTTTCATAAGGGTCTTAACACCAGAAGAAATGCCTGCATTGCTGTGCTGGAGATTCTGTCCAAATTGTTTGGGGGATGGTCAGGGAAGGCCCGTGCAGGTGACCAGGAATGCATTGCCTGCCTGTTACTACAGCCTGACATCACTTTAGGCACGTAGCAATGGAGAGAAGGGACTGGCTGAATGATTGACTGACTAAAATCTAGAATGAGTCTTGCTAAGTGACCAGGTACAGTCTAAAAAGTCTGGTGTCTTATCTCTTAATCATTTTCCCACTTCTCAAGTTTTCCTATATTAACGAACATTTGAGTTTCTTCCAGCTTTTAAAAATTGTAACATGTTTTAGTGACTGTCTTTATACATATATCTTTGTGAACATGTGTTAGTATTTCTGTAAGAAAGAGTAGTAAAAGTGGGGTCCTTGAGTCAAAGAGTGTGGACAATTTAAATGTTGATAGACACTGTAAGCTGTATTCAAGTTGTATATCAACCACCAACATTGTATAAGCATATCCATTTTCTCAAACCTCTCTAACACTGAAATATTCTCAGCATTCTAAATTTTTTGCCAATTAGTTGGATGATAAATGGTGTATAATCATGAAGTCATCTTTTCTTGGTCATATTCTTTGCTCATTGAGTTTGCTTGTCTTTTTGGATTTATAGGATTTCTTTATGCTTATAAATATTAATGGGTGTGTTAGAGAGAGAGAGAGAGAGAGAGAGAGAGAGAGAGAGAGAGAGAGAGTGTGTGTGTGTTTAGGTGTCTTTGCCTTTCAGAAGTTAGACATTTATATAAATGCAGATGTGATAATCTTTTCCTTAATGATGTCTGAGTTTTTATGTTATGCATAGAAAGACTTTTCCTTCCCCAATAGTAAAATATATATTCCTCTATTTTTTTATTCCAGTACTTTTCCAGTTCAATTTATTTTGTGTATGTGATTACTTCATGAAATTTCTATTTTATGAGCTGTCAACACATTTTATAGCCAAAGAAAAAAGAATAAGTTTTTAATTCAGAGAAAAAAAAAAAAAAAACTAAAGCAGTATGCCCTTTAGGTGATGATTACTTTGGATTATAAACTTGGGACCAGACTGCCCTTCTTCTCTCTTTTCTGTCTTAATTATACTTGTCCTTTTCTTAACTATGTTTTTTTTTTTTTTTAAATATATTTTTATTGATTTCAGATAGGAAGGGAGAGGGAGAGACAGAAACATCAGTGATGAGAGAGAACCATTTATCAGCTGCCTCCTGCATGCCCCACACTGGGGGTTGAGCCCACAACCCAGTCATGTGCCCTTGACTGGAATTGAACCCAGGATTCTTCAGTCCGCAGGCCAACGCTCTATCCACTGAGCCAAACCCGCTAGGGCTTAATTATGGTTTTTAAAAAGTATCTGTTATTTTTACTAAAAATAATGACTATATGGCACTTCTGTTTATAAAAACGTTCCCACACATTCTGATTTGTTCCTTAGAACACTCCTGAGTTAGGACAGTAAGTGTAATTATCCTCATTTACAGGTGAAAAATTAAAGATTATTTAAGTAATAAGTGACAGGGGTTTTCTGACTTAAGTTATTCTAGCTACAGCTCTTTTTAGGTATCTAAATTCCAAGAACATTTGAATATTGACTATAATCAGTCTTCTGCTATTCATCTCTTTAAAAAAGGTTTATGGTTCAGTATTTGCTTACAAGGTTTTGTGTGCTCTGGGGAAAAACCTTTAGGTCAGGGAAGAATTGGAGATTTTTGGGAAGATGTAATGTCTGAATTAGCTGAGAATTAAATAATTCATGGAAACTAGCCAGGCAGAAGGAGCAGTGCATGCAAAAGCACATTTGGAAACTTCAAATAGCACTGTTTGTTGAGAGCACTGGGAATAGGAGAAAGGAGAATAGAGAGGTTGGCAAGCGGCTCAATCAGGAAGGCCTTTGCAATCTTGGGAAGGTGCTTTATTCCTTCCTGACAGATTTTAAAGTGTCAAGGTTTTATTTGAGTTTTAGAAAGTAGCCAGAGTGGAGAATGGATTTGTGGGTATGTATCTGAGGGTGGCGGCGGGGGGGGGGGGGGGGGGGGAGGGGGGCAGGGGAGGACTAGACATATAGAAAAAAACAGTAACTAACAAGACAGACCTTTAAGGAAGCTCTTGAAATAAGCCAGATGAGAAATAAATAATGGTGGCTGAGAATAGGACAGTAGAGATGAAAATAAGCGAGTTCAAGAAGATTTGTTTATTTTACTTTATGTTATTAGATTTTATATATACATCGAAGTACATAAAGTAGTATAATGAACCTATGTACCCAGTCTCTGTAACCATCATCCAGTGGCTAATTCTGTCTTACATATTTCCACCCACTTCTTCCCCTTCCATGTTATTTTGAAACAAATCTCGGGTATCATCATTTCATCCATTCATATTCCAGTGTGTATCTCTAAAATACTTTTTTAATCTGTAGATTTCTCCTTCATCTTTTTTATTCCTTTCTAATTTAATTTAAGAGATTAGGTGATTTATCTTGTTGAATTTACCAGATTTTGCTGATTTCATCCTTGTGATGTAGGTGAATGTGTTCCTCTGAACTCTGAGTTATTTTAGTTGTTGGATCTACAGGCCTGATCACCTTCAGGTTAAACTTTTTTGGCAAGACTGCTTTATGGGGGTGTTGTTATTCCATCAGAAGATAGGTACTGTTGTGTTCTCTCTTTTTATGTTAGTGGTTGATGATCAATATCTAGGATCTATTATTTCATAGTAATATTCTAATTCTAGTATTTCTTATTCATCTGTTACCTTGAATAAAGAGAAAATTTTCCATTGCTGTTTATTACTCTGGTATATTTAATCTAGAAATGCAGAATACATACTTGATTCTTTCCCTTTATTTAAAATTTTCCAAAATGCTATGTTGGATCCCTAGCATCCTTCAGTGGTGAGAAATTAATATTTTTAGAGTCATTATTAACTCCTGGATTTAAACATTTGTATTTCAGTTAATTGTAATTGTTTTAAGGATACTCAAATTATCCCATCTGTGGTGAGAGAATGACTGATTGGACAGCTTTTGAGGGGATAGAAAAGATGGAATAATGAGAGGTTGAATGTAGGTGAGAAAGGAGTAAAGACATTGGTGGAATATAATGAACAACATAAACTGATGAACAAAAACAGAACCAGAGTCATAGAAGCATTGAATAGACTGTCCAACCTATGAGGGAAGGCGGGGACTGAACGGGTAAGAGATCAACCAAAGGACTTGTAAGCATGCATATGGGTATAACCAATGGACACAGATGGGGGGGGAGGGGAGGTCAATGGGGGGGGAAAAGGAGACTTATGTAATATATTAAACAATAAAGGACTTAAATAAAAAAAACTTGTTTAAAAAGGAAGGAGTGAAGAGAAAAGTCCCCGATTTTTGGCTTAGGTGTTTGAGGCTGTGCACTGAAACAGGGAGCCCAGAGAGAGGAGCGGGTTTTAAAGGGAGGACATGTCTGGATATGTCTCAGGTGCTTAGATCCATTCTAGATGGAGATGCCCAGAAGGTAGCTAGATATCAAGATGTGAGGCTCAGGGGAGCAATTCATGACTCTAGGGCCCAGGATAGGGTCCTGTTACTATGTGTGGTTGACTCAGATTGGGTTTATGTGTGTTACATTTTATTTGATAAAAATCAATCCCTTTGCCAACTGAATCCACGTTCTACCTACCCCAAAGTAAGATTATTAAGCACGTTAGGCGTAATTGTGCCTATATTTAGAGAGTCAGGTTCAATTACTAGTAGAGTAGGAAGGACAGGGTTGGTTGCAGGTAGGATTGCTACTTGGCTGGTTTATAACCGGTCTTGTTGGTTTTCAGATTTATTAAACCCAAACCCTCAATTAGAGGAGAGCTCTGTGTATGAGTGGGATTTATAGAGTTGGAATTGAGGCTGTGTGAACTGGTTTTGGCTTTGCAGGAATGGCCCAGAGCAATCTTTTTGTGAATATCAGTATTTCTTAAAGATATCCTTTCCCTCCCCCACGATCCTGCTCTCTGAAGCAACTCCCTTCCTTTCTTTCCTTTTCTAGTCAACAAATATTCATTGAACTCGTGCTTTGTGTCACGTATTGTGGATATAATGATGAACAGAAAAGGGCCATAGTCCCTGTCTTCATGTAGCTTGGAAACTAGTGCGAGATATATATGTTAAATACGTTAATCAAAAGACTACCAGCAATATATGATTGCACACTAATACAGGAACTCGGAAAATAGGACACATTGGTAAAAAATCTTTTACTACCAGTGCTGGACCTTCATTATTGGAAGATTCAGTGACAGGTAGGCTTACAAATCAGAAAATATATATAAAACAAAGGGCCTGACATATAAAGGACTCTGAAGTGGAGTTAGTATGGGGGGCGGGGGGGAGGAGACTCCTCTGAAGTAAGATGAAAGAGTTAGAAAATGTGAAAATGAAGTATATTATGAATGTGCCATAAGTTTAATGAAATAACTGCACACCAGCCATTCCCCCCCCCCCCCCGCCCCCTCCCACATACACGCACACAACACACACACTGAGAGCTTTCTAATTGCTTTAGCATATTATGAGTGCCTACTATAACCTAAACCTAAGGCTGGACCCTGGGAATACCAAGGCTTGACTCTTCGGGGTATATTCAGATTAATAAAGAAGATAGAACTATAAAATAAAATGCTAAGTAATATGTATTGTCATGGTATGTTTTAGGGATCCAAGCAGAATAGAAAAAGGATGTGATTTGACTCTGTCTGGTTGGGGAGCTGAGAGGTTAGAGCCTTAGAATACCTCACAGTGGAGTCTTAGAATACCTCTTACTTTGGGTTGAACCTCAATTATTTAAACTGAGTCCAGAAAGATGAGTAAGTGGTTGTGGATGCTATACGAAAATAGTGAGAAGAGTTAACCAGGCAAATGAATACTTATACTGCAGGTGAGTCAGTATGGCTCCAGTGATGAGTGCTTTTATGGGAGTGGTGGTAAATGAAGCTGGAGAGATCAGCAGGGGCTGGATGGTAAAGGGCCTTGGGGTATGGACCTTTATATTATAGATGCCTGGGAGCCATTGACTAGGTATAGTGAGGTCATGCCACAGCTATTCAAGGTTTTTATCTTGTAGGCGTTACTTGTAGGTAGAAGCCTCTTCCTGTGTCACCTGACTCTCCCTCCCCCTCACCCCCCCACCCCCAAGTCGGGCAGATGGGTAGATAGGCAAATGAAACAACTTACGAAGTCAGCAATGAGGCCAGGGTTTATCTGGAAAATACTGGACTTCAAGTGGTCTTCCTTTTTAGGGGCACCAAAGGAGAAAGGCTTTCTGTCCATTTGCCCTGGCCTCAAGTCTTGCTTTTTACTACTTGGAGCCTGTGTGTGTGTGTGTGTGTGTGTGTGTGTGTGTGTGTGTGTGTGTAAGCGCGCGCGTGTATTTTTACTTTATTTGCCCATGTTGCTTAACAGCAGCTTGAGATGTTGCTATACTCAGAGTTATAACATTTATTTGCATTAATCTCTGGGCTGATCTAGGTCTTAATTGTGAAGGTGAACAGGCAGGAATGCCATATTGTGATGAGTAAGTCCAACTTGTTCAGACCTCTCAGGACATATAATAGTTGGTCGCATTTATGTTTGTATACTATATATCTGTTTTTTTTTCTTTTCATTCAAAAGAGACCTTCACAATCGGTTCTTGAGTGTGATACTTTAAAAACTCAAGCACAAAATCTTAGCTGGAAACTTTATGTTTAAAAAATGTTTTTAAATATGTTTGTATTGATTTTAGAGAGAGAGAGGAAATGAAAGGGAGAGAGAGAAACATTGATGATCGAGAACCATCTATCTGTTGCCTCCTGCACGGCCCCTACTGGGGATCAAGCCTGCAACCCGGGCATGTGCCCTGACTAGGAATCAAACCATTGACCTCTCAGTGCAGAGGACAATGCTCAGCCAACTGAGCTACACCAGCTAGGGCTGGAGATTTTTAAAAGGCGGGCAGGCTTATTTTTTCCAGGTTCTTCAGTTTGTGGGTGGGAAACTGATCTATTTAAATACCCCACCTATATTTAAATTTCCTTGATTATCTCAGAAATGTCTTTTTACAGTTGATTTGTTTGAATCGGGATCCAAAAAAGGTACATACGTTGCATTTGGTTGTTATATATAAGGCTCTTCTTAAATCATACCCTGCAGACTTTTCTTTCATAGCCAATCATGTTACTCTTTTGCATGCAGATTTAACTCCGGACTTCATAGCATAGGCATTAAAAAGTCTTTTAAGGTTTTCCCAGTTCTACCCATTCCTTGAGTCCTGAAATATCTTTCCTATCTACTGGCGGAACTCCCAAGATTCTGCTCAAATGTATTGCCCTCTCTGTGGCACTCCACTCCAGTCTAATGAATTGTCCCTTCATCTGTTTCCCTAACACTTAGTACTTACCTCTGTTACAGTGCGCATAAGATCATATTGCCATTTATTTGTTTAGTGTATTTGTACTACAAGTGGATTAGTATAGCATGGTGGAAAATAAGGCTGGAGAGATACCAGATAATTAGCACCTCTAGGCCAAGGGTGACATAAACGTCATTTCTGTCACTTCAGACAGCATAGTGCCTAGCTCATAGGAGGCACTCAGCAAATGTTTGTAGAATTGTATTAAATAAAAACACCCTAACTTCTGGAATATTGTTAGTTTAAAATTCTTAGTTTTTAGTTTACTGAACTATGAATTCTTGAATTCCCAACTACAGGAATAGAAGGCAAAACTGGAAATTATATCTGTGTATGTTCTTTGTTGCTTCTGTTCTTTTTCTGCATTTAGGAGGTTTGCTTGTTAGTTCATAGTATAGACTTCACTTGGCTGTGTTTTATTATTCCTATTTGGTCTAATTAAACTCTTTTCCTTGCCATAGGATCTGACAGATAAGAACCAGAGGCCTTGGGCTCTTTTGTGGGTGTGTGTGGTTTGCAAGGTTAAAAAGAATTTAAAACATTTTCTGTGTATTTCTGGATTTCTAAAATGGATAGTTCCCCTCCATCAGAATGATCATATAGCTTTCGCTTTACATCAGATTTTCATTGAAACTTCTTAGAAACAAGTAAGATTGAAGTGATTCCAGTGATTGTGTGGCCACTAGAATTGCTATCTTTTGTTTTACATTGAAGGATTAAGCATATTACATTTTGATCCCCCCCCCCCCCCCTTAGCTTCAAAATCTGCAGTCGTCTTTGAAAGCTGCTGTTTGAATAAACAAACAGATGAGAAATGATCTTGAATGGTAGCATCTAAAAAGAGGCTCTTTTTGTCTGTCCCAGATATGTGGTATAATGGAAGAAATGAGAGGGTAGGGTATTTTGTTTTCTTCTCAGTTGGTCTGGTAACTCCTGCCTCTTCCTTTTTGGGGCCTTAGTTTCCCCATCTTTAAAATAAAAGTGGAAATAGTTTCTTACAAGGTCAACTTAGGTTCTGCCATTCACAACTTGAACTAAAATTTTGAATTCTATTAGATATGCATTATGCAAATGCTGCAGATGTTGGATGCAGAATTTTGTTCATCTGCTTTTCTCTACATTACAAAATTAATATTAGCAAGTAGAAAATGTACTGATTTCTTATTTCTTTTTCTCCTCTTCCTACTCATAAATTCCAGGAATCCTTTTAGTCTTTTTAAATGATTTTTCCCCTTTGCGTTTGTTTTTAACAATTTTACTGGGAGCCCTAGTTAAGATTTAGAGTTAGTTTCTTATATTCATGTGGTCCATAAGATGCATGTCTTATTCTCTTCCCCCTTCCTCTCAGTAGAGCCTATAAAGGGCTTTCAAAAACCCTGTGGGCCTGAGGATGCTAAAGGATGCTGAGGATGCTAAAGAAATAATGACTCTGTGCAAAGATAAGACTTACCACCCTGGCTGGTGTGTCTAAGTTGGTTGAGTTGTCCAGTGCACCAAAAGGACACCAGTTCCATTCCTGGTCAGGGCACATGCCCAGGTTGTGGGTTCCATCTTAGCCAGGGGCCTGGGGGGGGGGGGGCAACTTATTGATGTTTCTCTTTTCCTCTCTCCCTAAAATCAATTATTTATTTATTTATTTATAAATATATTTTATTGATTTTTTACAGAGAGGAAGGGAGAAAGACAGAGTTAGAAACATCGATGTGAGAGACATCGATCAGCTGCCTCCTGCACATCCCCCACCGGGGATGTGCCCGCAACCCAGGTACATGCCCTTGACCGGAATCGAACCCGGGACCCTTCAGTCCGCAGGCCGACGCTCCATCCACTGAGCCAAACCGGTTTCGGCATAAAATCAATTTTTTAAAAGTTAAAAAAAAGATAAGACTTGCCATCTTTTTTTTTTCTTTGTTTTTTCATCACCATTTACTCCCCCTGTACCCTCTTTGCCCCCCCCCCCTTCTTAAACTATGGTAATGATTTGTTCTTAGGCTTATGGGTACATCACAGATTATTAGACCTACCCTTAAAAATCAAGGACTCTGGCCTTGAGGCCCAGTAACTGGATTGGAGCGTAGTCCCACTGCCCCAAGGTTGCAGGCTAGATCCCCATTTAGGGCACACACAAGAGTCAATCAATGGATGCATAGATGAGTGGAATAGCAAAGTCAAGCTCTCTCCCCTTCCTCCTTCCCTCCTTCCCCCTCTTCCCCCTTTTCTCTCCCCCACTTCTCTCTCTTTCTCTTAAAAAAAATAAAATAAAATAAATCAAGGACTCTGCTTCTGTCTTGATACTAGGAGCCAGACTAATAGCTTCCCATTTCATCTTTTCCTCCAAAGAGTGGTGCCATAAAGCAAAGAGGCTTATTACTACACTTGTGTGTGCAGGAGCTGCGTTCAGGTAAATCTGTATCCTTCAGAGAAACAGAGCTGCCTTTGGATAGTCCCAGTTGAATAGCTTTTTGCTGATGGACCTTCCCCTTGTTCAGCCTTTCCCCCTCATTCTATATATAGAGATACATTAAGTTCCACAGGGATTGAGAAGAAAATATTAATCTCTTAACTGGATAGGAGAGGGGGTAGGAAAACTGGCTGATGTGTTGGTGTTTGGGATGAGGTGTGTGGTAGCAGTGGCAGAACATTTATTTTTAGGCAGATAAATTATAGCCTTTTCTCCTCTAATCATTGGTCACTTTGTTTTTTGGGACCTATGCTGTAAGTTGACCCTAATGCTCTCTATTGGTTGGAAAAGCCCTCTAGTAAACAGTGGTAGCAATATTTGCCATTTAATTATATGGCTGCCAAGTGACAGATTCCACTCCACCCAAGCAGGGTCTCCTTTTTTTCTGGAACACTGCTGTAAAATGTGCCTGGCTTTTAAGTTATTCCCAAGGCTAGGGTGCAAGGGAGATTTTATAGGATGAACCCCTGTGCATTTAAAAAGCATTTATACCTAGGAATCGGTCTCTGGGCCATCCCACCTACCCAGTGGAACTTGCCCTCTTATTGGGTTCTGATATCTGAATGGATAACTGGATGTTTGGCGTCATGTGTTGATAGCATCTGACTCACATCTGCCAGCCTCTGCAGCTCTGTGGCAGGGTTTGAAAGGTGTAACGCACAGCGGGCATGACGCACTCTGCCGCATATTGCAGGTACCATTCACAAAGCAGGGAGACATAGCTTAACAATTGCTTAAGATCGTCCGAGTTTTAAAGGAATGAAGCAGGAAGCTTACTTAAAGATTTAAGAATTTGGCTGGGGGCAGGGGATGGAATTTCTAACCTTTGCTTTCTAAAAGGATTTTGCAGACTTAGTTTCCTTTCTCCACATTCTTTCAGGCCAGTGTGTATAACCAGAGCATGGAAGTTAAGGACCAGAGTTAAAGTGAACCCAGCAAATAACTCAGAGCTTTGCATTGTAATTTTCTCAGAAAAATCTGCCTTGTCATTGTTTATTATAATGACAAAAGGCAGGGAATCCCACTCCCCTCTCTCCCCTCCCCCAAACACATGCATAACATGGAGTTTTTGTTTGTCTTTTCCTTGGGCCAAAGGTTTCAACTCTACATTTTCTAGTTCAGTATAGAATAGTTCTTGAAAGAAAGAAGGGGAGGGGGGGGGAAATCCACATATTAGAACTTTTAAAAATTAAATGAAAACCAGGTCTTTCTAAAATGTTCTCTTTTAATTTTAGAATCTCAGCTTAAAGAACATCAGAGTAGTATTTCCCGTGGAATGTTTCCATTATAGTTTTCAGAGAGACATGCTAGGCAGTATTGTTAACTAAAGAAAATAAGTCTATCAGTTCCACTTAGATAACCTTTGGTAATAAACGAACTCCGTACACGTTGTGACCTTAGCGCCTGAACTTTCTAATCACATGACCGGCTTGTAAACTGACCTGTGAGGATGACTGTCGTAGTGCCTGCTAAGAGAGAGAAATTGGCTAAGTGTCGGAAGGGTGGTTATCAAGCTGGACTTGTCCTGTAATCTGTTTCTTCATGGCTGCAATAGAACTTCTCAACAAACTGCAAGAAGCATGAAATGGAGACATGGGAAGGTAAGGGAACTGACTGTTTAAGACTGGGACCAAATCTTAAGGTTCAGAAATTCTTTGAAGGTTTAAAGCAAATAGTAGCTTTGAGGGAGGAGGGAGGCAATCCTCTCCTCTTTTGTGTTTTGGCAGAATTCAGCCAGCAAGTTTTCATGTATATAGTAACTGGCTGTAAATGTTTGGAATAGAAAAAATAGAGGGAAACTGTACTGAATTGATTGTTGTGGTTGATGTTTTTAAGAGAGAAAGCAGGAAAAAAGGAAAAACAATTTAAATTTTATAGTGACTTGAAAAAAATTTTAAACTTCATTTTACATTACAGTCCTTAAGTTTACATTTTAAAAAATTATTCTATTTACCTTTTGACAGAATTTGTTTATATGTTAAATTTCTTATTCCCATTCATCCTATCTGCCAACGCCTTATTTAGTACTGTTAATTATAGGTAGAATTGGGATCACGAGGCTGTTGATAAGGCAACCACATTCACTTTAGGTAACTTAGATACTTTGCAGTTTGAGCATAAGACTTAAGACACTGCTAATTTCTTTTTAAGTGGGTTGTTTTTAAAAGGGTTAATATTCTCGCTCTCTCATTAATAGCCCCTAGTTTGTGCTGCAGTTCATATATTTGGAGGTAGGCTCCTACTTTCATTCGAGTGCCCCACACCTTTATTATTTGGGCCAGAAAGACATACACAGCTAAAGAAACATCTAAAAGATGAATTTTAGTATTAAAGATGTGCTGTATTTGTTTGCTGTGTTTTAAAGTATGGAGTCTAAGAGCTTGCCAAGAGTTTGGTTTCTTACAGGCAAGCATTGCTGAGCTATATCCAGGAGAGTGTCAGATTCCTTGAGGTAGCTGGTTAATTTCTAGGGCATTAACCTATGAAATAGCTCATCCGGGAAAGCTTCCCAGCCCCTTGTAGCATAGCTAACATCTGCCATACGCAGGCAGCTTTGCAGTTTCATTCTCACTCTGAGATGCACAAACTAGGGAAGTGGGATGGGACTCCCTCTCATAGCATTCTTATTTATAGTAACACTTTATAGTAATACTCCCTTATATGTTTTTATATACCAGAATTACTTGATTGGTTTCTGTTGTAAATTAGTAGAAACAACAGAGTTTGTAAGAAAGTATCAATTACATGCAAGACCTGTTATTTTTTTCTCTTGAACAGCTTCTCTCCTTCCCCCAATTCACACAGAAATTCTTTATTAAACTATTTTGGATATACTAGCTTTTTCAGAAAGGAGTAGTTTAAGAAGTAAGATTTGCCCTGGATCCATTGGAATAGGAGTTTAAGGGTAGTCAGAGATACCGGAGCAGGAGGGATAGGAGTTTGGATGGGATAGCTCTGGAGGATTTGGCCTTTTCTTTTTTTTCCAGCCAGCTTGAATCTCTTAGTGATATATAGTCCACAAGTTCTGAAAGAGAAAAAGGTTTGAACAGAAAGTTCTCCCTCGGTGCTTATTTAATTAAATATTGAAACTTAGACTTTTCTTAGATGTTCAATGGCAGAAAATAACTTCTGGTACTAAAACAAGATCTTTCATAAAACAAGGAAGTGAATTTTTGAATTATTCCAGCTGAAGGAGGTCTCTGGAAGCTTAAAAAGCAAAATCAAACTACTTAAAAAGAGACCAATGAAAATTCTACTGTAAAAAAGCATTGCCTGGTTTTAGATATTGGGCCCTTGTCCATTTAAATTAACCTTTGTCACAGCTGGGCATACAAATGTTTTGTTTTAGTTCACAGAGGGTTAACTCTATTCAAGCTTTCACTGTGGCAGGCCTGATCTGTGGAGTCATACAATCTGGTCTTTCAGCCCTGCCAGTCGCTAGGCAGGAAGTCTTATTTCTTAAGCTATCTTTCAGAATGGGGGTTGGGATTTGGAGAAGGGTGGGGGAAGGGCCTTGGAGCATCTGTAAGGATCAATAACAGAGAGCAAGCCGCAAGAGAGGCCATTGTGCACACTTCAAGATAGATGCAGCCCTTGTGCACAGCTCCTGCCTGGCAGGGCAGACACCTAAAACTGAAACAATGCCATCAAATGAATTCCTTGTGAAAATCAGATTGCTCTTAAAGGAAAAACAATACTTAAGAATGCCTTTTTAATGTTAAGAATATTCTCATTCCTCAACTTTGCTGAAATTAGGCAGTCCCCACTAAAAATAACTCCAAATTGATTTTTAAATGCCTTTTGTCCTCATGCTAATACTGTATTGAATTGGAGAGGGTGATCATTTTGGTCTTAGTCCATGCATCAAAGCATTGAGTAATCTTTCTCTCTTTCTTTCTTTTTCTTTCTTTCTTTCTTCCTTCCTTTCTTCTTTCTCTCTTTTTCCCCCATAACCTTCTTTCTTTTTTATTCAAATGTTTGCTTTATTGATATTGGAAGCATTATTAAGGAAATGAAAACACACACACACACACACACACACACACACACACAATTTGGTTAGGATTTGAGTAACACATGTTTGAAATCCCTCCCCCAACAGCTGGTATTGGCTCTTGAAAGTTCAACTGAGCTAAACAGATGCTCTTGGTGTGTTATTTTGAGATCGTTTAAACAGACTTGTAGCCAAGAAAATACAGAACTCATAAATCATATTTTTAAATATACTTAGGTTGTGATACCATGCCACATTTAATACATATTATATTTGTGTTAAACACAGATAACCTGAGCTTGTTTAAGTTCCACCAATGAATTTATCATTTGAAAAGCGCTACCATGTTTGTTGGTCTTTTACTCCAGCCCAGATTTTCATTTTTCCAAATCCTCTTTCCCAGGACTAACTGTAACATTCTTGTCTTACTGTATCCTTTTTCAGCCCAACTAAGCTAGTGATTCAGTAGGTACTTTTATGATGCAAATTCTTTATGACAGTTGGAAAGAGTAATGGAGTTATTGTTGCCTCTTTCCCATTAAACTCTTAAAGTATTGGTGACAACTGATGGTAACAGCTGTGGAAAATGGAATTATAAAGAGCCTCTAATATCCTTCTCCCAATTTGAAATCTTCCAGGAATAAATGCATAAACACACTGGGATGGAGGCATAATGTGACTTACAAACATACAAATGGAATGGGGGGGAGGGGGGGCGGAGGTGGGGGAGGAAGACCTGCATTTGAAATGAGCTCTAAGTTTAATTCACTTTATGCTTCTTGAGTGGAGACCTGACATATTCTTTTGGACAATTTTGAGGCTCAGAATACTTAAGACACTTCACAAGATCATGTGGGTATTTTTAACCCATCCCTAACCTATAACCCTTTCCTAGAGAAAGAGGATGTATACGAAGAAAATCTAATCACCACAAACAGCACCTCCTTAATACCATTGTTTTGCCTGTCTGATATATTATAATTCTGCATTAATATTTAAACCAAGGGAGCAGTTCTTTTAATGGGCATTTTCAGAGAGATACAAATATTACTAACAAAACTTGGAAGTTCAGTTACTATTTACATTGTATTAAAATGGGGTATGAAACCTACCATGACCCCTTTGAACAATGTGGTCTTTAATGTGCTTTAGGGGGAGGGCCTAGTGAAGGAAAAGCCATAAAAGTCTTCAGGGTTCAAGATGAGGTTGGGATTTTTAGCCCATTGCTTTTGTCATTTTCACACACAAGCATCACTGCAATCATGTTTGATTTAGCGTCCTTAATACAATGAGGTGGGAGAACAAAAGGATATCAGGCACAAGTAAGGAAGCCAAACATTTTCCCTTCCCCCCAATTTTTTCAGATCGTTCTCTGTCTTCCCTGCTACTGGGGTTTCTTTTTACGCCAAGGAAATCGGTTCATTTGCAAGAATCTTCTTTTTACATGCTTCAGTGGATTGCTTAGGAAATTGAAAACTAGCCACTCTTTAAATGTTTTTTAAACACATAAAAATCATGTCACATAGACTTAGTAAAAATACCATAATTAGGAAAAATGCATCTACTCTTACATATTTCAAGGTTGAGAGTTTGGGGGTGTTCCCAATGTACAGCTGTTTTACATATTTTGAAAAGCCTGATAGATGTAAAGGTCATTGCTAACTCTAACAGGGCCTTGATGCTAACACTGTGATCCAAAGACCTTGCATTAATTAGGATGAGAAGCATGGAAGGTCAGGAGTCAACCGGCTGGTGGGCTTTGGTGGATAGTCATTGGGGCCAATCACAATTCCTATAGGATTTTTAGCCATTCAAACCAAACCAAACTAAACCAAAAATAAACCCTGCTGCTGCTTCCATGGCCTCTGAGCAGGTCCCGTGGGCTATATGGTAAGGACTTGTCCCCTGCTGCCCAGATGGCGCATAAAAACTTGGCCACAGGATTCCCAGTGTTGGGGAAAGAATCTAAGCAGCCTGACTCTGTCACTTGGCCAAGTCACTTAACTTCTGTGAGCCTCAATTTCCTCATGTATACAACAGAGGATATTAATACCAATCTCTCAGGATTACAATGAGAAATAATGAGAACCTCTGTCACAGTGCCCATCACATGCTTACGTGCCTTGAAACTGAAATGCGTTTTAAAGAGTAGCAAATTAGGGAGATGAGGAAGAAGAGGATTCTTGGGTGAGCTTGTGGCTGGTGCTGTTTATATACCAAGTAGAAAAATCCCCAGGAAATGATGCCTGTATTCAGTGGGTCCTTTGGAAATTTATCTTGAGAATGCTGTACAACTAGTGAGGTGAGCTACTTGAGCTGTCTCCTACAAAGAATTACAATAGTATTCCTGGGCTAATTAAAATAATTAGTGGGTCCCTGCAAAATCTGTGGCTTTTCCCCTAAGAGAGTCTTTTACAATTGTGTTGATTGGAAGAAAAAGGCGAGGGGATGGGCTCTAAGTGAGCACACAGGTTAAATCATAATCAGGAAAAGGATAGTCACATTATTCCTATCTTCTTCCATGTGTTTTGGTAGATAAATAGATGCCAAGACAATTACCACGGCCATGCTGAATAGCCCTTCTCTGAAGTTTTACCATGAAGCGGTAAAGGTGGGACTGTTGTTAGCATGATAATCCTTGCTCTGCTTACTTTTTGAGTCTTCAGTCTCCCTGCCTTCTGGGGGGTTCAGAGGCTCATTATTCTGATCTATGTGTATAAAATTATAATATGTCTAGCCAACATTAATTGAGTATTTCCTGTGTTCTAAGCCCTGGGAACATAGGTGAATAAGACATAATTCCTTACCTGAACTGCAGCTCCCTTTTTGAATTACAAAGAGGAAAAAATAATTCTAATGTTGCTTAACAGATACTAACTATTCACCACTTAAAACATAGATTTTTTTTTTTTAGAGTAATTACAAGGAAAAGAGGAACATCTGGCTAACAAAACATTATTTAAAACTGGCAGTGGGAATTGTTTTCACTTTGGGGCCCTATATTTCTTTAGTTTTTAGTTTAGTTTTGTTTTTTACTATGTTTGCCAGGCATTTCTTAAACCATGTTTGCTCTTCTGATATATGGTTGCACAACAGAATATTCAAAATTTTTCTTAAGATAGTAAAATTAGAGTCCTGGACTGTAGTTGGCATAGGTGTGTGTGGAGAGACTCTAAATGTCATGTCTGTTTCTCTGTTAGCATCCTATTTACTGTTAGCAAAACGTTTTCTGTTGGTGAGGTTTCAGCATGTGCCCTCCGTGCTATGGCTACAGCAGCCTAGCTTTGCTTTTCAAAGGAGCTAAATTATGGATAACTTAGTCAATGTCAATTACAGTTTATTAAGTTACTGCTGTACATCAAATGTGTGTTTTGGACATTTAAAAAGAAAAAAGTAAACACTGTCACAGTGGCCATTTAATCATAAAACATGTACGCATAGGTCAGTTTTGAAAGAGGAGGTATATAAATGAAAGGTTTGGCACTAGTTCTGAAGTCTTAGCTATTGTCATTATTATAAGAATACTAGAGGCCCAGTGAACAAAATTTGTGCACTGGTAGGATCCCTAGCAGCTGGTGGCAGCCGACCAGGTACCCCCTCCCTCCCTTCCCCCACCAACTCCTCTACCCCCCACCCCCCTGCCTGCTGCTGGCCAGGGCCTCCCTCCCTTCTCCCAGCCGGCCCCACCCCCTGGTCGAACTCCCAAAAGAACTCCTGGTGGAGGGGACAATTTGCATACTACGCTTTTATTATATAGGATGTTTACATGTACATACTCTGATATGCAGTCATGGCTTTTGTTTTTTAAGTTTGCTGTGAGAGTTGTTAAATGCTGCTGACAAGAAAATCTACCACCCTCACCTCTTTCATTTGATTAGGGCAGGATAGAGGTGAGGTGATGATATACCACAATTAGTGTCTTTCCTGTCCCTGAATATAGTCCAATCATCTATTGTTTTAACCATATCGTGTACTAAAATGGTACTTTAAGAAACTGTGCTGTTAGGATACTAGTTGTTGTTTTTTTTTTAATGTGTAGAAATTAATTCTGTCTCGGCACCTCTGCTCTAATCCCCACATGCCTTTTGGGATCATGTACACTGAGACACTTGCTATGAGGTTATCAGCCTTGTTCTAGAGAAAAACTACACCCCATAGAATAGTTTTTGTATGAAAAGTTCATGTCATATGTGGAAAAATATTTGGATGCAGTTTCTTTATTCTTTATTTCTACAACATTAGCCATACTAAAGTAAGAGAACGATGAAGTCTAGGGAATCTTAAGGAGTGGGGGGTAAGAAGAGCTAGTTTTATGAAAGTATTGATCCAGTGCCTCAGGGAAGCAAAACCCTTGGGTTCTGATAGCTACATTAGTAAAACCATGAGAATGTAATGCTCATATGCACTGTTTAAGTTTCATAATTTGTGGTCTTAGTGATGAATGCAGAGAGACTCCAGCACTCATTCTGAACATTGTTTTACACATGGAAGTAGTTAAAAAAGCACTTAATGGCCAGTAGAATGTGAGTCTCCATTAATGAACATGTCTGTGTTCTGGGTACATTCTGATCAGAATTCTGGAGAAAGTGACCTTTCCGTAAGGCGTTGTGGCAGCTACCTTTTCCACTCTCCTGAAACATATGGTTTCACTTAAAGCATGCTAATTGATCTCTCTTTCACCAGGACCTTAAAACTGGGCAGGGACCAAAGGAGCTGAGTACTAAGCTTTGAGCATTGGCACAAGGTTTCTGGGCTGGCCCACTGGTTTGTTGTCTAGAGTTCTTATAAATTGTGTGATTTGATTTGCCAGTAGAGAAGCTACACTATTCATTCAACTGACAGTCACTAGTGGTTGCTCTGTGCTTGGTATACATTAGGGATACAGACTGTGGTGCATACAGTTTAGTAGAGGGAGGTAAAGAAAAGGTGCAGCATGTTGGAGGCACAGTGTTAGCAGTCCTGGAGGATACAGTTTGTGCAGAGGTAGAAGTGCTCATTTCTATTTGGGCTGTCAGGTTAGGCTTTAACCAGAAAGGCATCATGGTTGTTGTTTGTCAGGCTAGTAAAGTGGGAATGGGTGTCCCAGGCAGAAGGACCAGCATAAACAAAGGCATGACCATAGAAAACAACCTGGCAGGGTATGGGATGAGTTACCAAGCTCAGAAAACAAAGATTGATTGATTCTAGATGCAAGGGAACCCCTAGAGAGCTTTGGTCTGTGAATGGATGCAGAAGAGAGCCCTCTTCACATTCCTGTTAGTCCTCCCTTTGCAAATATGTTCAAGAGGTTAGTGTACTTTGCTCAAAGGAACAGAGGTCCACCTCAGAGCTGGAGGCCTGGACATCATTGCTGGATTTAGGGAGAGCATGTAGTAGCCTTTCTTAACCTTGTTACAAATTGCCAGAGGAGAGGCCTCTATTAAACAGTTGTAAGTTATACACTCTGTCCTGGGTATATTTTTTTTAATGAATGAAGAAATAGAGTGTCGCCCTAGTCAGTTTGGGTTAGTGGATAGAGCGTCGGCCCACAGACTGAAGGGTCACGGGTTCGATTCCAGTCAAGGGCACATACCTGAGTTGCAGGCTCTATCCGAAGCCCAGGTTGGGGCGCATGTGGAAGGCAGCCAATGATGTGTTTCTCTCTCTCTGTCTCTCCCCCTCCTTTTCACTCTCTAAAAATCAATGGAAAAATATCCTTGGGTGAGGATTAACAAACAAAAAAAAAAAAAAAAAAGAAAGAAAAGAAAAGAGAGTCTCAGTGGCTTACCCAGACTTTTTCACTAGTTTAGACTAAAAGGTTCTTTTGGTTTTCTAGGACAAGTTGTACATGTTTTACCGAGATAATCATTGGAATTTTACCTAGATCTTGGTGAAATAATTGATGACCTAGTGCCCAAAGCTTTACAATAATGTTGTTGGATAAGGTGCTTTCATATAGTAAAATTTAGGGTGCAGTTCTATGAATATAGATTTGTGTAACCATCATTAAAGCAAAGATACAGAACATTTTCATTAACCCTTTGTGGTTATACCCTCACTTTACTCCTAACCCCTTAGCAACTGCTGATCTGATCTCTGCTACTATAATTTTATCTTCTTGTCCATATTATATAAATAGAATCATATAGTATATAACCTTTTGAAGCTGGCTTTTTTCACTCACTATAGTGCCTTCGAGATTCATCCAAATTGTTACATATATCAACAATTCGTTGTTTTTTTAAAAATTGATGAGTAGTATTCCCTTGTATGTTTGCTGATCCATTCAGCTCTGAAGGACATTTTGTTTATTTTCAATTTGGGGGGGGTGAATATGAATAGACTTGCCATAAATGTTCATGTACAAATATGTGTGTGAACCTAAGTTTTCATTTTTTATGTTAAATACCTGGGATGAACTTAATGGGTCATATGGTAAGTTTATCTTTAACTTTATAGGAATCTGTTCATTTTATATTCTTCCTTGCAATGCTCTGAATCTTCACCATCCCTTGGTATTATCATTTAAAAATTTTAGCCATTCTAATGTGTAGTGGTATCTCATTTCTCTAATGGCTAATGATGTTAAATGTCTTTTCATATGCTTCTTTGCCAGCCACATAACCTCTTTGGTGAAGTGTCCAAGTTTTAAAAATTTTTTAGTTGGTTTATGTGTTTTTTAATTACTGAATTTTGGGAGTTTTTTGAGTGTTCTGGATATAGATCCTTTTTTGGATGAGTTTTCTTTATGAAAGTTAAAGGACTGAAAATAGAAAAGGGATACAATCTATAGTTATTAAAATGTTTTGCTTATATTTCTAGGTAACTCTCAGATCTTTTACAATTCTCAGCCTTTTTCTTTAATAGCCACCCTTTACTTTATGACGCAGGGTGTTTTCCCACAATTCTACAGTGCTGTATATGACTAGAAATGTTAAACATCTGAATTGATGTATTATGATTGAGCCCTCTGTAATCCTCTACTTAGTTATGAATTGCTCTTTGACAGTGAGGAAGGATTCTTTCCAGCGTCTGGCATAGTGAGCGGAGGAAGGGAAGAATTAGACGAGGTCAAAGAATTAGGCTAGGATATACTGGGCAAAATGAGCATAGATAAATGTGGGACTCGGCAACCTCCCTCAACCACATAGAACTACAACTGAAATACAGAACAACCATCATTCAGAACCACCTGAAATCTAGCTAAATGGAAGAAGGGAGAGTTGATAGGGTTTGCTGATGGTTTGGATGACAGAATATAGTAAAGGGATTAATGAATGACTCCTGGATTATAGGCTTGAACATCTAATGGATATTGGTTTCAGTTAGTAAGAGGGGGGCAGGTTATCCAAGAAAAATGTTGATATAGGAAATAGGAGTAGGATATAAAATTATGTGTTACTTTGGTAAGTTTGATATGGCCTGTTAGAAAGCCAAATGGAATGTTAAATAGACAATTTGGGTATAGAAGTCTGGAACTTAAGGGAGGTTTTGGTAAACATACACTCTGTCAAATTATCACAATATAAGTGGAAGGCCAAAGTCATCTAAAGAGAGAATATGTGTAGGAAAGTGCTCCAGGGACTAACCCCTGGGGATATGCCAGCATTCGGGAGTTCCAAAGAATCTACACTAATAAAAGAGAAACATGGTAATTAGCGTACGACCGCTACCCTTTTCATTGGCTAATCAGTGAGTATATGCAAATTAACTGTCAGCCAAGATGGCGGCCAGCAGCCAGGCAGCTGATGCGAACAGGGATACTTGCTTCCTCCAACGTTCCCCGCCTGCCTTGCTGGCCTCTGAGCTTCAGTTGGAAACATTGTAACATTTATAGAAGATAAACAAAACCCCAGAAACCTCCTGTCAGTCAGGCGGGATCTCAGAGCTGGAGTCGCAACATTGTTTCGAATACAGAAAACAAAGGCCAGAAACCTGCTTTCAGCCGAGCCTCAGAGAGAAAGCCGGCTCTCAGCTCCAGTGACAGCCATAGAAGGTAAATAAATGCCAGAATAAAAAAAAAAAGAAAAAAAAAGGAGAGGTTTGGAGCTTCAGTCGCCCGCCAGCCTGAAAACGGCCCTCAGCCCCTCACCCAGACTGGCCAGGCACCCCAGTGGGGACCCCCACCCTGAAGCAACAAGATGGCGGCTAATTTGCATGCTGAAGGCAGGTGGCAGCAAGCAAGGCTGTCTGTGGTCTAGGACCCGGATCTGTGACCCTGCTGGGCAGGATCAGCGGAGCCGCGAGGCCTCCCGGCACCAGGATCAGCATGACAGGGGGCAGCGCCCAAACCCCCTGATTGCCCTGCGGCTCTGTGTGTGACAGAGGGCAGCGCCCCAACCCCCTGATCGGCCCTGCTCTGTGGGTGATAGAGGGCGGCGCCCCAACCCCCCCAAGGGCCCTGCTCTATGTGAGACAGGGTAGAGCCATAACCTCCCCATCGGCCCTGCCCTGAGTGTGACAGTGGCGGCGCCCCAACCCCCTGATCGGCCCTGCTCTGTGTGTGACAGGGTGTGGCGCCCCAACTCCCCCGCGCCGCCACGGGCCCTGCTCTGTGTGTGATGGGGGCAGTGCCCCAACTCCCCTATTGGCCCAACTCTGTGCGTGACAGGGGGGAGCTCCTCAACCCCCTGATTGGCCCTGCTCTGTGTGTGACGGGGCAGCTCCTCAACCCCCTGATCGTCCCTGCTCTGTGCATGACAGGAGGGAGCTCCCCAAACCCCTGATTGACCCTGCTCTGTATGTGACAGGGGGGAGCTCCCCAAACCCCTGATGGGCCCTGCTCTGTGTGTGACAGGGTACGGAGCCCCAACCCTCCTGATGGGCCCTGCTCTGTGCGTGACAGGGGAAGCTCCTCAATCCCCTGATCGGCCCTGCTCTGTGTGTGACACGGGGGAGATCCCCAAACCCCTGATCAACCCTGCTCTCTGGGTGATAGAGGGCGGCGCCCCAACCCCCCCACGGGCCCTGCTCTATGTGAGACGGGGTAGAGCCATAACCTCCCCATTGGCCCTGCCCTGAGTGTGACAGTGGCAGCGCCCCAACCCCCTGATCGGCCCTGCTCTGTGTGTGACAGGGGGCGGTGCCCCAACTCTCCTATTGGCCCTACTCTGTGCGTGACAGGGGGAAGCTCCTCAACCCCCCGATCGGCCCTGCTCTGTGCGTGACACGGGGGAGCTCCCCAAACCCCTGATCGACCCTGCTCTGTGTGTGACAGGGTACGGAACCCCAACCCCCTGATCAGCCCTGCTCTGTGCGTGGCATGGGGTGGCGCCGCAACTTCCCTATCGACCCTGCCTTGAGTGTGACAGGTGGCGGTGCCCCAACCCCCCAATCGGCCGTACTCTGAGTGTGACTAGGGGTGGCATCGCAACCTCCCGATCTGCCCTGCGCTATGCATGACAGGGGGTGGTGCCCCAACTCCCCAATTGGCCCTGCTCTGAGCCCGACCAGGGGCTGCACCTAGGGATTGGGCCTGCCCTCTGCCACCCGGGAGCAGGCCTAAGCCAGCAGGTTGTTATCTCCTGAGGGGTCCCAGACTGCAAGAGGGCACAGGCTGGGCTGAGGGACCCCCTCGCCCCCCCGAGTGCACAAATTTTTGTGCACCGGGCCTCTAGTGCTTAATAAAGGAGACTGAGAAACTAGTGGTTTGAGAGGAAGCAGGGAAACCAAGAGAGTGGTATTCTGGAAGTCAAGGGAGGAAAGTGTTTTAAAAAGGAGAAAATTAAGATGCTTGTCCAGTTTCTTTCATTCATCCAGCAAACATTCCAGAGTTCTTTTATTTTATAAAATTTTATGTGCTAGTCCAATAGAATTTACATATACAGTCATGTGCCTAATAGTAACATTTTGGTCAATGACGGACTGCAGATATGATGGATGGTGTTCCCATAAGATTATGATGGAGTTGGAAAATTCTTATGCAGTAATGTCATAGACATTAAAATGTCATGGTGCAAGGCATTACATGTTGTGGTGACGCTGATGTAAAAAAAACTACTGTGCTGCCATTCATATAAAAGTACACATACAATCACGTAGAATAATTAATGATGTTACTGGTTTATATATTTATTATAATATACTTTTTATTGTTATTTTAGAGTGTACTCTTGTAAAAAAAAAAAGTTTATTTACAAAAAAGTTTTCTGTATAACAATATGCCATGTTATTGTGGCAGCAGCCTCATACATCTCGTGTTTACCAAATCTCTTGTTTGTATACTAACATGTGGTACAGGCTTTGTACCTTGGAGCAATCGGCTGTACCACATGGCGTAGGTGTGTGGTACACTATACCATCTAGGTGTGTGTAAGTGCACTCTATATGATGTTCATATGATGAAATCACTAATGACACATTTCTTAGAAGTATATCCCTGTCTTTAAACGGTGCATGATTATATTTTTAAGGATTTCAGTGTGATAGCTCTATAGGGATTCTGAAGGCCCATCTATATTATGTATTGATATTAAAATTTCAGAAAGTTGCTTTGAACATCTTAACACTCATGATGAATCCACAGTATTCTTAATTTCTGCAGAGTCATCAATTTACTAGAATAGTTCAGTTTGCAAATCCACGTGATCCAGAGTAGCAGCCATTGAGTATTATAGATGTAAAAGCCAAATGAAATGCAGAGACAGCTGTAATGTAGAGGTTACTTAGGCAAGCATGTGGGAGTTACTTTAATTCTCTATACTTCAGTTTCTTCATCTGTAAAGTGAGGATGCGGAACTAATATATCTCTTAAGGCTCCTCTGTTTCTGAAATTTAATGACCTCATAATCCCAAACCGAATAATCAAAGAAATCACACTTGACTTAGATACATAAAAAAACATATCAACCCTCAAAGTCAGTAATGTCCTTATCATTGAAACCTTCAGTAGCCAGATCAACTTCTAATTGAGTGTCTGGTGATGGAAGCACAAGATTTTGACAGTTGGAAACTACACTAACGGAAGTCCCTGGGAGTCTCTTTGGAATAAACCCGAAGACAATTTTGCGTATACATATTTCCTAAAGGATATTTTGGCAACTCTAGTTTAATTGTTTGGTATAATTGCAATCTGTGTATTTTCACCTTTCTGATAGAGGCCTATAAATTAAACTCAAAGTCATGGAAGGTATTTCTTAAAAGAGCTATGATCCCTTGGTAAAGAAATAATAACTAATCATAAGAAAATACAACTACACCTTCTGTTGGTGGCAGTGAATGTAGAGAGAATGCTATGAAGGTTTTGGGCACGCTGCCAGAGTACAGGTGGTAGGGTGCTGCCTGCCCACCCCCAAGTGCCGCACACCAATCCTCTACCGCATACACATCTTCGCACCTGACTGACCATGTCATCTCCAAGTCCTGTTTCTGATACTTTGTGTCTCAACTGAAGAAGATGAAGAAATCTGCAGGGGAATTTATCTACTGTGGGTAGATCTTTGAAAAATACCCCCTTTGAGTGAAGAACTTTGGCATCTGACTGTGCTACAACTCCTACAGTGGCACCCACAACATGCACCGGGAGTAGCAGCCTGACCACCACAGGCGTGGTCACGTAGTGCTACTGAGACGAGCGGGCCGGGCACCGTGCCTGCGCCCACTCAGTCCATATCATGAAGGAGATCTGGCAGACTGGCAGTTTCACGATTCCAAGATCAAGTTCCCGCTGCCCCACCTGATCACCAGCACAACCACACTTTACCACCAAGAGGCCCAACACCTTCTTTGAGATGCAGGGCCTCCCTGTCCCCTGGTCTGTCCAAATAAACTCCTTGGGAAAACCAATACAATAAAATAAAAGACAACTACATTTGTTGATCTACATTTCTAGCACACTACAAGTCTTTTGCATATTTTAATCTCTTCATTCATTTTACAATCCTGTAAAATGAGTGTGTTTTTATCTTTATAGATGAGGAAACTGAAGCTCAGAGGGATTGTCATGGAGCTAAAATAGTGGCTAACGGGGATGCAAAGCTGGGGTTGCTTTTGCTTTTGACTTTATAATTATAGTAAAAATAAACAACAACAAAAAACCATCAAGGGTAATTTACTGCAAAAGGTCGATAAATAAGTTGTTGTTTCTTTAACTGAAGCAGTAATCTCCAAAACCATAGGTAGATGTGAAGGGGAGCAAAGAGGCTGTCGAGGAGAGTCAGATACGTTAAGTTGCTATAAGAAGGCACTTTTCTGTACCTGACTGGTAGGCAAAACTCAGTAGGTACCAGGCATGCAGGAGTTACAAGCTCACTCCGGTGAATTACCACCCTTCTTCATAGGCATCCGGAACTTTGGGATATATGGGGCACATTCATACATTTCTATTTAGTCCTCATAGGAACTTTCCAGGGGGAATTACTGTCCTCATTTTACTGATGGATTTTTTGAGACAGATGGCTATGATATGATAATAGTAATATTACTATCTCAGAGTTATTGAGCATTTACCATGCGCTAGGAACTTCACATTAACTCTGTTCTCAGCACATATATTATTAACTCAATCCTCACAGCAGCCTTGTGATATAAGTACTATTGTTATCCAGGTTTCACAAAGAGGGAACAGATAGCATGGCCATGCATTTAATAAATGGAAAAGCAGATATTTGAACTCAGTTTGACTTCATAGCTTATCCTTTTAATCATTATTCTTGCAATCATTTCACAATATATTAAGTGAAGTCATTATGCTATACACCTTAAACTTATACAATGCTATATATCAATTATGTCTCAAAACTGGGGCAAAAGTATAAATATTAAAATACAACTAAAAAATAAAAGAAAATTTGGTATTAATAAAAATCACTGCCCTAACCGGTTTGGCTCAGTGGATAGAGTGTCAGCCTGCTGACTCAAGGGTCCCAGGTTCAATTCTGGTCAAGGGCATGTACCTTGGTTGCGGGCACATCCCCAGTAGGGAGTGTGCAGGAGGCAGCTGATCGATGTTTCTCTCTCATCGATGTTGCTAACTCTCTATCCCTCTCCCTCCCTCTCTGTAAAAAATAAATAAAATAAAAAATAAATTTTAAAAAATAAAATAAAAATCACTGTACTTACTATTTTACTTTCTGGTATGCAGAAAAATGACCAGCCTGAGATCAAATCCTCACCAGTATTGTGAGGTACACGAAGGGCTAGAGGAACCCTCAGATAGTTATCAGTGAATAAATGTCAAGAGGTGATTGAAGCAAGAAGCAGTAAATATTAGTGAATCAGTGTCTATACTTCCAGCTTCCAAAATACTTGTTTAGAATTATAGCATGTGGGTCCAAGATATCTATTAATAATTAAATATCTTTTTTTTTTTCAAAGAAAACTCTCAGACAACCAACTCTCTTTTTCCTTTTCCCAATATATATTTTTTTTAATTAAATCTTTATTGTTCAGATTATTACATTTGTTCCTCTTTTTTCCCCCCATAACTCCCCTCCTTCCAGCTCCCACCCCACCCTCCACCCTCACTCCCCACCCACTGTGTTCATCCATAGGTGCATGATTTTTGTCCAGTCACTTCCCGCATCTCCCACACCCCTTTTTCCCCCAAGAATAGTCAGTCTATTCCCTTTCTATGTCCCTGATTCTATTATAATCACCAGTTCATTCTGTACATCAGGTTATTTATTCACTTGATTCTTAGATTCATTTGTTGATAGATGCATGTTTGTTGTTCATAATTTGTATCTTTACCTTTTTCTTCTTCTTCCTCTTCTTAAAGGATACCTTTCAGCATTTCATATAATACTGGTTTGGCGGTGATGAACTCCTTTAGCTTTTCCTTATCTGTGAAGCTCTTTATCTGACCTTCAATTCTGAATGATAGCTTTGCTGGATAAAGTAATCTTGGTTGTAGGTTCTTGGTATTCAGCACTTTGAATATTTCTTGCCATTCCCTTCTGGCCTGCAAAGTTTCTGTTGAGAAATCAGCTGACAGTCGTATGGGTATTCCCTTGTAGGTAATTGAGCCTCTTTCTCTTGCTGCTTTTAAGATTTTCTCTTTGTCTTTTGCTCTTGGCATTTTAATGATGATGTGTCTTGGTGTGGTCCTCTTTGGATTCCTTTTGTTTGGGGTTCTCTGCGCTTCTTGGACCTGTAAGTCCATTTCTTTCACCAGGTGGGGGAAGTTTTCTGCCATTATTTCTTGAAATAGGTTTTCAATATCTTGCTGTCTCTCATCTTCTGGCACTCCAATGACTCTGATATTAGACCGCTTAAAACTGTCCCTGAGGCTCCTTACACTATCTTCACACTTTCGGATTCTTTTTTCATTTTGCTTTTCCAATTGGGTGTTTTTTGTCGAATCTTTGGTTTGATTATTGTACTCCTCTGGTCTGCTATTGGGTATAATATTCTTTATTTCAGTCCGTGTATGCTTACTTTCTAATTTCTTTATCGTAGCATCGAGGGTCTCATTAGTTTTCGTGAGGCTCTGCACAAATTTATGGCAAGCCCTCAAAATTGCGATTCTTAGCTCCATATCCTCCATTTCTGTCATGTTTTTTTGTCTCCGCATCTTTTATGCTTTCTTGGTGCACCCCCTTGTGGTCTCTGTGCGCAGTCTTGTTCTAGCCAAGCCTTAATTGTTGTAGTTAACACTAGAGGGATTTGACCCCCAGGCCGACTGGCTATAGGAATCAGCTG